>NC_067404.1:84575169-84875169 GCF_016432865.1 Antechinus flavipes | reverse complement strand
AAAAAGGGAAGAGATTTGAATCCCAGAACCTCCAACATCTCTGATGAAAAGAGCAGAGATGAGTAGAAACTTTGATGAATGAACCACACGAGTCTAGAGAAATCTACAAAGGTGAGGTGAGTTTATTTGAGCAACTGGAAAGAGCTGTATGATGTGTGATGGTCAATAAAAGGCAAAAGAAAAGGGTACTACTACCTGTCCCCAAGGACCTTACAG
Organism: Antechinus flavipes; assembly: GCF_016432865.1. Lineage (NCBI taxonomy): Eukaryota > Metazoa > Chordata > Mammalia > Dasyuromorphia > Dasyuridae > Antechinus > Antechinus flavipes. The sequence goes on along the minus strand of NC_067404.1, from coordinate 84,874,953 downwards.
TCTAATGGGGGAGACAATTGCTGTACAAGACAAGTAGGAAATAATCAACAGAAGAAAGATCTTAGAATTAAGAGGTACCGGGAAAGACTTCCTGTAGAACAAGACTTCTTAAACTGTGGCTTGTGAACCCATATGGGGTCTCATAAATGAATGTGAAGGTTTCAGAATTATGATTTATTCGCAATAAATGTTTGGTTTGGATACCGATTTTATATCCCTATATACCTAGGGTCATGTAAAACTTTCTCGGGTGAAAAGGGGGCACAAGTAGACAAAGTTTAAGAAGCTCTGCTATAGAAGATTTTAGTGGGAACTTAATGGAAATCAGGGAAGCAGGAGGTTGAGATGAGGTAGGAAAGAATTCCAGGCATGGGGGGGGGGGGAGGGGTGTGTGTGAAGGGGGAGAATACAGCCAGAGAAAATGCTTGGAATCAAGAGATGGAATGTTTTGTTGGAACAACAACCGAAAGGTCACCCGATGGAAGAGTACACGAGTTTAAGGGTAAGAAGACTACAAAAGTTGGGCTGGGGTGGGTGGTGCCAGGTTAGGAAGGACTTTGAAGGACACGGTATTTTGTGTTTGATCCTGGAGATGACAGGAAGTCTCTGGAGTTTGCTGGCAAGGGGAAGGTGTGTTTATGTGTGACATGGTCGAACTGGAGGTGGAAGAAAATCACTTTGGGTTTTCAACGGAGGATAGATTGGAGTAGGGAGAGATTTGTGGCCAGTTGACTAACCCAGATCATCGCCGTAGTCCAGGTGTGAGGAGATGAGGGCCTGGCCCAGGGCAGGTCAGAGGAGAGAAGGGAGAATTCTAGGGTGTGGCAGAGATGAGATCGACCTGCCCCAGTCCTAGAGCTGGTTGTTGAGAGTAAGGGAAAGAAAGAGAATGTTAAGGGAGGGATGTGAGGAAAAAGAGTCTGGAGCAGATTGTCCAGGAACACCCCCTTTAAGGGTCCGAATCGTGAGGTCTCTGAAAGGAAGATTGTTCAGTGAGGATTGGAGTGACCTTAGAAAGGTCAAGAGAAGGTGGTTAGAGGATCAGAAGACCTGAGTGTGTTTCTAAGCAAAGATGGAGGACTCATGGGCAAGGAAAGACTAAAAATGCAGGAGAAGAAAAAAGGTCTGTTTTAGTTAGTTGGGAAGAGGAGGAGCTGGGGGGAACAGGACTGCGGCTAAGGAGCCCAGCTGAGGCTGTGTGCCAGGAGTCTCAGTGCGTGAAAGCAGCATGCTTTGGTTCACTTCTCCATTGACAGCAGCAGAGAAATTGTGTGCTTAGGGCTTCCAAAATATGAGGAATCAGAGATTGGGAAGAGTTGAGTGGGTTACTGATGATACAGGAAAGTGGTCAACCGAGGGGTTGAGCCTGGACAGAAGGATCACTTGCCAATAGAAAGAGTCCCAAAGACCTGGGTCCCAGCCTCTCTCAGCAGGCTACAGTAGCTGTGAGATTCTGGGCAGGTTGTTTAACCTCGGTTTCTTTCTGTGTAAAATGAAGCTGAAAATGGCTTTACATGAATGCCACTATTTTGGAAAGTTTCAATTTATTTTCAGGTCCTCTCTCTCTCTCTCACTTAGGCTAACTGCCTGAGGACTCATCCCCATTCAGTCATCACCCACGTTTCTTTTGAAGAGGTTTGGGGGTATCTGGATTCTTTGCAAATGTCTCCAGCTCAGTCCCACTGATGTTAGGATGAGCTTTTACAAAGAAATATTTACTTCAAAGGTATAATCACAAACAAGGAAATTTCCTCTCCCTATATGTGGGATTTCATCTTGTTCCACCTTGGTCTTGTCCCACAGGGGAAAAGAATTAGATTTAGGGTTAGCTGGGTTCCTCTGGAGCACAACCCTAAGTTCCAAGGCCCAAACCTGCTTTGCGTCTGGTTTCTATGGGCTTCCTTCTCCGGCTGGCTCGATGCCAAGTCCTGTCTAGAATTCTGCTTGTAAGGTCCCCTGGCTATTACTGGGCTGGTGGAAGCACTATCACTGCTTGCAACTGAGGACACAGAATTGAAGCAAACAGGTGGCCCGGTGGAAAGTATTGGTGATCACCGCCTCCTAGGCACATCAGAAAAGAGAGCCACTGTGTCAAGGTGTAAAGATGTAGGTCGTTCTGGCTACACAGCCTATCAAAGGATGTGACTCCTGCCCACAAGGATGTTTTGTTCTCTTTCTTTTTGAAAAATCAAATTGGGTTTGATGATAGTTTATGTTTTGTTTTGTTTTTAAAAAAACAGATCAGAGTTTTATTTATTCAATGTTTTGAATTTTGTTAATTGCTTTGAATTTCAGGATTTCTGTTTTGATGGGTTTTAAAAATTTCTCTCGGTTTTCTAAGTGGTCTGTTTTTTTAGCTGCATACGTAATTCATTCATTTGTTCTCTCTTTTTCCGATGAAAGTTCTTAGAGCCACAAATTCCCCTCCAAGTATTTCTTTGGGTGTATCTTAACATTTTGGTATTTATTTCATCTCATCATTTTCATCCTCTCTCTCTCTCTTTTTTTTTTTTTTTTGGCTGAGGCAATGGGGGTTAAGTGACTTGCCCAGGGTCACACAGGTAGGAAGGGTTAAGTGTCTTTGACCAGAATTGAACTCAGGTCTTCCTGACTCCAGGGCTGGTGCCCTGTACTGCACCACCTAGCTGCCCCTCATTTACATTTTCTTTAATGAAGCAATTGTTTTTTGACTCAATGTGAGCCATTGTTATTAAAGTGACAAATTGTGTAGTCCAGTTGAAGTTGCTGAGGATGATGGCAGAAGATGGGACAAACACTGGAATCTAGGTTAGAAAGGCACTGACAAGTTGGAGTTGAACCTAAGTGAGAGGTGAACCCACTGCAACAATAACATGCAGAGAGAAAAGGTTCCTCTGGGCTGGTGGAAGAAGACTGTTTAGTAATCTGGGGGTGGGGTGAGAAGGAAGGAATGAACAAGAGAAGGGAGCAACTAGAAAACGAGAATTGTCGGCAGGATCCAAAGAAATCGTGTTTATAAAGTGCTTAGTTCAGTGCCTGGCACACAATCCGGCTTAGATTCATACATACACACGTTGTTGTTTATCGAGACTGTGACATCGGGGAGGTGCCGCCATGACATGCAAGTGAATTGATTTCAGGGAGGCAGGGTTGTATGAAGTCGCCTGCCTCACTTTCCCCTCCAGAGCCATCTGGGTCCAGTGGCCAGAGAGAGATCAGGACAACTGGACAATAGGAGAATTTGGCCTTTTTAAGCTAAGGTCATCAACAGGTTTCAGTGGGACTCAAACTCTGTCTCACTCTCTGTTTCTCTCTCTCTCTCACACACAGACACACACACTTGTCCCTTTCCTTCATCTTCTTCAAGGAGTTTATAGTTTAATGGAGGAGCCAATATGCAAATAATTACTGTATGTACAAACAATATACAGAGAAAGGCAAGAAGCAGCTCCTCTCTCAAGAAGCTTCCAGACTAATGTACAGATATGTCTGGACAAGCTATAATCGAGATAAACTGGGGAGTGTGGGGACAGAAAAGGCTTTCTGTAGAAGGGAGCGGTTTCGCCGGGACTCCAAAGAAAAGCCAGGGAAACCAGAAGGCAGAGTGTGCTCACCCAGCAGCTGCCAATATCACCTTGATGCCCTCTGGGGTTATTCTGTCATGGGTAGCGGGGAGTAGCAAGGCCTACCATACCACACACACACACACACACACACACACACACATACATACACACACACATAACATTTACCACATACACACACAACACTCACCACATAAACACATATAACACTCACCACAAACACACATACACCACTCACCACATAAACACATACAACACTCACCATATACAAACACACAACACTCACCACACACAAAACACTCACCACATACACCACTCACCACATACACACACAACACTCATCACACACACACATAACACTCACTACATAGAAACACAGACACAACACTCACCACACATACCACACCATATAAACACATACACCACCACCACACATACATCACATAAACACACATATCACCACACACACACACACACACACACACACACACACAAAACACTCACCACATTCACCTCATCTTACACACATTACATAAACACACACACATCACACACATAACTCACCACATAAACACACATTACCACACACACGTAACACTCACCACATACAAACACACACAGCTCACATACACATATCAGACACACACATACTCACAGACACACACACATCTCAACAGTCACACTCAAAATGTTCCTGCAGGATCAGTGAGCGCCCACTGGCTGCATGAAGATTTCCCACTGGGTCGGAGTGGTTAAGGCCCACCACGGCCCAGATACTGCACTATTTTGGCATTTGAAAACTGTCAAATGAAAGCAGTCCTTTGATTCCTCAGTGTCTGGGACCTTTCCACATCACACACATACAAAACCAGTTCCCTATGCAGGGCCCTTGCAGACAATAAGCCCTGTTCCCTCGCTGATGGAAGAGTTAAGAAACAGGCAAAGTTCAGGTCTCGGGGGTACCTGAGCTACATTTCCCCCCAGTAATGGCAAGAGTTCATTTTATGAGCAAACTTGCCCTAAGCCCCAACCTCAGTTAGCCTCTTGTGGCTTCCATTGCTCTAGGTGAGGGCCACCTTCAGGCTTTTGACCCATCCTTTACCCTAGCAGGTCAGCAGACAGTAATGGCCAGACATTGATTAATCAGGGACACGAGAGCCCAAGTTCTAGCACAGATTCAGGGCCACTATATCGGGGACCTCTTCTCCAACTCTGCTTTGGTTCTGGCTGCTCAGCTAGTCATAAGCCCACTCAGTCACATTTAGAGTGTCGAATTTTGGCAAACTCTGGCCGCAGCATTCTCTGTGAGGTAGCAACCTAGTGCTAGTCCGGATCACTCCTTCTTACCCAGATCTCCTTTTCTGGTTGTTCATTAGCCCTTTACATTCTGGAATCTTCATGGGGTTAGAGATACTGGTGCTCCCTCCTTGCCCCTCACGTACAGTGTTTCTTGGAACATACATGGTTGTTTACGTCTTAGATTGGAGTGGGGCACCTAGTGTTGAGCACCCTTCCTGGCACAGTGAGCCCTTAAAAATGCTTCTGGACTGACTGGCATGTGAATCTGTCTCCATTCCGTTCCTTATTCTGAAAATCAGGTCAACAAAAAGAGAACTGATAAATGAGCCCCCGCTGTAGTAGCCATAAGCTTGCTTGGGCTCCCTTACTACCATCCCAGGGCAGATTACCTTAGCCCTGTGCCTAGATTTCACACGCATTCCTGGACTATGGGCTGACTTATTTCTTCCATTGAGTTTTCCCTAGCTTGCTTGCTTTCTTTTAAAGCTATAGTTGAGGTGCAAAGCCGGTCCGTTTCTCAGACAGCTGCTCGGCAGCCACTCTGCAGGCATCTCAACAGCTGGACTCCCCCCCCCCCCCATGCCCCACTGCCCCCATTGTATCATAGTTGGGAACGTGACAGAAAAATGCTTTCCATGTGGCCTAAGTGCTTCTCTAGTGTCTGGGTACCTAACAGCTGCAGCAGATGGGAATTCTATTTTTTAAGTCTTGTAGCACATGTCAAGGTGCACATTTGTTCTCTCCAAGGCCTATAGACAAGTAGAAGGGGGACAGAAAAAGACGTTCCTAAGTATGGAGTGGACACTTAATATGAGAGGAATGAGGGCAGCTGTTCCCTTCCCTAATCGGGCACATGCCATGCTGTGAAGCAGCCCATCTTTTTGGCAGTTAATTTGACCTTCCAAGAAGAGAAAGGTCTACTGCTCTTGTGGCTGAGACAAGGAGGGTATTATTTCAACTTCCTGTTCCTCAATAAAAGGCCTCGATTTTGTACAAGTGAACATCAGCAGCATGATGATGTCCTCGACTTGTGGCTCCCCCTATTCTGTTCCCTCGCATCCACGATGGCCCTTGACCCTTGTAAGCCTGCTGTCGCGTGGACAACAGCAGGACGGCCAAACGCTCAGCTACGTGTGGACCAAACAATAACGACTGAAATGTCCCGTTTGGCTCTCGCATCCTCTTCTGCTGTTACTACTGAGCATTCTCAAGGCACGTTCTCGTGCCTATACTCAGTGTCTATCGGGGTTTCATTTCTTCCACCTATATTCTTTTTTACAGCCTGCACACTTCTAAGCGGAGGGGACAAAGTGAGAACATCTGTTTGGAAGCCAGTCCTCTGAGCTATAAGCTCGGAGCTACTGGGAGCATTGTTGTGGAAGCAATCGTGCTTGGGGACAGCACGAACGAGGAGATTGGAGTAAGGTCCCTTCTTGTGAAGTCTCCCGGCTCTTGTGGTTTTGTCCAAGACAATGGCCCCAAGTCACAGCCTTTTGATTGCTCGTAGCTTTGCTACCTTTGGTGATCTCAGGCGTGTAAGGAGGTTTCTCTTCTGAGCATGCAGGGGGTCAGGTGGTTGGCAACCAGTTGCTTTTTTCAGTCAATTTCTTATACCATGAGAATATCATACTTTTTTTTTTCTTTTCACCAAAGATATTTCCCTTTCAATGTGGGATGCACTGATTTTCATTATGCAAAAACTCCTCAGCTTGATAAAAATCCTTCTATTTAGTCTCCTCCCATTATTTTTATTTGTTCAGGGATTAAGAAGTTTTCTTTTTTACAACTGAAATATATATATGTTAGTGCAAAAGGTCCACAAGATTTTGGACTTTTTTTTTCATTTTTTTGTATGTCTACCGCTCTAAATAACGCCGAGCCCCCACAGACACTTAGTAAACTGCTGTTGTACTTGGTCACTAATTCAAAGCTTATCAAATTAATAGACGTCAGGCTGGAAAAGGGAGCTAACGATCTGGACAACAGCTGAGCTCCCCAAAGACCTCGACAGGCTCGATCTAAGAAAATGAAATTTAATAGGGACAAAAAAATGGTACATTTGAGTGTCAAATCTTCATCGAGTACAAGAGGCGGCAGGAGTAGACTCTCAGTGGAATGCGCACTCGAGATCAGTTAACAGCAATAACGGTGGCCAACAAAAAGCTAATGCGTTATAATTTCCAAGTCCCCTTTGAGGCCGACATTTGAGACTGAGATCTCACCACATATGGTCAGAAAAAGGACCGGGAGCAAGGGATGACAGCTGGGCGTCTCAGTCCTACACTGAGACTCGGGCAGTGAATGTGTATAGACTTAGCCTCAAGTGTATCGTGTAGGCCCTCTAGGTGCTTAAGAAAGTCACAAAGTATTTATTAAGTACCTACTCGGTGCCAGGGACTGTCCTAAGGGATGGAGATACAAAGAAAGGCCAAACCAGACCCTGCTTCCAAGGAGCTCGGTCAAATGTGGCTAATGACATGCAAACTCTAGATCCACACAACATCTCTACGTGTTACATTGGAGCTGCTCAGCAGAAGGAAGGCACTGGAATGAAGAGGGATCAGGCAAGGCCTCCTATAGAAGATGGAACTTTGGCTGGGACTTAAGGGAAGCCAGGAAAGCCAGGTGGAGGTGAGGAGGGAGCCAGAAAAACAAAAGCCCGACAACTTCAGACAGAGAATATGTGGTGGGGATGGGGGAGTCAGGTGTGAGGAGACTGGAAAGGGAGGATCCTCTTCTGGTGTTACTACTGGGCATTTTCAAGGGTTATGATGTTCTCATGCCTATAGTCAGTGTCTATCGGGAGTCTGTTGGTTCCACCTAAGTCTACAGAGCAGAAAGGGGCCAGGCTACAGAAGACTTTATAAGTTACACAGAGGAATCGCTAATTGACCCTGGAGGTAAGAAGAGAGTCCTTGGTGGCGACTAATCAGATGAAAAGTTCTGACTTGTACTCTGGGAAGGATTTGACAGATGAGCGGAAGATGGAATGAGTGACAAGTTGAGGCAGGAAGAAGCAAGCTATTCCAACAGTCTATAGCATCAGAGGAGAGAAGGGATGCTGCCAAGAGGGAAACGACAGTACTTTATCACTAATTGGCCATTGGCGGGGAAGAGGGAAGAGCTGCAGGTGACCCGGGTTTTAAGTCTGAGTGATGAGCACGGTGATGATGTTGATGGTGACAGAGAAGTCTGGAAGGGAGGCAAGCGAGTAAGTTCAGTTTTGAACATGCTGAGTTTCAGCTGCCTTCAGCAGCGATAACAAGCTTGGCTCTGTGCCACCAAACTTCCAAGTGCAGCCCAGAGCAGATTAGAATGGAACTGGGAAATGTTTAACAAAATAAATAAAAATATGTTCTGGTATTTTGTGGTTTTCTAAGTCAACGGGTGGCTCGTAGGGATCAGTTTCTATCTGTCTTTGACAATGCTGCTCTACAGGATGTCCAGCTGGAGATGTGAGAGTGGAGGTCAAGAGGGTTAGGACTGGCTCAATCTGGGAATCTTCGGCAGTCAGGGATCAGTCTCAAGGGAAGAGGTGACCTCCCACGTGGGAAGTCATTGAGGCTCAGGGCTAAGATGATCAGCCCCTGGGATAGTAGCAGTAAGGGAGCCCACTCAAGAGGCGGGGCCCAGCCTTTCATTAGCAGTGTCAGCAATTGGACCCGACTTAATCCAATTTGTGACATGCTGGAAATGAGTGGCCATTGACAGGCCTGATGGCCCATCATCAGAAATTATTGAAAAAGTTTAAAACTAAAGAGATCATTCAAGGAAACAGAATAGAAGGAGAAGCGTGCCTAAGACAGAGCCTCAGGAAGATGCAACCTGGATGAAGATCCAGCAGAGGAGGCAGGAGGAAAGCAGCCAGTAGAGTGGCAGACTGCAGATTAGTGAGAGCAGGGATGATGGGGGCGGGGAAATCTGCTGGGAAAGCCAGGAAGAACGGGATCCCTTCTCCATGTTGAGAGCCTGGCCTGGCAGGGTCAGCTCTTCACATGAGTTGGGATTAGTTGGGGAAAGAATGTGAACGACTTGAGATAAGGAAGGGAGAAAAGGGAACTCTCACTGAATGGCCGGACTCTCAGCTGATAGGGAATAAAATGGTTCACAAGTGCTGCTGCGGTGTAGATAGCGAATCGAGATAGAAAAGGACAGCCTTGCCACAGTGGGATCCCGATTGAGATCGACACCATTATAAACTTGTAGTGCAGTATGGTTTGTTTCAATGGTGAGCGTGGACAAAGGCAACACACGAGGGCGATCGTCTAAGGCTGAGGCCTGGCAGGGCAAGCTCAGAGCTAGAATAAGGTGGCAAGGGATTCGAGAGGACAGCGTTGAGTTAAAGCGGCTGACCGAGGGGTCGAGATGAGGAAGGGAATGCAGCCAGGGATGCTGGGATGCGAGGTGATGGCCTGGTTAAATATCGAGGCAGGGAGCAATCGGAGGTCTCGAGGAGAGCCAAGGACAGGGTTTGCCGAACGAGATACCGAGAGGTTCGCCACCGCAGGTCGGCCTAGGTGACAACTGAGATCGGCCATTTTGAAACATCACAATGGAGGACCTCAATGCGGCCCTCCTGGGGCTGCTGCTAGAACTCAGTGAGACAATCTCTCTTCAGTGCTCTGGAACCCTCAAAAGTGCTAGAGAAAGCAGCTCGTCCCGTGCCTTGGAGGTTCCAGAGGACGGTCTGGGTTTAATGCTCCCAAAAGGCCTTTTCTACAATTTGGGAACAGGTGCTTGAGATCAAGCTGACGTCAATCGTGGCGTGACTGCGCCATCAGTGGATGGGCTTTAGCCATTGAGGAGTGCCTCTGGCCCTGTGGGCTTCTCGTCAGTTCTAGCAGAACCAGGTCCCCAATGAATTTCTGTCGGATTTTTCTTTGCGTTTTCAGTGCTTTGGCAAACACGGTACCTCGCGCACAGTAACTGCTTAATAAATGCTCGTGGACTGATCGGACCTGCCCCCAGTTCGTTCAGGCCTTTTCGGCCTTGGCTCTTCCCTCTCGTCTTACCCTGTCCCCTCCTCCCAGCCACGGGGTGCAGAATCCTTGTCGGGTCAGTGGGGGCGATCGGTGCGTCCGGTGCCGGAAGGGATGACGACATTCTACACAGGAGGAAACCGAGGCCCAGGTTAGGGGACTTGTCCAGTCACACACTAAGCATCTGAGGCTGCTGGCAACGTTTTGGTCCTGTCCTTAAAGGGACCCCAGGGGCTTCCTTCCATTTGCTTGTGGGGCACCTGTCCCACAGGACATAGGGCAGGAGTGGCTGTTCTTCAGAGCAGAACCAGGGTGAAGTGAGAGAGCTAAGGCACGGCAGTGCAAGGCCTAAGGACCGCAGAGCAGTACCTCCTCCCCCCGCACCAGCCCCCTCCTTTGGAGGACCTAAGTCTGTCGGCCGGCCGGCCTTAAGCGAGTCGCTTCCCCGCAGCGGGAGGGTGTGGGACTAACTGATCCCTAACATTCCTTCTGCCTAAAGCCAAGTCTGCTTCTGAAAGCCCAACCTTTCCATAGGCATCATGGGATTTGCACTTGCCAGCAGATCCCCCAGCTGGGGCAAGGCCATCGGAAAGCCATGGCCCCCGCTCTCAGGCTGGCCATTTCCTGAGCCCTGGTGCCCGGGATCCCAGTGTGAGTGGCACCCGGGGCAAAGGCCCGACCCCACCAACCTCACAGGCTCAAAGTCTGGGGCTTTTCTGGTTTTATTAGAAAAAGAAGAGGAGAGTCGGCCAGAGGACAGGTGAGTGGGCAGGAGCCATGGCTTCCCAAGAAAAGAGACAGGCTGGAGGGAAGGAGAGCCAGCCAACAGGCCGGGCAGGGCTGCCCTCTTCCCTCTCTTGGAGCCTTAAGGTCAAGGCCATCCCAGATGGGGGCTGAGGCAAGGGGGTGGGGAGGCCTGGACCAGGGTCTACTCTGCCTCGTTGAAGCGAGTCAGCATGGTCTTGTGCAGGCTCTCCTTGTAGGACTCGGTTGCGGTGATGCCATAGGAGCTGCCCCGAGCCCCCAGTCCTGAGCCTCGGACACGGGTCTGGGCCTAAGAAGACAGAGGGCCAGTGGTGAGGGGGGGGGGGATGGCCAGCTGCTCTGGGGACCCAGCCAGTGGAGAGGAAACGGGGTGGGGCAGGCGCACCTCGATGGGAGTGATGATGCCTTGCTTCTTGCGGCCCAGCCCGCTGCCCTCCTTCCAGCCCATGGCCTGCAGCATGCGGCTGCCGATGTTGTCGCTGCCCAGCCCATCTCGGGTGGGCTGTTCGAAGTCCCTGCAAGAAAGAGCGGAGGAGGGGGGAGGGTGAGGATGGGTGGCTCAAATGGGCCAGGGCTTCCCTCGTCCTGCTCCTTCCCCGGGCCGCGGGAGCCCTACGCGGGCCACTTACACGGTGGCGGCTGTCACGGCCCCAGATTTCCTCTTTTTGGGCTCCGGGGGCTCCGGGATGCCGTACTTCTCCCGACGCTCTGCTGCCCGGTCCCTGTACTTCATCTGAGGCAGAGAGAAAGGGCCCCGGTCAGGGCAGGGGGAGGAGCGAGGGTGGGGTCGGGGAGTGGAAGATGTGCTGGGAGCGGGAGGGGGGCTGATGGAGGGGAAAGATGCATGGGGAGCCAGGGGCTGGGCCTCACCTCCATGTCGCTCTTCTCCAGGGCTTCCAGCTCATTCTCAGACAAGTGAGCCCGCCGGTGGATCTCTAGGTTTTGCTGGGGAAGGGGGAACGCAATGAGCCTGGCATGCCGCTCCCCGCCCGTGCCGCTCTGACTTCCACCCGGGCCACCCCCCTCCCCGACACACATACTTTGTGCAACCCAGAAAGCTGCTGGTGGCGAATCAGGGCCTCCTTGCTAGGGAACTGGCGTCGGCAGAGAAGGCAAGCCAGCTTCTGCCAGTCGGTCAGCCTCTCCTCCCTCTCCGCGCTCCGCTCAGGCTCCTCCTCACTGTCACTCTCACCGCTGTAGGCAGCCACCAGTCCCCGGGGTGGACTCTACGAGAGCGGAGGGGGCAGCTTAGTGCCACCGAGGGCGCCCAGATGGGGAAAATGCCCACCACCAAGGCCGTCCCGATCAGGGGGCTCCTCACCAGGCGCTCGTCACTCGTCAGCTTCGGCAGGTCCATGGTGGTGTGCTGTCTCTCAGCCAGCGTCCCCTGTAAGAGGGGACGGCACGGACTGGGGTCATTGCTAGCCCGGGAACTGGAGGACACCAGGCAAAGAGGACTGGGAAAGGCTGGGGGCAGGGGGAGGGGGGGAAAGAGCACCTTCTTTTCCAGAATGGCATAGCCAGCGTCAGCTGTGGCCGACTCCCGGCGCTCGTCCTCCCGCAGGGAGCTGATTGGTTGGAAGCTGTTTTTGAAGTTCTCCTTCTGTTTGTTGAGGCTCCGGGCCCAGCGCTCCATGTCCTTGGCTATCTGCAGGGGGTATGGGCAGAGAGAAAACTCTGGCTCCAGCCTGCTTTGGGGGCCGCCGACTGCCGGGGCCCCCCTCCCCCACGTCTTGCTCTCTCCCTATCTCTCCCCACCCAGCGGTGGCCGCCCGCTCGTACCTGCTGGGCCGTCTTGGTCTTGTGCTTTTCCTTCTTCTCTTTGCCTTCCTTCAGGCTCGGCCCCGTCTCCTTGTGCCCATCAGTCACCTGCTCCAGGGCGGGGACGTAGGTGCGCCGCTCTCCATCCCAGTAAAGGTACTGCTGGCTCTGGGAGTTGTAGTAATACTGCCAAGGAAGAAGAGAAGCCAGGCTGATGTGGCTCCCCGGGCCCCAGGCAAGCCCTTTGTCCCTTGGCGCCCTTTCCCATCACTCACCTGAGAGTTGGGATCGTAGTAGAGTCCCGTCTGAGGGTCGTAGTAGTAGCCCGATGTCTCGTCGTATTGGTAGGTGGAGACGTCGGGGATGGCTGTGGGATAGGGGAGAGAGGGACGTGCCAGGCTGCTTTCCCTGGAGATCCAGGACCGCGGCGCAGCCTGGGGGCAGTCCGACGGGAACCCCAACCCAGCCCCCACAAGTACTCACGGTACTGGCCGTAGGAGTCCTGGGCGGCCGGACTGGTAGTGGGTGGTGGGGCTGAACTGGGCTGGGCTGGGCTGAGCAGCTCAGCTTTCAAAACAGCAGGGGACACGATGGTATAGGGCTGGGCCTGGGGGGACATGGCAAGACAGGAAAGGACAGTTCCACCTCTGCCGGTGTGGGACGTGTCTCCCCCCACCCCCCTCCCCCTGACGATGGCGTACCTGGGCGTTGGGCACCATTCCTGGGGCACTGGGCCCCTCGGCCCCCGGCTGCTGATACATGCCAGGCATGGCATTGGTTTGGGCCCGGGGAAAGGCCTGGATCAGAGGCACGGCATCAACACCAGGTACGCAGGGGTCCAGGGTAGGCTCGGTGCCTGACGAGGAGGAGTGACACGGCATTGAGGCTGGGTCTCATTCCCTGCTCCCCCAACTCTGACGATACCCGTGCTGGGCCCTCACCTGCTGCGGCGGGGTCTCCCTTGGTGTTCGGCACACCCAAGGCCTTGGGGGCACCCTTCAGGTAGCCACCGTGGCCATAGAGCGCGGCCTCATTGCTTGGGCCGCAGTAGGCCTCGTCTTGCTGGTAGTAGTTGTAGTCTGGTGCTGGCTCCTCAGGTGCCGCCCAGCTCCCCTCCCCAGGCTGGGATGCCTGTGGGATGGGGTAAGGGATGCTCAGGGGAGGATGGGCACCGGGCAGGGCCCCCCAGAATCCAGGACACTGCTGCTGCCTCCCATAGCTCCTCGATCTCTTCCCAAGGTCACACAAGATAGCGAATGGCAGGGCTACGATTTGAAGCCAGGTGGAGAAAAGTACCAACCTCATACCTCCCCTTGACAACTAAGTCTGGGCCCAGCAGCCAACCTCTGGAGTTTCCAGAGAAGCAAGACAAGGGGGCGTGAGGCCCCCCAAACTCCCAAGCCCTCAGTATGAGGCACTGGGAGGAGCCCCAAGTACCTGTGAGATGGCCCACTGGGCGGCGGCGATTGCCGTACTGGCCACAGAAGCAGCATTGATGCGGTTGCCATCATTAGAGGCCATGTCCCTATGGGAGAGATGGCACACAGGGGTCAGGGAGGCCCAGGGAACTGAGGGGAGACAGAGGAGGAGCAGGTGCTTGGGGGGGGGGGGTTGGAGTGGCATGACCCACCTCTTGGAACCCTTGGCAAACTCCACATTAATGGTCTTGCCATCGATGGTGAGGGGAGGGTGGAGAGCCTGAAGGATCTGCAGCAACTGAGCGGCCTCCTGCAGGCAAAAGACAGGGTCAGGCTCCAGACCGGGGTCAGGCCCTGCAGCCCCGCTCCCCCCAGCCCCGGGGGCCCCCTGGGCCCCCCTCTGCCGCCCTCACCACGATGGTGGAGAGCTGAATGAAGGCAAAGCCTCGGTTTAGCTGGGTCTGTTTGTCCTTGATGACGCGGACGTTGGATGAAGACAAGACGGCATAGGGAGCCAGGGCTCCCAGGATGGAGTCCATGGTGCTGTGGGGGTTCAGGTTGCGCAGGATGATGGCTTGGAGACGACAAAGAAAGGTATCATGGGGGAGGTCGGCCATGGCCCGCCCATTGCCAATCATGCCTCGGGGTCCCAGGCAGCACTCACTGTCATTGGCGTTCTCTGAAGTGGGCTCAGAGCCTTGGGATAGGGCCTGGGGGGGCAGGAGCCCCTGAGCTGGGTAAGGCTGAGGGAGGGGAAGCAGGCCCTGGCTCAGCTCCCGGCCACCCAGAGGCATCAGCTGCTGGTCCAGCCGTGAGCCCAGTGGCATCTTCTGCTCTGCTTCTAGAAGGAAAAAAAGAGATGAGACTACTGGCCTCTGGAGCTACTGCGAGAGGCCCAGTGTTTACCCCCCCCCCTCCCCCCCCCACTCCGCAGGCTGGCTTTCCGGAGCCCAGCACAACACCCCTCTCCTCAAGGCCAGCTTTCCTGGGCCCAGTGAACTACCCCCAGCCCGCCTAGGCTGGCTTTCCTGCCCCCCCGGCCAGCTTTCCTGGACCCAGCTCACCTGACTTGGGCACACCACACTTGAAGCATTTCTCTCGCCGTTTGAAGTTCTGGACTCCACACTGTAAGGGAAGCAGAGGCCAGGTCCGGCATGAGGGGCAGATGGGTGCACAACGGCTCCCCGAGAAGTCCCATCTGCCCCCACCCGCCTTGCTCCTATCTCTATGCATGCCGGCACTCTGGTTCCCTCCCTCTCCTCCTAGAAGCTCAGCCCCAGCGTCTTTCCCTAGCCTTTCAAAAGCTCCTGACTGAGCCAGGCCAGGCTGGACTCAAGGCCCTCCCCCCCTCAGTCTCTCCCACGGCCCAAGCTCCAGCCGGGCCCTCGTGTCATGGGGCCTTGATGGCTCCTCAGGCCAAGTGTGCGAGCAGCCCTCCCCCAACTCCCTCCCCCAGAGGGCAGCCTCGGGTTCACCAAGAGAACCACTTCTGCGTTTCCGCCCCCGCAGCGGGCCAGACAGTCCAGAGGAGGATGGCACATGCCCGGGATCAAAGAGCTAGAAACCCTCCTTGGCCCTGACCCTGGACTGCCCCTTCCCCTCCCCCTCCTTGGGATTAACAGAGCTTCTGAATGCATGAACGGCACTCCCCACGGAACCTTCTTGGGGATGGGGGGGCCCAATAGCTAAGTGAGTGTGAAGGAAGAAGGCTTCACTTCATTCCACTCGGCTACAGAGGCCCAAACTGGGAGCCACGGGGGAATTTGGGAGGAGGACACCGAGTCATTGTAAAGTCCCACTTTCCCACAGCGTGAGACGTTCCGGCATGGGCCCGGAGCGGCAGGCCTCTCGAGGAGACCAAATGAAGGTCTGGGACTTGTGGGGCAGCAGGGAGGGGGGTGGGGGGGGGACGGGAAGGGAGACCCGCTTAGCACTGGTTCCAGCTCTAAGAAGTCTGGGGATGAGGGCATGATTTTCCGGCGGCCCCAGCCCTCCTTTGTCTCTCACCTTATTGCAAAGCCAATCCTCATTAATTTTGGGTTTGGGGTCGCTGTAGTGCATGGAGACCTTCTGGCCCAGGATGCTGAGGGAGTGCTGTAGGGAAAAGCAGAAGGCCGTGAGGTCCAAGCCCAGGGGGGCAGCGCCTGGCACACACCTCAGCACAGGAGGAGAGAGAGTGAGCCAGCCCTTCAGCTGAGTGGATGAAGGACAACAGGGAGTGGAGGGAGGGAGGGAGGGAGGGACGGAGGGAGGGAGGCCATGGCCGCAGGGGGTGGCCCCCGGGCATTGCCGCTGCTTCTCCGGACACAAGCACGCGCACGCACACGCGTGGACACACACCAGCAGGCACGCACTGTCTAACCAACAGCAATGGACCGCTGAGGGGGCCACACTGGGGGCCCTGGGCTACCCAGGCTATGCTCGGGGACATGAAAGAGAGAGGGATGTAGGGAGAAACAGAAATGTGGAGAGGAAGAGAGAGAGATAGAGAGGGGGAGAGAGAGAGGGGGAGAGAGAGAGAGAGAGAGAGAGAGAGAGAGAAAGAGAGAGAGAGAAAGAGAGAGAGAGAGAGAGAGGAGAAAGAAAGAGAGAGGAGAGGGGGAGAGAGAGAGAACAGCCACAATCAAAGATTGCACCTCCTGCCGGGGGGGCCTTCTCCCCCGCGGCCCATCAACCACACTAGCCTTGGCGTCCACAGCTACCTGCTGCCAACCGAGGCCCAGACCAGGACGCCACACCTGCCCTACCCTGCAATATACAAATGGCTGCCAGCTACTGAGCTACGAGGAGACTCTGGGCCCCTCACACTTTCCTGAGGTTGTACCTTGGCCTTGAGGTGGAAAAAAATGGGAGGGGAGGGAGAAGGGGGAAGAGAGACACGTATCAGCCTGGCCCTGCCTAACCTGGTTCCCTTTGACAGCAACCCGCCACGCGAGGAACCTGTGCCCGGCCCTGAACCGATCACTCTGGCCACGGTAATGGCTCCTGGGGCCCCAACCTCGGGGCCCCTCCTCATTTGCCTGCGTTGGGGGCATTCACACATGGATGTGTGCTTGTGTACCAGCGGGGAGGGGGTGGGCAGGAAAGACCAACAGCCAATCCAAACACACAGAAAGAAAGGAGACCGAGCTCTTGCCAACAAAAGCCTCCGGAACACCCCCAAGGCCACTGCGGGAAGAGGGGGACGGGACGGCTCAGGCCGGTGGCTTAAGCAGAAAGGAGGCGGTCACCTGGGGCCGCCTCCCAGTACCGGCACAGCTACGCCTTGGCCGGGCCAGAGGGGGCCGAGGGGAGAAGGGGTTCCCCCTGCTCCGGTAAGGTAAGCCCAGCTCCTGCTCCAAGGAGGGGGGCAGAGATCCGTATGACAAAGGAGAGGGCGCTCCAGGACGTCCCTGGCCACACCTTCCTCTCGGCAAGCGAGGGGAAGGAGGGGGCAGCGAGGTGGGAGACGACTCCTCAGGAGGAAAGGGGAAGCCAGGACTGAGGAGGGCAGGAAGACAGGGGGGGCAGGCAGGGGGCCAACCCCGGGTGGGCGGCTGGCGCCCGCGGGCGTGCGCCAGACAGTGCCGGTGTGTGCGTGGGGGGGGGGCAGGGTTCCAAGTGCAGCAAAGCAACCTGATTGGCTTCCATCCATCGTGCAGCGTCCTGCAAGTGACTAAACTCGACGAAGGCGAAGCCCCGGCTCTGACCTGGAGACAGCATTCAGATACAGACGCAGTGGGTTAGTCAACAGCTGGAGACAATGGGCGGGCGTTCCTAGGGGGGGCTGGCAGGGTAGGGAGAAGGGTGGGGGGGGCGAGAGAAGGAGGGTGAGAAGGGCCAGGGGTGGCATCGAGGGGACAGCATAGGCCGGAACTGCCCACAGGGGCTCAGGGGGCACTGACAGCTTGGGCTGTAGGGAAAGGTAGGGGCCAAAGCAAACCCGATCCTCCTCGTGGGGGCAGTGGCTGGCCCCCCACTTCCAGGTAGCCTAGGCCTGGATGCCCCGTAAGTGTGGCCGGGCTGGGAAAAAGCCCTCCCAGGGCCGTTCCAGGGGGAGGGGGGCTCGGAACAGAGGCCGGAGAACAAGTGAAGGCGAGTACCCCACCTCAAAGGCCCCATTAGATGCTGCCAGGAAAGCTACGGTTCAAGGTTTTGGGGGCGAGGGGGTGGAGAATTGGGAATGGAAATAACCCAGTTGGCTCTAGTCGAGGAGGGGCAATGGGTGGCAGATGAAGCCCCAGTACCCAAGTCCACGTAGGCTGAGAGCCTGGGGTGCAACTGAAGGCGAAAGGGTCAGCTACAGACTTAGCTTTCCCATGTCCCAATGTGTCCGGGCTAAGGCGTGAACTGACCGACAATGGCTCCGTGCCTTGAAGGAGGGGATACGGGAAGAGAGGCCCGGATAAGGCTCCCCGGCCTTCAAAAAAAGGTCAATGGGCAGAGCTGTGTCTCAGGAAGGACTAGAACCAGCGGGTGAGAAGGAAAGGGGGACGGTGGCAGAGAGAAAGAGAGGAAAAGCCAAGAAAGGAAAAAGGCAGCACCGGGCTGAGTGATCCCCACTGGGCCTCAGGGCCTCAGCCGCCGGTCCTGACAGCCTTCGGCCGGAATTGGCTGCCAACCTCCAGCCTGCGGTGACGGGCTGGGGCCAGCGAGCCACAGCCCCCTGCTCCCCTTCCCCCACGCCTTCCCCAGCACGGGCAAGTGGCGCCATCCCATCTGGACTTCAACACAGGCTCTCAGTGGAGGAAGGGGACGGTGGGCACGGGAGAAAACCACCATCTCAGATGCTCAGGGTCGGCTCCCCAGGCTAAGGAGGGAATCGGTCCCGGGCTGAGCTCGGCACCGAGCCTCCACTCGCCCCGTCAGTCGGCCCCTCCCCAGACCAGCACCAACTTCCGGGACGCCCCAGTGGAGGAGCTTCGGGGAAGGAGGGAAGGAAAGAAGAAAAGCAGCCGCTGATCTCAGCTTCAATGGGGAAGTGGGGGGGGGGGGGAAGAGGAATGGCAGGAAGGAAGAGATGCATTGGCCAAGAGCAGCAAGAAGAGGGGCCACCAGGAACAAAAGCTCACCTGATGACTTGTTCCGCATTAGACGCACCTCCCGAGCCTGGATCCCGTGGGACTGCAGTTGTGCTCGGATCTGTTGGGGGGGGGGGGACACACACAGAACAGAGAAGTCATTAGGAGTGTGGGGGGGGGCACAGGGCAGAGACAAGCTGGGAGAGAGACCCCTGGGTGACCCCGGTGGAGAGAGAAAAGGAAAGAGGCCCAATGAGCCAAAGCCAACTGGTCCTTAACACTGAGCCAAGAGATAAGGGAGGGACTGGCACCCAGCTAGAGAAAAACACTCTCCTCGTATCCTCTTCAGGGCTACGGAGACCCACCAGGGCCACAACCCAAGCAACAGCCAACAAGAGCTTAAGCTGACCTCCTGCTGCAAAAGGTCAGAAGCCAGGGGTCATCTCTAGGACACTACCCAGCTTTGGTAGGAAAAGGGGGAGCAAAGAACAGTTCACATATTGCCCTGGGAACCATACACTTTGTTCTTATAATATTTTGGTGGCCCTATTATAACACGATTGCTTTTCTTGGCCACCTTACGCATCGAAAAACCCAATTTGTTCAAATTGGCCCCAGGGTGCCAAGAAGGAGAAAGAGTAAAAAAAAAATCTCATACGAGATGCTCTCTGGTTCCCCAAATCATCAGTCCCAGCCCCAGAGAACTCCCCACAACCCTCGTTCTGGGAGTACCGGAGAGAGCAGACAAAGGCATCGTTGGCCAAGAAGCGCCATCCTCTCAACTCCTCCTCCCCGCCCTGTGGCCCAGAAAACCTTACAGCAACAGATGGTGATGGCACCCAGAAAGGGTCTCATAAGAACACACCAAGGGGGCTCAGGAACCATGGAGCCACCAGTCCCCATTCATAATCTCATCCATTCTGAAGGCCTTATTCAGAAAACTCCCAGAGCCAAGTTGTCCTCTCCTCCCCCAGGATCTGTCCATGTTCTTACTGCGCCCTCACCACAGATGCCCCACCAACCCCGGAAACTCTTGTCGGCCTTCTCATGAGATCTGCCCCCTTTCCTGTTCCTGTTGCTGAGGATCCTTCCAGCACCTTCCTCTCTCAGCTCCAAAGTGTGCAGTCACTCGGGACTCTTAGGTGAGCAGCACACGTAGGAGGCAGAAAGAGGCCTGGTTTGAGAAGTCAGGCGGATTCTCCCTCTGCCACTTCTGGCCCTGACTGGGCCTGACCTCGCTCAGCTAGAGAACGAGGGATATCCCAGAGGCCATCGCCATGGTCCTCGTCATGCCCTCCATGCTCAGACTCTGGTCTGAGCATCTCGCCCTTTCCCAAACTCCTCCCCTTCGACCTGCTGGCTGAGGATCACCCCTGCTTTGGTCTCCATCTCTGTTCACACCGTTCTGTCACCTTCTTCCCTGCCCCATTTTAGTCTCAAGTTCTTTTGAGCCCACCTCTTCCACGAAGGCCCCCTGTTGCCCAAAGCACCAGGGCTTGGCCTTGGAACTGCTCCACCCTCCCCTGTGCATGCTGGAGGACCTCCCCCTCAATAGAAAGTAAGCTCACAGGGGGATCCTTGTGGGCTTTCTCTTCCCAGGGCCTTGCCCAGAGCACACACTAAATAGTTTGAGAATCACAGTGGATGATGGGGCAGTGAAGTAAAGGTCATGTTCCAGGCTCTGAAGGAGGATCTCAGGAGGGGAAGTCATGCCCTAGGAGCTGAGAGGGACGGAAGACAGTAGGTGGCTCAGAGGAGGAAGGGGTGCATGGGGCTGGCACATGGGGATGTGAGCAGGGGGCCGGCCCACCCCCCACTTCAGCTCCTGCTCTAACAGGCCAACAAGAAGCAACTGCATGAGACAGAGGGCCCCTGAAGACGGTGAACTGGGAAAGAAGCCAGGGCAGGGCCTGGAGGGGAGGGGGTGGGAAAGAGTGGAAGATGAGAAGAAGGAAATGAGTCTGATGGCTTAAAAACTCCATTCTGAGGAACTGTGGGAGACAAGGTAAAAGCACTCTGTTAGGGAGCAAGGGAGGCTGGACCAAGCCCCCGAGGGAGCCCGGTACAAGGACATGATGCTTTGGCCTGGGCTCCAGGGCCCCTTGTAGGCTGTGGGGCCAGCTCTCAGGGGGCCCAAGCACGTGAATGGAAAACACTTGCACCTGTCTTTGGACTAACCTCTGGCTTCCTTCACAATTCTGTTTTTTATTTTATGTGTTTTAAAACCCGCTTCTCAGAAGGTCCACGGGCTTCACCAGACATGCCCAAGGGGCTGCACCATGTAAAAGGTGAAGAACCCTGGCTCTGGGGAAGAGGCAGGACTTCCGGAAAGCCACGCAGCACCAAGATGCCCCACAGGCCAAAGATGCCCCAAGCAGGCCACGCTGAAGGGCCACAAGAGTCATCAGGGGGAGGGGAGGAGCTGAACCTCAGCTAAGTGGCAGGAATTGGGGGAGGCGGACAAATACAAGTCAGCCACGATGAGGCAACAGGGTGATGGCTGACCGGGCTTTGGGGAGGCTTCGAGCCCGGGGAGGCTGCCTGGGGGAAGGGACAGGAGACACACACACGTACACGTGGGAGATGGGCCAGCCACTGTTGACACACGGGCCCTCCCCAGCTCTCTGTAGGTCGGGCTGAGGGAATATTTGCTCCCTGGGAGGATGCAAGGATCCCTGAGCCCTGGCACTGGGTGGATGGAGGCACCAGGGACGGGACTGACTCCCCGTTTCCCAGGAGCCTAGTGTGCTAGGCTTGTGGCAGCTGCCTACCGTAAACCCCACTCCCCTACAACTTCCCTTTTAATTTAGGAGGGGTCCCCTAACCCGGACCTGGGGGAAGCGGGGATCAGGGTGGCAAGAAGGGGCACAGCACGGCCCCAAAGGCACGTACGTCGTTTTCTGCAGCTGCCTGGGGCAGCATCCTCAGCATGATGATGTGACTGGCCTTCTCCTCCTCCTCTTCCTCCCCTTGCTCGGTCCGATAGTCCTGGTCTCGGTAGTCCCCATCTCCAGGGAAGCCCAGGGGCTCAGTAGGACTGTCCCGCTTACGCTGCTGAGTCTCAGAACCCGAGGAAGCCTCGTAGGAATCCTGAGCGACAGAAGGGGACGAGAGAAACCAGGCAGTCAGCCCCCTGTGGGTCTGCAGTACAGCCACGCTATTCTCCACAGCTTTGAAGCCCAGAAAACTCAGGGAAGCCAGGGCCACGGGCATGCGGGGCCCTCCTTGGGTCCACAGGGATGCCCGCTGCCCATGGCCTCCCACTCACTTCTCATGGCAAGGCTGGCCCTTCCTCTCCTCAAGGGAGGAGAGGGGGGCAGGGGAAGCAGAGGCTCCACCAGTTAGGAGACTGACAGCGGTGATGCAGCTCAAGGGGTGGAGGACAGCCGCCCACTTCCCTAATACAGGCACTGCCACGGCTCAGCTCATTTCCAGAGCACTAAGGCCTGAGCTTGAAACTACCCAGTCACCAACGCTAGCTTCATCCTTGACCCCCAGCACAGAAAGGGGGGAGAGGGCTTGCGGACCCAGCAGCACAGGCTCAGCAAATGAGGCCCCGCCCCTGCCCTCGATGGCTGGCATTGATTTATCAAGACCCAAGAGGCTGTCTGGTCTACTGCCCTCCAAAACCAGGCTTACACTCCAAGCAGGAGGGAGAAAGGTCCAGTAATGGCAGGAAGGAGCAGGAAGGAAAGCAGGCTCACCTTGGGGGGAGGGGAGGGGAGAGTTTGCAGCAAGAGTAGCTCACCTGCCATCTCTGCCCAGGCAGTCCCAATCTTAAACACCAAGGACTTTGTCACAGCCTTTCCCGAGGCCAGGCTGTCTCTTTGCCATCAGCCGGACCTATGTCCCGTGCCTCCCTCCTCTCCCTAACATCCTAGCCTGGCCCAAACAAGTAAGCCAGAAGCCAAGACACCCTTCCCTGGGGTGAGGGCAAGAAGAGAAGATTCCTACTCCTAAAGGACATTTGGGCCCGATTTTTCCTCTCCCTGGTAAATGTTTCTGGTAATGCTACAGAAAGCCACCATAAGGGCCTTGGCTCTGGTCTTGAGAACCAGCACTTGGCCCCAGGCAGATGCCTTGGCAACCCACTGGGGGAAGGAGAGACCGGGCCTTTTTCTGCTTCTCTCCTCTGGCTGAAAGCTTGTTCTAAAGCAGGGGCTGGTTCCCCACCGAAAGCTAAGGGATGTTGAGGTTCTCTGAAGTTCTCCTCCCAAACTTCCACAGGTTCCCTAAATGCCAGACCAGGGGGTCTGCACACAGCACTTTAGGACAACAGGACCCAGCTCAAGGGCAGGGCCTGAGGCCGGTGACTCAAGATTGTTCTGTGAGTGGCGTGAGGGGCAGAGCCTCCTACGGTGGGCAACCCCCCTCGTCCCGGCTGACACTCTGATTACACAAACGTGGGGCTCCTCGTCACGCTAATGTGGCTTTCTCTGGGTGTTCTTCAAGAATCAAAACTAGTTGGGGGGGTGGTGAGCGAGTGAGTAGGTGAGAAAGAATAGATTTTGTGTGCTCTGGAGGCAGAGACAGAGAAGAATTAGAGATGAAGTGAGTATCTGTCCCCAGAGGCTAAGACCTCGACTACTACCTCTTCCTCCTCCTCCCAGGAGTCCTCCAGAGATAGGCCAGGATTATGACATTCTCAGAGGGAGAGCTGGGTGAGAAAGGAAAGGCACAGTCCAAAAGGCCTGAAGGGCACGGGGTGGGGCAGGCAAGGTCAGGCCGGTCATTCTCTGGGAAGAGCCTGAGGCCAGGGCAGCACAGACGGGACCAGGCCAGAAAAGAGGCCATCCGTCTCAAGGGGGTCTCGGCACTCACCTCTGCGCTCTGCTCTTCAGATGAGTCATCATAATCATGGCGGGGCTCCTGGCTGCCAAAGTCCCGGGGATAGGACCGGTAATCCATGTCCCGGTAATCATGGTCTCTTTGACTCCGGCTGTCCAGCCCATCGTCCTGGAGACCGCGGTCAGTGGCGCCATAGCGGCCAGTCCTGTCTCCACGGCCACCTCTGGAGAGGGGAGACAGCGCCGGGTCAGTAGAAGCCTTTGGGCTCCCATCTCTAAAAAGAGTGGGCAGGGAAGACCAAGGGGGATGTAGAACCCTAGGTCTAAATCCAGCTTGAGCACAGAAGTTGCCACTCGTGAAAGGGCTCAGTGGACCCACCTGCAGCGGCCCACGCCCCATCCCTACACAAGGCTCAGGGGAGGGACGGGGAGCACATTTCCTCCGAGAGGCAGCCATCGAGCTGGCCGCTGCTGCATGCTTGCTGGGAAAAGGACAGAGAAATGAGGGGGAGCCTTTAGCCTGGAAATCAATCCCCGAGTGCGACTCAGAACAGCCCCTGGAGTAGCCAGGGAAGAACCACAAGCCAGCCTGGGCCCAGGCCCGGGGCGCTCTACAAGCGAAGCTAGAGATACTCAGTCTTGCTGGAAAGCCTGGCCGGGGCTGAAATGACCAGAGAGGCATTTTGGGTGCTGGAGGACCTACTTTCTTTACAATAGTCCCTTGAGAATGAGAGGTAGTGCCAAGGATTAACGATCCCAAACTTAGAGATGAGAAAATCAAGGCTTAAGAGAATATTGGTGGTCTGCCCAGTCCTGATCTTGGCCCAAAGCACTGGAGAGGGAGGAAGACCCCCAGGGCTGGGCAGAGTAAGGCAAGGTAAGCCCTGCCTACGAAATGGAGACGATGATCCTGGCATCTTTTTGTGTGCTGCTCGATGGCACCATCTGTGCAGAGGTCAGAGGCCATGGGGCCTCAGGAGCTCCTGCACAAACTGCCCACACAAGAACAGCCTCAGTACCACCAGCCACAGTAAAGACCTTATCGAACCTAAATGGGCAGAGCTATCAGAATGTCTAGACCCTGACCCGTGATCTCTGGGAGGGATCTATCCCCAACTTGGCGCCTCTCTCAATTACTGAGCACGAGAGGGAGCGCTGAATGGAGAGCCCATTGACCTCCAGAGCAAAGCATCAAGATTTTCTGCCCGTGGGGGGGGGGGGGGAAGGGGAGGGGGAAACGTAGCACGGTCTAACCCCTCTCCCCCACCCTCCCAGCTCAGCATCATCTCAGGTCCCAGGGCAGGCCGGGAGTCCTCTGCTATCTGGCATTCCCCACCACAAAAGCCATCACACGCTCATGTGGCCACATCTCGGCCTGGGCTGTGGGGGGAGGCCCTTTGGCTGGGCACGGCTGGGGAGGGGGACACAGGGCCAGCCCCACCACACGGCAACACCGCTTCCCTCTCTGCTGTCTCTCTCCCGAGTCCTGGCTAGGTTCCTCAGAATCAAAGGGAGACCGATGGAGCCATCCCGTCTGCGGCCCAGCATCCCAGAAGAACGCTAGCGTGAGGCTGTCAGGGACTGGCCTTTCTGCTGCTGCTGGCAAGGCAGACGACGGGGCCACCAAAGCAGAGGAGGACTGTACCCAGTCAGCTTTCTACAAAGGATGGCCCCAAGAAGTCTGGGGGGGAGGGGCAGCAGGAATCAGAGACCTCACTTCTCACCATGGTCCTTGAATCTTTCTTGAAGGAAAACATTAGAATCCCAGATCATTCAGTTTGAGCCCCCTTTTCACCCCCTCCAAACAAACCAAAGTAGACCTTAGAGAAAATCAGAGAGTGCCCCTCGTTTCTGCCACATATGCTGGGCTCCACTACAACAACTTCTCTGTTCCTTGCGTTGTATGTGCAGTGGACATGGGAGCTACCTGGCATTCACCAATACCGTGTGGGAGCTCAATAGAGACCCAGGGCCCAAAGAATCCTCACTTCTGGATGGCCCCCTCCCCACAGTCTCACCGTCTTTCATACTCCATGTCCGGGGGGGGCCTGCTCCTGGGCCGATGGCTCCGCCTCACTTCCCAGCTGCCACCAGCCCTGCTATTGCCACCATGCTCCGCCAGCCTGTACAAGAACTCCCGTGAGGGATCTGAGAAGACAAAAAGAGGGGATCAGGAGCAGCCCAAGCCCATCCAGGCAGGGCTGACCACCCAACTCTTGGTATGGAGGAAGAAAAAGAAAAATAGCAGCAGCCAATCTGAATCGTCTCCAGCATGAGAAAGCTGGGGTGAGGGAGAGAGGAAGAGGGAGGGAGAGAGAAAGAAGGGGGGGAGGCAGGAAAGAGAAAGAAAGGGGGGCAAAGAGGGAGAATGAGCCCGGGTTGCCACTCTGTTCTGACGGAGAATTTCCAAGTATCTTTGTATTTTGGTTTGCTCTTATGTAAACAAATAAGAATTATTAACAGTAAACACCCCAGAGGCCTGCTGGGAGAAAGCACGGATACGTGCATCTCTTAGATTGGCTAGGATGAAAGGAAAATGAATGTCAGAGGGGAGGTGGGAAAACTGGGACACCAATATATTGTTGGTGGAGTTGTGAAATGATCCAACCATTCTGGAAAGCGATCTGGAACTAGGCCCAAAGGGCCATCAAATTGTGATCCCTTTGATCCAGCAGTATCTCTACTGGGTCTGGATCCCAAAGAGATCCCAAAAGAGAAAAAGGGTCCCACATGTGCCAAAATGTTTGTGGCAGCCCTTTATGTAGTGGCAAGGAATTGGAAACCGAGGGGCCGCCCGTCAGTTGGAGAATGGCTGAATAAGCAATGGGATATGAATGTTTTGGAATATTATTCTGTAAGGAACAATCAACAGGGTGGTTTCCGAGGGGTCTGGAGAGAGATACATGAATTGATATTAAGTGATGTGAGCAGAACCAGATCAGCGTAACAGTAACTCGATTATGTAATGATCTGCTGTGATGAGCCCGATCCTTCTCAGCAATGAGGTGATTCGAGGCCATTTCAATACATTTGGGAGGGGAAATGCCAATCACACTTAGGGTCTCTCCCTCTCTAGCCTGAAGATCAATTGGAGATTGAAACATAGTATTTAAACCTTTTTTGTTTGTTTGCTTTTTTCTTTCTTGTGGCTTTTCCCCCCCTCCTTTTGGTCTGATTTTTTCTGCCCAACATAACAAATATGAAACACGTTGGCACATATTTATCTTCTATCAGATCTCTTGCTGTCTTGGGGATGGGGCAGGTAAGGGAAGGAGCAAAATCCAAGACACAAAGTTTAACAAAAACTAATGTTGGAAACTATCTTTACGCTTGGGGAAAAAATACTATGAACTCTTAAAGGGCCAGAGAAATGGTAGGTATCATTTTCAGTCACACGCCCAGAGAAGTGAACGAGGAGGGACTGGCTCCCAATCTGTGCCAGAGCCCAAGGTCAAGGCCAGGGCCTGAAGCATTGTGAGCCGCCCAGTTCTAACTTCCAGGCAGTCTTCCTTGGCCACTGCAGGGGCTCAGCTGCCTTCCTCTATGGCTAGAGCCCCGCTCCCCAAATGTCCTGGGAATGACTCAGGATTGAGTTCAAGCTCCTCATCTCCCAGAATCTGCCCCAAACTCTCTTTTGCACCTTTTCTTCTTCCCTAGGTTTCTTCCCTTTTGTATTCTGGAGTGAATACCGGGCTCCCAGCTATCTAGGGTTAGGGAGGGAAACCCTGGAAGCCCCTTGGAGAACAGGGGGCTTCAGCACCTGTCCCCTCTGGAGCCCTGGTTTTTAACCTGGAATCCATGGGCAGATGGGGGGAAGGCGCTCAGATCGTTACTGCCACTAACTGAAAGCGAGCATCTCCAATTACATAAAGACACGGATTCCGAGAAGGCCATGGGTTTCATCAGGCGGCACTAGAGCCTGGGCCCAACTGGCTAGAGGAGCTCCAGCAGGGCGCCAGGTGTGGCTCAAAAGGGTGAGCCCAGGCCAAGACCTTCTCAGTGGAGAAGGGAAATCCCTTCCCCCCCTTCAGGCGGGTCCCCGAATCTCCCTCACACATCAAGTTTCCACAGCACTGCTGGCGAGTTTACAGAGTTCTTTCCTTACAGTCCAATAGCCTCAGCCCCATTTTTCTGAAAACGGTGAGACTCAGCCTGCCCGGGAGAAGGGCTGGGCTGCACTTTGGGGTCAGGCCTCCTGATAGCAAGGGCTGGAGAAGCCTGCCGATCTGGGTAGGCCAGCAGAAGCCGCCAGCGTGCACCCTTACTGAGTTAAGACGTTGTTGCTGCTGCCAGGACCCCACAGGTGAAACCAATAGAGGGTCTTCTCAAAAGGAGGGCAGATAGCAGCCCGGCAGACAAGAGAGGGCAAGTCGGGATCCTCGCTGGTCAGCACAGATGGGATCCCACCCCTCAGACGGCAGGCAGAAGGAAAGAGCGAGTGGGCCTATGAGTGGCCTCTAGACCCAATCGGGAGCCTCAGCCCACTCAGCCTGGCCTCTGCCGGGGCAAGACTGCCAAGGTACAGAGCTGCCCCTGCGAGGGTTCGGGGAGAGGGCCGCGCAGGAGGAGGTGATGGGTGCCCTAGCAGTTGCCAAGCACATGGCAGAACTTGGGGATGCCCCGGTTAGGGCCTGGCACTCGGGGGGCCAGGAGGCCAAAGGAGCGGCCATGCCAGCTGCCCCGCCCGATCTGGGCCCCGTCCAGCCGCCTGCTCCCGTCATTCATCCATCTGATCCTCCCCAGGCCTACCGCAGCCTCTGGGGAGGGAGGAGGGGGCTGGAGAAGAGGGGAGGGAGGAGGAGGGAAGAGGGAGGGAGAGAAGGCGGCAGGGAGGGGGGAGGGGGGAGGGGGGAAGAAGAGAGGAAGAGAGAAGAGGAGGGTAGGAGGAGCGCGCCGCCGCCGAGAGCGCGCACGCCCGCTCGGACTCGCGCCCGCTCGGCGCCTGGGCCTCTATTCCGCACCCCCACCCCCGGGGGCCGCCTGCGCCGCCGCCGCGGGTCGGTGCCTCCGGGCCAGGTCAGCCCCAGCCCCGTCGGGCTGCCCGCCTGCCCTCCCCTGGGCCCAGCCGCTCACCTGCCGGGTCCGGACCGTGAGGCGAGGGCTCGGGCACATCACCCGGCCTCCGCCGCCGCTGCTACCACCTCCCTCGCGGGCACGCGCGCGCGCGCCCGCAGAGTGCTCAAGCGCGCCGGCTGTCACCGGGGCCGGCCCGGGCCCGCGGGAAAGCACGGCTCGGACCACGGCGAAGCTGGCGAAGCTGCCGCTGCTACCGCCGCCGCCCCCGCCGCCGCCTTCCTTCTCCTTCTCCCCTTTCTCCGCCCCGGGGCAACCCACTGCTGCCTCCCCCTGGCTGGCCCCAAACTACCAAGTGAAGATGGCGGCGGCGGCGGCGGCGGCGGCAGCTCCGCCCACCCCTCGCCCCGCCCCTCATTTTCCCGGCCCCAGCAGCCCAGGCGCGAGCCCGACCCGTCCCGACGTGCTCGGTCGGGCTGGTGCGCCCTCTCCCGAGCGTTTTTTCTGGTGAACTGCCAAGTCCCCTCAGCGCCTCTCCGCCCCTAGCTCCTCAGAAGGCGTGGCGATTGGCCAAATGGGCGACACGTCCGTCTAGAGAGGAGGCGGAGTTCCGCCTCACGTGATTCCAGCTTGGAGGGGAGCGGACGAGCCCGACAGATGGGCTCCGCCCCTTGGTCCTTTAGAGCGCGGAAGGATCTTTCCTCGAGCTAGACTCTTTTGGCGCCACCGGACGGAGTGGAAATGGTCGCCGTTCTTCTCTTTAAACTCCCTAACTTGGCGTGACCTACTACGTTCTCTGTGCCTTGCTGACCTTTGCGAGCCATATCTTTCTCTATCGTTGCGTGTTTCGGTAGAGTTAAGATTGACTGGCTCCCCAGCGCTTTCACAGGTAGATTGCTTTTGCAAGTCAACAACTAAAGTGCATGAGGATCGTGTGCCTGGCACTGGGTTCTGGGCCCGAGAAGAGGCCGTAGTCTAATAGTCCATCTACTGGAGATGAGCACTCTACGGATTGTAAAACGTTATTGCTCCTCAGAGGGCCGGCTCAAACTTTTCGGAGCACCTTGCTGAAAGCAAGGATTCAGGCAGTGAAAAATCACTACTCTTAAAAATAATTAAGCAAAACCCTACAGTAACAATCACTGGAGAGATTCTTTTATGGGGGGCGTTCGAGGAATAGAGTTGGACCAGGAATGGGTCAGTCAGGTAACCATGGTTTCAGATCATGGCTTTGACTCGGCTGGTATGATCTTGGACAAGACCCATACTGTTTTTTTTTTTTTTTTTTGATCTCAGCCTTTCCTCAACTATTAAAATGGAATTGGATTTGACTTCCAACTTCCCTTCAATGGATAAAGTGCAGGAGTTGGAATCAGTAAGATCTGGGTTCAAATCCTACCCCCGGATAACACCGTGGGACCCCAGACCTCTTAAGCTTCCATCTATAAAACGAGAGGATTGCATTAGATCTCTCCCTGCTCTCTGTCTACGAGCCTATCTTTGCCATCTGTACCGAGTACAGATCCACGGAAAGCTCTCCGATGCTTAGCTCAGATGCACACCGCAGAGAAGTTAAAATGAATTCTCAAGCTTCCTTTCGGGTTTTGGATCTGCCTCCTCTTCTTCTTCCTCCTCCTCCTTCCACATTCCCTTCAGGTTTTTGGTCTCGGGTTCTGGCTCACTGCTTCCCCGTCCCCTGGATCTTTGCTCTCAGTTCAGTCTCTGTATTAGAATGTCTTGATCCGTTTCTGCTTCAGACACTAAGTCTAGAGTAGACGCGTCTGGCCTCACTTTGGCTTTAACTCTAGGTGTCTTCCGTTCTCCTCACCCTCATCCCACCCCATCCCATCCCCCCTTACTCCTAGGTCAATCTCTCCAGAACCTGTACTTTAACTTAGAGTCGTCTCCGCGAATGATTTTCAAAATCGGTCCCGCCCTATTTCCCAGCTTTCCCTAATGCCCGCGCCCTACTAGGAAGTTGTTTCCGCTACAGATCCCTAAGCCTCCTCTTCCCCACCCTGGTCCAGTTTAGGGTAGTGTTCACCACGTGCTCCGGTCTAGTGCCAGCGTAGGCTGAACTACAATTCCCAGCAGGCTCTGCTACGGCTACCAGCCTGGAGCGTACCACGTGCGCTCAACCAGGGGATTCCCTCGGCACCTCTGGAGTCAGCTTCTTTCTGGCACGGGCCCAAAACAGCCAGGATCTAGTATGAATTAGGGCACTGATCAGGCTTGAGGTGAAAAAGGGGCGCATTCGGATGTGAGAGCAGAGGTTAGGCTGCGAGAGTCGCGTTTAGAGGAACACTTCCCCCTTGTCACAAATAGTACCTCCCCCTTCAGGCCCGGGGACCCCAAGTTCCGCGCTCAGCCCATCGCTACGCAAGCCGGGGCTCCTCGGCGGCAGTCAGCTCTGGCTCCCGCTCCATCACCGGCTCCAACTCTAGGGGAAGGCTAGGCCTCGGCGGCTTCGAGCCGGAGGAGGGGGTGAGTTGAGAGACGTAGTGTTGGGGGAGGGGGATCCCGGGGAGAGCTTTTACGGGAGACCGAGAGTGGGGGGGGTTGCGGTGAGGGTTTAGTCCTTGTGTAGCTGGCCGGGCGCAAGAGGCGGGGTCGTCTTTAGCTATTATTCATTAGGGGCGGGGCGCCTACCCCCGCTCGACTTTATTGCTCCTCGCAGGGGGCGGGACAATCCATGCTGGGCCTTTATGTAGGAGGTGCGGTTCTACCCCTCCCGCCCCTCCCCCGCCCCCGCCCCGGGATTGCGTGCATTATTAGCTGGCGGGGTGGAGGGATGCGGTTTCTGGCCTGCGCTGGGCGAGGCGGATGGGCCGCGGGCAGGCGCGTGCGCGAACTTATGCCTTCTCCGCGTGGGGAGGGGTAGGCTTTGGCCCATCTCGGGGCGCGCAGGCGCGAGGCGTAGACACCGGAGAATTTCGGCGAGGCTGGGCCTGGTAGCTGGCAGTGCTCCTTGTCATTCAAGAGACGGGAGGGCGGGAGCATTTCGGGGGTGAGGATGGGGACACCTATTTGATTGGCTTGAGCGCTGGGGCCGAGAGATCGGGGAAAGGCCGCTTGGAGGTTTGCTTGTACCCGCCCGAGCCGCTGGCATCCCGCTTTCGGGGCACGTATCGGCTTTGCTGCCTGCGATCCGGGGCGAGGGACTCGTGAGGGTGGGGTGTGGGACTCGGGGCTCGGGGGGGAGTGGCTCGCCAGCCGGCTTAGGGGAGGGCCTGGGCTTGGGCGGTGCCTGCGGCAGGAGGCGGAGCCACCCGCGGGTTTTGTTCCGGCTCTGCGGCGGCGGCCGCCATCTTGTGTCTGGGACCGAAGCAGCCCGTAGAGAGGCTGAGACTCCAGGCACCGGGGCTGGCCTTGGGCGGCGGCGGGGGCTATTCCCTCAGCACCAGACGGCGACGGCGACTGCAGCGACTGCGGTGATCGGGCCCCGGGGAACAGGCCTTGGTAACAGGCCTGCCTCCAGGCCTGCCGGCCGCCCCTCTCCCTCCAGAGATCTCCTGTCCTTCTTCCCTTCTTCTCCCTCCCTCGCTGTCTGCCGCGATCTGTCCCCCCCACCACCACCCCTGCCTCGCCTCCCTTCCCCCCTTTGACTGCCGGGATCTCCTCCCCCCCTTCCGAGCTGAGATCTCCCCCCCTTCCACCTCCTGCTGCGATTTCTCCACCCCCCAGGGGGCGGGGCCGCTGTACTGCCGGGCCCCACCCGGGATTCTGCCGAAGGGGTGGGGCAGGGCCCGCCCGAGGTGGGGGGGGGGGCATCAGTCCTGCCTCCCTCACCCTTTTCACCCCGGGACCTTGAGTGGGTGGGTGGGAAGGTGGGTGGCTGGCTGATCTGCATCCACTGGAGATAAGACCAAGGAGCACCCTGGACAGCGCCTTCCTTTCATCCCCTTCCCCTCCCCCCCTCTCTTTTGGCCTTCTGTTGGTTTGGAAGCGTCTTTGACACTCTTCCCCACTCCTACCCCGTTACCTGAGGCTGTAGGAAGGACGACAGATTTGGCCAGTCAGGACAATGGTGCTTCTTTCTTCTTGTACCCTGTGTCATCCCTCGCTTGGCAGATAGCTGACCCACTGCTGTTCCCCTTTCTTCACAAACTGTCATGTGCCTCCTGGACTTGATCAGATCTTCTCTTTCCCACTGACCCCATCCATTCCTGGGCCTGCTTTGCTATTCCTCTCTAACGACACCCTGTCCTGTTGTCGGTCTCTCTGTCTACCTGTCCAGGAGGCTCCTCTGCTCTCATACTCCTCTCTACCTCCGCTGTATCCCAACCCCCCAGTATGATCAGTTCATTCCCTTCCCTGACCTTCTGGGCCATCTGGGCACAGTTTCTTTTCCTCAGATTTCCTGCTGCACCCATTTCGGGGCGAACTTCTCCCACGTGTTCTAATTACTAATAACCTGTTCTCAGTGGGACTGTCCCAACATTTTTCACCACATCACCCCCATGTGTGGTTCATTGTTGTGCTTCTTCCCCTTTGAGTTCTCCTCCCTCTCTTTGGGCTTGCCCTGACGACCCTCCTCTCTGTCTCTTAGATGTCCAGCTCGCCGCTGTCCAAGAAGCGTCGCGTGTCCGGGCCTGAGCCAAAACCAGGTTCTAACTGTTCTCCTACCCATCCTGTTCCCTCTGAAGTGCCCACTACACCTGCCAACGTGAGTGCTCAGCCCCGAGTCCCAATGGCCAGGTGAATCCTGGGGCTCGGGTCAGGCTCACCTCACCCTGTGCGTCTCTTTGTCACTTTCTACGTCTACAGGGAATGGCCAAGAACGGGAATGAGGCTGACATCGATGAGGGCCTATACTCCAGGCAGCTGTAAGGCTGGAGCTGTTGGCTCCAGGGAAGGGAAGGGAAGAAGCTGTCAAACTGGGGTTGGGTTCTAGAGCTACCCAGCTGAGATCTTGCTCTCATCTCCTCAGTTATGTGCTAGGCCACGATGCCATGAAGCGACTTCAGACTTCCAGCGTCCTAGTGTCTGGCCTCCGGGGCCTAGGAGTTGAGATCGCCAAGAACATTATCCTTGGTGGAGTCAAAGCTGTTACCCTCCACGATCAGGGGGCTGCCCAGTGGGCTGATCTTTCTTCTCAGGTAACCTCGACCCATCTCTATGGCTCATTTCCTCCAATCCCTAACTCCCCCCCTCCCACATCCCCATTGAAGTTTTTCATCCTTTCCCTTCTTCCAAACCTTAGTTCTACCTTCGAGAAGAAGACGTGGGCAAGAACCGGGCAGAGGTTTCCCAACCCCGTCTGGCTGAGCTCAACGCCTATGTTCCAGTCTGTTCCTACACAGGGCCTCTCACCGAGGACTTCCTTAGCAACTTCCAGGTACCCTGAGATCTTCACCAGCTCTGTCCCAGTTTTGTTTCTCAGATATTTCCACCCGTCTTTCTTTTGGATTGTCTTCTGGGGCATCCGAGAAGGTCTGTGCCCTAGACGCACGGACTCCAGTTCCACCTCTGCCACTTCTGGCTGACCTTGGCCAAGTAGCTGAATCTCCCTCATCCATCTTTGCTGGGGGGTGGGGTGGGGATCGTAGATATCGTGTGTCTCCCTAATTTTGTTGCCCAGAATTGAAAGGGTCACCCGGGTAGCAAGCGACAGGTCTGGATTTAGAATTCAGGACCTCTTGGCTCCAGATCAGCTTTTCCCTGCTTCGTTTTGCTTCCAACGCTAGCTCACCGAATCTCTTGGATTTCCTTGTAAGTTCCCATTTTGTAGCTCCCAGCAGCCTCTGGGTTTGCCTCCCCTTAAGTCGGTTCCTTCCACTCAGGTGGTCGTCCTCACCAACTCTCCTCTGGAGGAACAGCTGCGTGTAGGCGAGTTCTGCCACGGTCATGGTATCAAGCTGGTGGTGGCCGACACGCGGGGCCTCTTTGGGTGAGTCTGTCCTCTGGCCTTCCCAGTCTGCCTCCCTTGGGCTTCTCGGTTGCCGCTACAGAAGGTAAGGAATGGATTCTGCCGCTTCACCTACAGGCAGCTGTTCTGTGACTTTGGTGAAGAAATGATCCTGACGGACGCAAATGGGGAGCAGCCACTTAGCGCCATGGTTTCTATGGTCACTAAGGTAAGACACTGGCTTTGGGCATCCCTGTCTGGGCTGGGTGTGCTCCAGACCCCGGTAGCCCTCCCCGTCACCATCTGGCCTTTTCTCCGGCTCCCTCAGGACAGCCCGGGTGTGGTGACCTGCCTGGACGAGGCCCGGCATGGCTTTGAGACTGGCGACTTTGTCACCTTCACCGAGGTGCAAGGCATGAGTGAGCTTAATGGCATATCACCTGTGGAGATCAAAGTCCTAGGTGAGCGGGCAGAGGATGTGGCTGGGAACAGAGGGGTGGCTGTGCTGCTTTCTTTTGGGTGACCAGTCCGACCCCACAGGCCCGTACACCTTCAGCATTTGTGACACAGCCAGATTCTCCGACTATGTCCGAGGTGGGATCGTCACCCAGGTCAAAGTGCCCAAGAAGATCAGTTTTGTGAGTCTCTGTGGGGTGGGTGGTGGGCTGGGGACTGGCGCTATTGCAGGAAGTCTGTGGTCACATCTCATATCAGACACGACCAGCCACGAGACTCTTGGCAAGTCACTGAACAGAGGCCTGCCTCAGTTTCCTCCTTTGGGGATTGTAATTGATACCCTCTGGGATCATCATCGGGATTTTAACGAGCTCCTGCAGCGCCTGGCACCCAGCAGACTCATATATGAGTTCTCGTTTTTTTTTCTCCCCCTCTCTCTATCCTCCTCGTCCTCCCTCTAGAAATCACTTTCTCTGTCCCTGGCTGAGCCCGAATTTGTGATGACCGATTTTGCCAAGTTTTCTCGCCCCGCCCATCTCCACCTGGCCTTTCGGGCACTCCACCAGTTCTACAGCCAGCGAGGGCGGCTGCCTCATCCTCAAAATCAGGTGCCTAGCCCTCACGGGGGAGAGCAACCGTGAGCGCCCACATCACTCTTCCTCTGTCCCGTCCTGGGTGTGGGCCACAGGACTAGCTACTTATTGCTCATCGTCCCCCTCGGCAGGCGGATGCAGCGGAGATGGTGAGCCTGGCGCAGGCGATTAAAGAGTCTGCCTCGCCCCGGCTGCTGCAGGAGGATTTGAATGAGGAACTGGTGCGGCAGTTGGCCTACATGGCAGCTGGAGACTTGGCTCCCATAAACGCTTTCATCGGGGGCCTGGCCGCCCAGGAAGTTATGAAGGTGAGCTTGGCCGTGAGGGTGGGTTCTGGTTCGTGTGCCAGGTTCTCTGGGGATCTGGCCTAACCGGACTGATTCTGCACCCTCCCCTCCCCATAGGCCTGCTCGGGAAAGTTTATGCCCATCATGCAATGGCTGTACTTCGATGCTCTGGAGTGTCTGCCTGAAGACAGACAGGTCTTGACGGAAGACAATTGCCGCCCGGTAAGTTCTCCCAGATGTTGCACGTGAGCCGGGCTCGATCCCGGGGCCGACCCTCACGTCTGACCTGATTTTTCCTTGCAGCGCCAGACCCGCTATGATGGCCAAGTGGCCGTGTTTGGCTCTCATCTGCAGGAGAAGCTTGGCAAGCAGAAGTATTTCCTGGTGAGTGACTCCACCCTTTGCCCTGAGAGTTGCCTATCCAAGGCTGCTCCTCTGTGTTGTTTGTGAGTTCATTCGTGTCATATGCTAGTCTGTAGCAGAGCCCATCCCCGAGAGGCCTTCCTAAGCAACCAGGCCTCACCTCTTGCCTAGTTCTGGTCCTCTTTGGCCCTCTGTTCACAGGTCGGGGCAGGGGCCATCGGC
The DNA here is from genome assembly GCF_016432865.1 of Antechinus flavipes. NCBI lineage: Eukaryota > Metazoa > Chordata > Mammalia > Dasyuromorphia > Dasyuridae > Antechinus > Antechinus flavipes. The sequence goes on along the minus strand of NC_067404.1, from coordinate 84,838,599 downwards.
TGTGAGCTGCTCAAGAACTTTGCCATGATTGGCCTGGGCTGTGGGGATGGCGGAGAGGTCATCGTCACAGATATGGACACCATCGAGAAGTCCAACCTCAACCGGCAGTTCCTCTTCCGGCCCTGGGATGTCACGGTGAAGATCTTGGGAGCCCAGGGGTGGCGGGTGGCCGCGGGCTGACCGCTCAGTGCTTTAAACCGTGGCTCTCTTTCTTCACGTGTCCATAGAAACTGAAGTCCGACACGGCCGCCGCCGCTGTCCGTCAGATGAACCCGCAGATGCACGTGACCAGTCACCAGAACCGCGTGGGGCCCGACACCGAGCGCATTTACGACGACGACTTCTTCCAGGCCCTGGATGGTGTGACCAACGCCTTGGACAATGTTGACGCACGTGCGGAGAGGGCTGGGGGCTACTGGGGGAGGGAAGGGCTCCTGCTGTGACTAATCTCCTGGTGGGTGTTACCCCATCTGCCTCTTTTAAACACTCTCTCCCCCCTCGCCTAGGTATGTACATGGACCGTCGCTGTGTGTACTATCGGAAGCCCCTGCTGGAGTCGGGCACCCTGGGCACCAAGGGCAATGTCCAGGTGGTGATCCCTTTCCTCACCGAGTCCTACAGCTCCAGCCAAGACCCCCCAGAAAAATCCATCCCCATCTGCACTCTCAAGAACTTCCCCAATGCCATTGAACACACACTGCAGGTTTGAAGCTTGGGGTCACTCTGGTGGGGGTGAGGGGGCCCAGGCAGGGAGGTGCCAACATGGGGGGGGGGCAGTGGAACCAAGCCAGGCCAGGAAGGTTCCATTGTGTATGGGGGAAGCAGTGGAACCAGGCTAGGTAGGTGCCAATGGGGGATGAGATGGAGGCCCAGGGTCCCAAGCCTTCCCAGAATAACCCAATTGTACCTTCGCCTGCAGTGGGCCCGAGATGAGTTTGAAGGTCTCTTCAAGCAGCCAGCGGAGAGCGTCAATCAGTACCTCACGTGAGTGGCAGCAACCCCTTTTTTTCAAATCCTCGATCCTTTTGCTCTCCCACACCCCATGTCTTGACCCCTATCCTAAGCCGCTGGTCTCTTCTCCCACACCCACAGAGATCCAAAGTTTGTGGAGCGAACACTGCGACTGGCAGGGACACAGCCCCTGGAGGTACTGGAGGCCGTCCAGCGGAGCTTGGTGCTACAGCGCCCGCGTACGTGGGCTGACTGTGTAGCATGGGCCTGCCTTCACTGGCACGCCCAGTATGCTAACAACATCCGTCAGCTGTTGCACAATTTCCCTCCTGAGCAGGTAACCACGAGACCTTTGTGCCTCCCCCAATCTGAGCAGGGATCCCGGGAGGCTGTGGGATCTCCCAAGACCTCTGGTAACACCTCGCCCACTTAAATTTCTCTGTTAGTTGACCAGCTCTGGTGCCCCCTTTTGGTCCGGACCCAAGCGATGTCCTCATCCTCTCACTTTTGATGTCCAAAATGTGAGTAGCTTCTTACATCCTGGGCCTTGGGGAAGGAGACTCTGAGGGAGGAGGTCCAGATGGAGGCATGGAATCTCATTTCAGACCTTGGTAATACTTTGCTTTGTGATCTCCCCCAAATCTGCCTTTTCACTGTTACAGCCTTTGCATCTGGATTACATCATGGCGGCTGCTAACCTGTTTGCGCAAAGCTACGGCCTGGTAGGCTCTCGGGACCGGACAGCCGTGGCCACGCTCATCCAGACCGTGCATGTCCCCGAATTTACTCCCAAGTCTGGCGTTAAGATCCATGTCTCTGACCAGGAGCTCCAGAGCGCCAACACTTCTGTCGGTAAGCAGCAGCTCCCTTTGGCCTCCCAGTTTCCCCTTTCCCTTGAGGTTTCAGGCTGGTTCTTGGGATTCTCCGCCTTTTGCCCACTCTGCCCCCATCTCCTCCTGGGGACCCCCCCTCCCCCACCGGGTCTTATCGGACGCTTTCTGCTTCTGGCGGCTCCACAGATGACAGTCGGCTAGAGGAACTGAAGGCAACGCTCCCCAGCCCAGAGAAGCTGGCTGGGTTCAAGATGTACCCCATCGATTTTGAGAAGGTACCAGGGGATTGTGGGAGAAGTCTACCTCTCGGGGAGGTGGACATACTTGGGGGGCTCCCCGAGGACTCAAGCTTCTCCTGCTGCTCCTGCTAGGATGACGACAATAACTTCCACATGGATTTCATCGTGGCCGCCTCCAACCTTCGTGCCGAGAACTACGACATTCCTCCCGCTGACCGACACAAGGTGAGAGCCTTTGTCCCTCCCTCAGAACTTTTCCCCTCTTTGGCGTCCTAGAGTGCGGCCTAGAGACGTGGAGGTCGGGGTTCTGTCTGTTCACAGAGCAAGCTGATCGCGGGAAAGATCATCCCGGCCATCGCCACGACCACCGCGGCTGTGGTGGGTCTGGTGTGCCTGGAGCTCTACAAGGTGGTGCAGGGCCACCAGCGACTCGAGGCCTACAAGAACGGCTTTCTCAACCTCGCCCTGCCTTTCTTTGGCTTCTCGGAGCCCATCGCGGCACCCCGTCACAAGGTGAATCACTGGGCACCCACGTGGGGAGGGGAGCTGGGCGGGTGGGGGGCCGCAGGGGACGGACGTGCTGACGACGCGCCTCGGCCTGTCACACGCAGTACTATGACCACGAATGGACACTCTGGGATCGCTTTGAGGTCAAGGGACTCCAACCTGGAGGCGAGGAGATGACACTCAAGCAATTTCTGGACTACTTCAAGGTGCCTGAGGGCTAGGGAGAGGGGAGGGGGAGCGGCCCAGGCCTGGGGAGTTGGGCTTGCTGACCCCTGGGTGGTTCCTCCACAGACAGAGCACAAGCTGGAGATCACAATGCTGTCCCAGGGTGTGTCCATGCTGTATTCCTTCTTCATGCCGGCTGCTAAGCTCAAGGAGCGGCTGGACCAACCGTGAGTGTCCCTGTGCCAAGTTGGGTGGAAGGGGCAGGGAGGATCGGGTCCTTGTGGCGGGACCCATCCCTTATTCTCCGCTTCTGGCCCCTAGTCACTTCTCAGCCTGCTTTCGGGCACCAACTCCGTCCGGGCCTTTGGTCTGACCCTGCAGGGAAGGGAAAGACTCAGCGAGTTGAGGTGGGGGTAGGCTGTGGTTTTCATGTTCTTTCTTGGAATATCCTTAGTATGACGGAGATCGTGAGCCGGGTGTCAAAGCGGAAGCTGGGCCGCCACGTGCAAGCGCTGGTACTAGAGCTCTGCTGCAACGACGACAGTGGTGAGGATGTGGAGGTGCCCTACGTGCGCTATACCATCCGCTGAGCAGGCGGCAGGCCGGTGCCTTCGCCTCCCCTTCCCCATCCTGCCTTCTCCCAGGCCCGCTCCCCTCGGGGGGCTGGGTGTCCCTGTCTCCCCCCACCTCTGCCCAGGGCACTGGAGGGCACGACTTTGTACTGGACCCGTAATAAAGTTATTGATGGAAACCAAAGCCCTGGGCTGTCGTGTGTGTCTCTTTGGGGTGGGGCACAACTGGCAGAATCTGAGCGGAGCCCCAGTCAGCTGGTGGGGTGTGTCTACAAGTGCCATCCATCGCCTTGGCTTTGCTCTGAGATGACGGGCTCAGACCGAGTGACTGAGGGCCCGGGCCCGAGTCCCCTTGCGTTAGGGTGGAGTCCCTGTGTGCTAATGGGCATCTTCCCCGGGGATTCCTGCCGGGATCATCAAGTCACTAAAAAGCTCCCGGGTCGCCCGGGAGGGGAGCGCTTGCTCGGTGCTTACAAAATCCTTCTTCCCGCACTTGACCTGTCCCTGTACTAGGAGATGAGCCGCTTCCTCTTAACTGGACGCCTGTAGGGACGGAGCTGTCCAGGTCCTCCCTCGGCTACCCTCAACGTTCGTGCCTTATGTAACAGCTGATTGACAGCTGGGACAGCCTGTGTGGAACCCCCCCTCCCCTGGCCGTGAGCCCTGGACCTCCCAGAGCTTCCAGTCAGGCGGCAGGCAGGCCAAGAAGGCGGCCCGCTGGCGGATGAGCCCGCCATGGGAATTGGTTCTCCTTGGCTCCGTGCTCGTTTAGAAAAGTTTGGGTTTTCGATGGCAGCTGGAGAAGGGGGAGGGAGATGAGGGGGTCTTATGAGTGAAAAGAGATTCTGCTCCAATGTTCCCAGTGCTGGGATCTCCAGGACAGCCCAGCATCCCCCCTGCCCGTCTGCCCACACCTACGGTATAGGGCAGCCAGGCCAGACCATACCTGGTGGTGGGGGGTGATGAGGTTCCCGTCACCGAAGCCGTGTCGGAACTCCGCTTGAGAAGGCGTGGGTGAATCCAAGAATGGCACCCATGACGGTAAGAAGTTAAGGAATCGACGGCCTGGGTTCAAAAGTCAGAGGGGACTAAGGGGCAGGGAGTTGCCGGGGGGCTGGTGACAGTGGAGCAGCTTGAAATGAAAGGGAAGGCGGGGAACCAAGCAGCAGGAACCTGCGGCCTCCACCAGACTGCGGCTGAGGGCTGAGCCTCAGCGAGAGTGGCTCGTCCCCAGGCAGCGGAAGCCGCCTCTGCCAGTTGGTGGAGACTTGCTGGGCTACCCTGGTTTCCCACGACCTCAACCCACTGGCTGCCCCAGCGCCTAGGGAAAGGCTCAGCTGGGGAAAGGCGGCGCGAGCCCGGGCCTCGGACAGGCAACTGGACAAGGGCACGGGTATCATTTCAGAAGCCAAACCCAGCCCGGGGCCCAGTCATAGGACTACACACGGAAGACGGCAATGTTTTGATGGCTGGGTTCTGCCCCCTGCCCAGGAGCCCTCACTTTGTGTACTGAGTTCCCATCAGTAAAGGTCTTAAAAGCTAAGGAACAAGTATTGAGTGCCTACTGTGTGCTAAGTGCTTTTTGAACACAAGAAACACGGGAGACAGGCGCCATTATGGTCCTTGGCCAACTAATCGGGAAACTTACCCAAGATCACCCCAGCAGACAAGTGGGGTCCTAGCTGGAGGAACCGAGGCCTGGAATGACCTCGGCACCCCTTGTCCACAGGCTCGCCGGGCCCGCCTCGCTCATCAGGGCTGCGCCCGGAGGGGCCGGCTACTTTGAGCGCCGTCCCCCCAAAGTCCATTCAAGGCCTCGATTTCCAGATTCTTGTGGTGTCTTATCTGAGGAGGGGGATGGGAGGCCCATGCTTATGTGGCAAACTGTCACTCTGGCAAGGTCATGAGTAAAAGGGGCCACAGAAGCCATCTCTTCAGTCCTGACTGCCAGGAAGGGCAGGGGTGGAGTCAGAGGGCAGAGCTGTCTCTCCCTGGCAGTGCCCGTAGGCTTCCCCCCTATGCCCCCAGAATCAGAAATCAAGGGGACGGTCAGGCTAGTGGCTGGGACTTCACAAAATGGGTGGGGCTTGGGGTCAGAGCAGACAGGATGATGATAAACAAAAGCAATGAAAAAATCAGCCAACTTCCCTTCCTGGAGAAAGCCCCCCTCCCCCCCCACCCCCGTCCCTCCCTTCCCCGAACACCAGTAACTACGAGACTGTAGGCCACCTTGCCCACTCAATAAAGATTTTATTAGCACAATTTACAGGCAGCAGGCCAGCAACAAGTATAGTGCTCCAGAGTTCTGAGTTCAAATCCAGCCTCAGCCACTAGCTGGCCGAGTGACCCTAGACAAGTTGAGTTCCTCTTTTGGGACAAGGTGGGCTGCAGGGGCTTGGGGGAGGATGAGCTGGGGAGGGCTTGGGGACCTAAGGTGGGTGGGCTAAGCATGGAGAACTGAAGTATGCTGCTTTGAGGAAGGTCCCAGCGAGCTGAAGGGAGAGGAAAGGAGAGTCCACCCTTTACTGGACGGGCTGAAGCAGCGCGGCAGCTTCAAGTGGGAAGGGCGGCTCAGAGACTACGGGCCTGGGAGGGGCCGAGAACCTCTCGCTGGCACAGCGTGGGGGGGGCCTCCCTAAGTCTCCTCCAGCTTCTGCCCTCCCTTCCAAGATCAGTGCTCCTCCCTGCCCCCTATCCCTCCACGTAAGATCCAGTGGCTCTCCAGGCTCCCCAGCAGTGCTGCTCCCCCCGAGCCCTGGCAGCCGTGCCTAATACTGGAGAGCTTTTCTCCACATGGAGTACAGCCCATGCCCGCAGGCTCCCCCCCCCCCCCAGCCAGGCCCTAACGCCAACTGTCCAACCCGGTGGAGGCTCCCAAGGCTCGGCTCAACGGGCTTCGGCTTCTCTGTCCCGCCAGAGCATCCGGGGCCCGCGAGGGCCCTGAGGAGGGCTGCCGAGGGGGCTGGTCCCCCCTCCCGCCCCCGTACCTTCCTTCCCACTGCCAGCTGTGCCCTCCGACATGACTGTGGCGGCCTCTGGCCCACGCCCCATGTAAATATGCCGCAAGAACGAGCTGCTCCAGGTGAAACACGGGCTTTTATGTACAATGGGGACCAGATTGGGGGGGGCATCAGTAATAAAATACATTCTGTATTCATCGTGACAGCCTTCTCCCCCACCCCAAAGGCCTCGCCCTGGCTGCCCCCAGTGGGCAGCGGACCATAAATTACAAAATAATGAGAAACACATTGAGGGGGGGGGGGGGGGGCGGGAGGGGATGGAGGCCAGGACTTATTGCTCTGACTGGGAGCAGGGCAGGCACTTGAGCGGCTGCCCGTGGAGGATGAGCCCAGGGACGGGAGGGGGCAGCGGCCATGGCTGGGGGTCCCCGGGGCCAGGGAGAGAGGGCTAGAGGGAAGCCCTGGGGAGCAGTACCTGAGATGGTCCAGGGCAGTGGGTGCTGGTGATCTGTGGGGATAAGGAAGGGGATAGGGTGTGGCCCCCCTCTCCCCCCCAGCCCCCCCTTCAGTCCATGTCCATGGGCTCGGCCCGGGGACAGGGGCCTGGGCCATCACCAGGGGGTGTGGAGACCGTGCTGGCCGCACCAGGTCGGGTTGGGGACCGCCGCACCTTGTCCTGCCGCTGATAGAATAGAACATAGGCCGCCTTGGACTGTGAGGGTGAACGAGAAAAGGGAGGGTCGCGGGGGTTGGAGGCGGGGCCACCTGCGCCTGGGGACTGAACCGCACCCACGGGCGCTGGCGCACACACTCACACACATATATATACATACATACACATACACACACACACACACGCACACACCGCCCCCCTTCCCCTCAGCTGCCCACCTCAATCTGACTCTCGGACACGGGCGAGACGCTGCTGTCATCGAAGTAGTGCCACTGGCCGCTGTCCTTGTTCCGGGCGAATGTGGTGTCTGCAGGGAGCCAGTTGCTTCCGTGAGCCCTGGGGAACAGCCCCCCACCGGGCCAGTCCCTCCGCCCCACCCCCCCGAGGCCCTCCCATACAGTGCCCATCTCGCAGGCCCCCGTAGTGGTTCGAGACAGCGATGAGGTCATATTTGCAGGGTGTCGGGTCAGCCTCAGTCCTCGGTTTGATGATAAACTCAGAGAAATCGAGGTCCCTGGAGAGAAAAAGGGGGGAGGGGCAGGAAGGAAGATCGATGAGATCCCCCGCCCCCAGGCACCTCAACCTCCCCAGGCTGGCCTGGGCACTGACCGGATGGGAAACTCCACCAGTGTGTCCAGCTTCTCACGGGAAAACTTGGTGTAGGAGAAACGCTTCAGGTGGATGATGAGGGCCTCAGGGAGGGCCCACAAATCCAGCTTCTTGGTGGCCAGCTGATGGCGCTTACAGGTCGGGCAGTACCTGGACAGTGGAACCCAGAAGGGACCCGATGCACATTATCTCTATCCCTGACCTTCATCCCCGGGTCCCGGAACGCTGCCCGATCCTGCTGGGCCTCTTCCCCACCCCCACTAAGAGAAGGGTGGCCCCAGGGGCCCCCTCACCAGGGATTTTCTTCTTCCAAAGTCTCCACAGTAGTGAACAGCTCGATGCACTCCTGAAGGCGCACAGGGGCCTTCCTCAGCACGTAGCCCATGCAGTCGTGTTTCACGTAGCCCTGTACAAGGGGTGGCAAAGGGGTGAGGTCTGGAGCAGAAGGATGGAGGGAGGAAGAGGATGGAGCACCTCGGGGGCAGGAGCACCAACCTCGGCTTCCACCTCATTGTAGTAGCGCTTCTTCATGTCGGGCTCCCAGTCGATGGCGATGTATGGCTGGGCTGCACATGAAGAACGAAGATCAGTCGGCGTGGGCTTCCCGAGAGGCCCTCCCAGCCGTCCCTCCCTCCCCCCACTTTCTCTCTCTCACAGTTAAAGGAGACTCCGTTGGCATCTTCGGCAAAGCCTCTGCGGTCACTGGTTCCGTTGGAATTCACGGTGTGGAGGCTGAAGAGGACCTTCCGCCGGGGCCTCCTCCGCCGCCGTCGGCGCCTCCTTCTTCTTGGCCTCTTCGCGGGGCCGGGAGGGGGACTGGGAGGGGGACTGGGAGGAGGGCCCTCCCCCTCTACCTCCCCTACCTGAACCCCGCTGGTTGCCCCTGAGCCCTCTGTAGAGGGCCGGACATCCAAGGTACTCCCCCCCCTTTCCTCTTCCTCATCTTCCTCGCCTGGCCGGGAGCGAGCATGGGCAGGGAGGAGAGGGAGAGTGTTAGAGGAGGCGGACTCCAGAAAGAAGGGCCCACTGACCCCAGCCCTTCCCCAGACCCTCCCAGGTGACCCGCCTTCCACCTCCTTTAAAGAACCTCACCCTCACTCAGCCTGCTGGGACGCTTATACAGATCTTCTTCGTCGTCCTCCTCTTCCTCCTCCTCATCATCTTCACTGTTGTCTTCCTCCTCCTCTTCGTCGTCTTCGTCCTCGTCGTCCTCCTCTTCCTCGTCGTCATCGTCGTCGTCGTCGTCGTCCTCCTCCTCCTCGTCGTCTGATTCGGGTCGGGTGACATAGCGCCTGGGATCGGGAGAGGGTGTGAGCTAGGGGCCCGTGGGGGATGGGGCAGATCTTTTGGAAAGATCCTAAGGTATGTCTGGGACTCTGCCGTGTCTCCACCTTCTCCCTCTATACTCCCCAAAGTCAGTGTTTCTAGAATGGGGCCTCAGGCTGTGGGTGGAAATGCAGCTGGTTCCATTTCTTTTGACTGGTTCTGTGCAGCCTAGCAAACCCGGGGTCTTGGAGTTGGGGGATGGGTGGCTTACGAAAGGCGGTGTAGCAGAATATGGTAGAGGGCATCCCAGGAGAGCCGGTCGCGTGGCACAGATACCAGTAGAGGGTGTCCGAAAAGCATGAGGCCGTAATAGGAGTCACTGTAGTCCCGGGCTGGGGTCCGCTCCCGAAGGTAGACGGGCAGCACCACGTCCTCTCCCGTGCCCTCTCCGCCACCAGCCCCGCCAGACACCTCGTACCTGGATCATGAGGAGGGACGCCAGGTGTTGGGAAGATGGGGGACCAGGCCCATCATCCCATCCCAACCCGCGGCCCTGGCCTCCCTCGCCCTGACTCACACAAAGATGTCATCGCGATCTAGGATACAGCTCAGAGACTCCTCCAGCTGGTAGATCTTGTAGAAGCGATGGCTGAACACGTCAGCCACCATCATCTGTGGAGGGCGGGAGACGATGCAGCCGGGAGCCCGAGAGGGCCGGTTTCCCCAGTTCCCCTCGGGGTTGCAAGCACTTACCCGGTCTGGAGAGACGCCCGTGTGCTTGGCCAGGGCCACACAGAGATCCAACACTTTCCCTGCCTTGGGCACAACCAGACGATGCTGCGGGGAACAAGATGGCCCGGCTCACATACAGCATGGGCTTCCAGGGACAACCGGGAGCCACGCTCCCACTGCAGTGTTCTTTGCCAGCTCTCTCTCTGGGCCACACATTCTACCTCCTAGCTGCCTCTGTGCCACGTGTCTGTCCCTGCGCCCAATGCTGCGATTCCACATTTCTGGCCCACGCCTGTCCCTCTGTGTGTCTGCAAGGCCTCTCTGGGCCTGGTGCTTTCCTGTGCTGTTTGTTGCAGTGTATGGCCCTGGCCTCCATTCTGCTCCTGTTGCCATCACTCCCTAGCTGCAATGTCTCCTCTGCGTGTGACTAAGTGTCTCCTGAGTTCTGGCATCACGTGCTGGGCCTTCGAGAGCAGCGGCATCAAGCGGGCCGCGGGGTGATTTTGAACACCACACGTTCCCGTTCGCTCTGCTGTATCGTGGCTTTTATTATTTGGGGAGACTTTTCTGGGTGACCTTGGGACATGGTTCTTTTGGAGGGAGGGGTTGGAGACCTGTGCTACCTCTCGCTCTGCCCTTGGGCACCAGAGGCCCGGCTGTCTGGGGAGTACCCTTCGGTCTGTCTCTGCCGCTCTGGCATCTGGCTAAAGAGGCTCCATCCACCTGTCCATCTAGCTCCTCACGCCAGGGTCACGGCTCTGGCCCATTCTTCAGCTCCCTGGCGCCTGGCCTTCCACGCTGCGCCCACCTCTCCCCACAGCTTCGTTCCTTTCCATGCCTCTGTCATGCAGCAGACCTGAGGCCCACCCCCCAGCTTCTCAATGACTAGCGCTACCTGTCTCTCCCCCCTCCCCCACATTCTCCTGGGGTTCTGCGCCCTACTCTTCAACATCTTAGGGTCACCTGCTCGGGTTTTCGGCGTGGGTCCATAGAAACGAAGAAGACCTCCATGCCACGTTCTTTGCTCACAGGCAGAGGAACACTCAGGTAGCAGAAGGGGTCAAAGGTTACAGACACCTTTCCACACTCAGGGCAGACCAATGTTGACTTGAAGAGCCCATGGAACGTGTCCACAATTACAGAATCATTCCGACGCTTATGATTTCGCCAGGCTTCATCTGCCACCTCCTGCCAGGGAACCCCCGGCAGTCAGAGAATGATTAGTCGGGGGGAAGAGCACGATAGGGGGTGGTGTCATTGCAAGCTCCCCAGAGAGTACCCTGGGCCTGAGCCCTACCTGGTCAGGCCGTCCAGCAGCATCCCGAAGCTCCACGTACTCCTTCTTCTTGACCCGGTTCAGGTCCTCATGCAGCCCATCGAGCAGGAAGGAGAGCAACTCCTGGGAGTCGTGCTGCTGGTAGCCAAGGAATTGGGATGCAAAGTGGCCGACCTTCGTCTGAGGGCACAAGGAGCAGAGATTCAGGGCGGCCTCAAGAGGGTTGAGAATCAAAAGCAGCAGCAGAACCAAGCAGGGGTTCGGGCGTGTTGGAGGACACCTGAAGGGCGTCTATGACCCCAATGGGGACTGCGAGGAAGCGATGCAGGGGACCTCCTGCAGGAGTGCATCAACAACTGGCAGGTCGCATAGAGGTTCGGGGTTAACAGGAAAGGGCGGGCCCAGGAGAGCCAAGAATAAGAAAGGCAGCAGGGCCAGGGAGGGGCTCCAGAGTGTTGGAGGACACCCAGAGGGTCACCAGGGAGCTTAATGACCCTTCCAAGAGAGGGCTCTGGCTCGACAGCTGGGGGATCACATGAGCGACCAGTGAGTCAGAGAGAGGCTCTGGGTCACAGCTGAGGAATCAGGGTCGCATCCAACTCACTGAGCTCCAAAGAGAGAATCGGAGAGGACTAGATTCGATTACAGCTAGTTCTCGCTTGACACAAACTTACGTTACCCAAGTTAGACTTGGGGAAAAAATTCGGAAAGATGTGGGAAGAGAAACACACACGAGAGAAAAGCTTGGGGAAAAGCGTGCCTGGAGCTTGCTCCCCATCTTCATGGATCTGGCAAAGCCGAAACATTTTTGAACAAGACTGGGAAATCAGCACAAGAATTAGACAGAAACGGCCGAGAACGATGTGGAGTTCTGGAGAACTGGGGAACGAGCACCTGCTTGAGGGAAGCCCCGGAACCCAAGTCGAGCTAAAAAGGCTTAGGCAAAAACCCATCATAGAGCCACGGTTTTTCCCTGGTTTCGAAAAGACAGATCCAAACACCTCTAAGATTTTAAAAGCTCAAAGGCAAGTTAAGGATAACGTGGCTTGATATCCTAAGAGAGCCCCGTGCAAACAAAACGGGCCTGTCGCCAGACTCCAGTGAAAAGGGCTGGGCACAATGGTGCAGGGGGAGGGGCAGCAGACACCTGGACTACTCTTAAGCAGACCTTTGGTCTCCTAATTCTCTCCATTATCCCGGGGCAGTGATTAATAAAGCAGGTGGGCAGGGACTAAGTTGCATTAGCTAACTAGGTCTACAGGGCAGTCTGCTTCAAATAGGCAAGTCAGTGGAAGCTTATGGGATCACAGAGGCATGGAAGGAGCAAAGCAAACGATCAAGTGAGGTGCTAGGACTGGGGGAGGGAGGAAAACTACTGCAAAACTCAGAGCGACCTTGAACATCCGGGGGACTACAGAGCGGTGGTGGCCAGACCAGGCCTGTTTGACCAGGTCAGCGTAGGCCTCAGCGATCTCGCCCTTCATGCCAAGGGGATTGCAGAAATTCAGCTCCTTTAAGTAGTGGTTGTGGAGGAAGTATTCCGTCAGCGGGGGGACATTGCTCAAGCACTGAAGAAATGGAGCCAAGTTTAGACCTCTTGGAGAGCTCCCCTCCATCCCCACCCTAGTCTTCTCTCCCCCCAACTTCAAGACCAAACCTGCAGGGCTGAGTTCATGAAGCACGTGTTGCCCAGGTTGGTGAGACCACAGACACCTGGCTGGCCCCGGAAGCCGTCATCCTCATCTGACACGCTCTTCCTAGGGGCCCCAAGAAGTCAACGTTTGCCTCAATGAATTCCCAGACAACTCCAAGGCTCCTCTGGAGTATTCCCACTTCTTCAAGTATTCCTACTCCTAAGATCCCTATTCTCGACCTTCTAAAAGGCCTCAGTTCACCCCAGGATTCCCATGCTCTCTCCTGTGATCTCTTTAGTTTTATAGAGCAAACAAAGGATACGTTTCTTACAGCTCTCAGGTCTCCCTGAGTATCACCAGCGCTCTTTCCCTCACCCTCAGGTCCCTTCCAACACCCCTGGGATTCTTTTTTTCATAGGACCTTAAAGATACCATTTGGGTCCCCAAACCACCCTGAGCTCGCCCCCGAGCCCTCTTGGGCCTCGTCTCCACTCACATGATGTGAGGCCGGGAGCTAGGCCATGTGCCATCTTTGTTCCGAGTCTCCATGATGACAACCTATGGGTAGTGACAGGGCCCGAGTGAGGGGCAAGTTATGTCTTCAGAATCTCTCTTAATTCTTTTGCCCCTCTCACCCTTTAGTGGGCAGCATGGAATTCTGGGGAGTGAGGGGTCCTGAGGCCTTACCTGACCAGGCCCAAGGCAGGCATCTAACACAGACATATGTATATTCCTCAGTCTCTCGCAGGATCCATCTGCATTCTTCACCCACAGACGTGTCTCCTCGTCTGGCCCCACTAAGAATTGCTCCCTGGCTGTATGAAGGACCAATTCTGGAAGAGTTGCCAAGAGAACGAGTAAGGAAGGCCCACTGCCTTGGCATGGGTCAATCCCCATACAGGACACTAGACTTCAGCGGAGACAAAAATGCTACCTTAGACTAGCAAACTCTTGCTCATGGAAAGAAGAGTGGAGGGCCAGTTCTATTGATCAGTCCCTTCCCTAGGGTACCCAAGCTACAAACAAAGCCCATCGAAGAACAATGGCTCAAAAACGATCCCTAGCACATCCAGAACGCAGCCACACTTCTACTTGGGGCAACAGTCCTCACCAACAGGGTCTGCACGGCTGAACTGGGCAGGCCGGGATATTTCCATGTCATTGTGCTGACACAGGAGCAGCTCCACCAGATAGACTTCTACCTTGTGGGTGCTGGGCAGTTCTACCACCTGAAAGGAAGGAAAAGGGACCACCTCCTCAGGGATTGCAAATCTTCAAAATAACAGGCAACTTCCTTGGGTTCCTCAAAAAGCAAGGTCGTTCTCGCCCCCTGGTGTACCTCTAATTTGTCTGCATTTAACAGTGCATCGCATCATAAATTGCCGTAGTCTTCTGCAAGATTTTGCCAAGAATTTTGGGGTCTGCGTTTGCTAATGACATCATTCTACGATTTTTTTCTCTTCCTTCACTTTCTGTTTCCTTGTAAATACAAGGTTGTTATCTGCCTCTTAAAGGACTCCAATGGTTTGCAGAGCTAGCCAGTTTTCTGTTTTTAAAGATATGGACAAATTTGCCTACTGGATTCACTTGGACTAAAGTATTTTCCCTAAGGGAATTCAAACTTTTTCCATTTGCCGGGGAAGGAGAGGGATACAGTGGGCCCTCACCTTCCGCTCGATGGGTGGCTGCCCGGGCTCCAGCCCATACCAGTTAACCAGAAGATGCCAGGCCATGGCTGGCAGCAGCACATAGTCCTCGCCTTCCACCAGCCGTTCCTTCAGACGCCAGGTTTCTTGGTCTGTGTGTGGGAAGGGGGTCAGGGACAAAGACATACAGATCTCAGAAACTGAAGGGGTAGGGGGGTGTGTGTGTGTGTGTGTGTGTGTGTGTGTGTGTGTGTGTGGATTATAGAGGAGATTGACTTGGAGGAAAAAAAAACAAACAGATGGGACTGAAGGGTAACAAGAAGACTCAAACCAGAAGAAAAAATGAAGGGTCTGAAAAGATGGCTGGACCATAAAGCAAGATCAGGAGGGCACCAGAATCAGGCCCAAGGAAGGCAAAAGGACCAGGGAGAAAAAGGACTATTGAATAGAAAGCTCTCTTTTCTAGGGTCAGCTTGCTGTTCTTCTACTCCTCTGCAGAGGCCCCTTTCTCTCCTCAAGATCCTTCTCATTGCTTGAAGTGTCTCCATTCTTCCAGTGGCCCTCTTCCCATCATGCACTTGGCTAGCCATCTCACTCTTATACCTAGCTTCCACTCACCCTGACTGAGGTTCCTTCTGCCCTTGGGACCCAGAGTAGGGTTCCTGGCTTTGTACCTGCTTCTCCTCTCTTCTGGCCTACATGCCCTCTCCCAAGTCTTCCTTGTTCAACTGAGTAATGTTCAACTCTAGAATCTCCAAAGGAAGAGAGGCAGGGAAGTATCGGGCCAGAACGCTGTGGTGAGCTGTACCGTTAAGGTGCCCTTCGCTGTGTCTGCTGTTTTGGTTTGGAATCAAGGGATACACGTGAACTAACGAAGATGGAAGGCAAAACGTACCAAATAAAATTGACTTTCCAAACAGATCAGCGGCTGTGGATGTAAGTGCTTTAGGGGTGGGTCCCTCTTATGTTCGCAACCATGTTGTAAAGGGCTCTCTCCATTTTACAGATGGGGGACTGAGTCTGACTCTTGCCCACAAAGTTACCAAATGGCTCCTAAGGAACCCGAAAACTCCCTTCTGCCTCCCAGAGTCTTCGTAAAGCATATGTCTGCCCCTGTCACTCTAGTGTTAGAAAATGTTTCCTGTGGTTTTGAGGAGAAACCCAGAACTCTTCAGCCTGGGATGGAAAGCCCCCTGCTTAAACTTTTCAATTTACCTTTTAAAAATTATTTTGTATCTCAGTCTTCTCAGGATCAGCTACTCCAAGCATTCTGGCCCCTCCTGTGTACCCCCCTCCCAATCCCCCCCTCCCATGCCTTCAATGTGTTTTCTTGGGTCTCAACTTATCTTTAACTTCCTTCCTACAAAGAGGTTGAAGCGAGGGGCCTGTCATGACAGCTAACGCATGCGGCATTTACTGCGTGTCCAGTACTCTGCTAAGTGCTTTTTAGACCTTTACGACAATCCTGAGAGGAAGATACTGTTATCATCCCCATCTTACAAATAAGGAAACTGAGACAGAGATGAAATGACGTGCCTGGAATCAAGTTTTTCTGACTCCAGACTGGGCCCAACCGACTTTACCACCTAGTGGACACTGGCCCCACTGATATCCCAGAGTGGGAAGGGACATGCGTGTCCTTTAGCAATTAAAACCTCTCGGAAAATACCCCAGGCACTCCCCTCTACGGCCCACTGCCAACTTTAGACGGCAGGGCAGGTCTCTGTAATGGTCCTGGGCCCGGCTAGCCCCTATACGGGAGGCAGGAGAAAGTCAGCCTGAAGGGAGAGGGAGCCGGTGAGGGATGGGGCACTGCCGCTACGTTTGAGTCTGGGCGGACCTCTGTCTGCTCCCAAGATATTGACAGCCGCTATGTGCTAGGGGACTCGAAGGGAACGTAAACGTGCTTCTAAAATGCCTGGCCTGCCCCCTCCCCCCAGGGACACACAGAGAGAAAGTAAGGGAGGATTGGGTGCGGGAGTGCGCCTCTGATGACCCTGGCAGGCCTCAGTACCTTCGAAGAGCTCCGCATTGTTGACAGGCCCAGGGAAGGCGCTAGAGTCCTGGTCTCCAGCTCGGACATAAGCCTCCCACTGCTGGTACCAGTGTTGTTCCACCAAGAACCTGGGGGAGGGGCGGGAGGCGAGCAGAGCAGGAGGGGGAGGGGTCAGAGCTTGACGTGCTGCGCCCAACCCCAGTTCGCCGTGCTCCTCTTTCTGTCAGCCAGGCGCCAGGCCCCAGCCCACCCCCTCTTCCCCTCCCCCCTCCTTCCCAAGCCCTTTATCCTCGTTCCTCTCCACTCCGCCGCCACCACCCCGCCTCGGCCCCTCCCCTTTCCCCCAAGGCCTCGGCCCCTCCCCTCGCCTCCCCCCCCCACCTCCTCCTTCCTCGACCGTGGCCGCGACTTCGGCCTCGGCCGCCGCGGGCCGCTCGCTCACCAGCTCTCCCCCGGTCGCAGGGGCCGCTCCCGGCCGCTCTCCCCGTCCTCCACCAGCCGCCGCTGGCTCTCCAAACTCGGCACCGACCCCGCCCCCGGGCCCGACTCCGCCCCCGGCGCCGCCGCGGCCGCCATCGCAGCCCGAGCACCCTCAGCCTCGGCCTCAGCGGCGGGAGACCGGAAGCGGCCTCGGCGCCGCTTCCGGCTTCCGGCCACCGCGTGCCCGCCCCGGCGGCCGGAAGCGGCGCGGCCTCGGCCCGCCCTCCGCGGGGCGGGCGCCCTGGCGGGGCGGGCGCGAGGGCGGCGCGCGCGCGACGCCGAGGCCGGGCCCGGGGCCGCGCCGGGCCCGCAGTAACGGTTGCCGGCGGGAGCGGCGGAAGCCGCGCGCTCTCGGGGGCCGGGGCTTAGCGGGGCCGAGCGGGGCGCGGCGGCGGTGGCGGCGGCGGCGGGCGCGGCCGGGCCCGGGGCCCGCTTGGGGGCGGGGCCCGGAGGGGGCCGGGCCGGCGGCCTCTTGGCTCCGGGGCGCTCCGCGGGGGGCTTCCCCATGCACTGCGGGGCGTGCGGGCCCGAGTGGGGGCCGGACGGCTGAGGCTCGCTTGTTCGCTCCTTCGGTGCTGCTGCTGCTGTTGCTGTCGCTGCCACCGCCGCCCCCGCCGCCGGTGCAGCCGCGCCGCGCTCCACCCCGCTCCGCAGTCCGCAGCAACCCGGGCCACACGAGGCTACGCGCCGCGCCGCAGCCCGCCAGGCGCCCAGCTGCCTGGCGAGTGCCCGCCCGCCCGCCAGGCGCCCCACCCCCGACGTCAGAATCCCGCCGAGGGACGGCCGGCCGGCGCCGCTCCGCGTTGGTCGTCGCTGCGCCCCGAGGGCTCGAGCTGCTGCGTCCGCGCGGTCGCGGCTGCAGCCTTGGCCGTGGCGGCTGCAGCCTCCGCCTCCGCCTCCGCCCGCGCTCGGACCCTCTCTCCGGTCCCCTCCCCCCCGCGCGCACGCAGCTGGCGCCTAATCTATGCTGCCCGAACAGCCCTCGATGCGCCCGCCTCGTGGTGTGCGGAAAGGGGGCCGCGTCGGCTGGCCCTGAGATAGGCGGTACGAGCGCAAGTCGTCGCCGTGCGGGCGGACAGACAAACAGACGGAGGCAGGCACGCACGCACGCACGCTCGCTCGCTTGCCTTCACTTGAGCCTTTAATAGTTCATACAGCGACCAGGGTGTACAGGGGAGCCGAGCCCCCCTCCTCCCGCCCCCCGCGCGGGAGCCAACGCCCCGCCCCGCACGGGCCGGGGCGGCGCGGGCCGAGGCGACGGAGAAGGAACCGTCCAGGGTCCTCGGGCCCCAGCTCCCGGTGGTGGGAGCAACTCCCTCCCTCCCCTGCCCTGCCTTCCACTCCCCCACTCTCCCGAAGCCCCGTCTCTGCCCGTCAGCACCGAGGGAGCGGGGGTGGGGTGGGGAGGAGGTGAGCAGGGGCGGAGCGTCGATTCGGGACACCGAGAAGGGGGCCACGGGGAAAGGGCGGAGCCAGCCCGGCGGGATCCCAGACCTGGCCCTCTGGCACCTCCCGAGCCCCTAGCGGAGAGCTTCGGGAAAGAACCTCACCCCTCCCCTCGGCCCCCAGGTTCTCAGCCGAGCCCCCGGGCTGCAGGGAAGGGGCGGGGAGGAGAGGAGGGGCTGGAGCCGGGCCAAGGTCCCAGTCTTCTGATTGGCCAGCAGCTGGGGAAGTGGGGGGGACACTCGATGCACATAATACTGGGGGCCTACGCAGGGGGCGGGGCAGGCCCAGTCATCTTGCATGTTACGGATATCATTACGTTTAAAAAATAAAATCCTCATTCAAAATAATAATATTTTTTTTTTAAAAAGGACAAATGGATGGAGGGGACGCAGGAGGAGGCTGGGGCCGCGGCAGCCCGTCTTGGAGCGCAGGATCACCTCCGCTCGGGAGGTGCCCGAGACCTTGGCCCGCCTCCTTCCCTCCCAGGCTCCCTCCCACTCCTCGGGGGCTGCAGGGGAGAGATGAGCACAGAAGGGAGGGTGTCAGTGGGGGGGGAGGGGGGCTGCCGCCCCGGAGCCGGAGGCCGCCCCGGCCATGCTGTCCGATGACTGGAGGGAAACAAACAGACAGCAGACAGCGGAGGGAGGGAAGAGCTTTGTTAGCACCCTTCCACAAGTCGGGTGGAGGAGAGTGGGGGGCGGGGGAGGCAGCTGAGCCAGGAGCAGGCAGGTTAGTGGAGGGTCTTTGCGGCGGCGAGGTGCGAGCTGTGCAGGGGGTGGGGGGGAAGGGGGGAAGAAGAGAAAAGGCGGGGAGAGACATAGGTAGAGAGCAGGACTGGCTCCACTGCAGCCCTTCTCCCAGCGGCCTCCATGGGCCTCCGGAGGCTTCAGCCTCCAGCCAGTCACCAGCACCTTCTCAAAGCCAGCTGCCCCGAGGGCTTAGAACTCGGTATCCACCACCCGGAAGGCTGGCCTGCCTGTGGGGGGAAGCAGAGAGCTATTGGGAAGAGCCAGCCGGCCCACAGCTGGAGGAGCCTAGGGGGTGGGAGCCACACCCACCCGAGTCTGTGAGGGAGGCTGCGCGAAGGCCGGTCTCCTTCTGTAACTGGATCTCCTTTAGTGCAAATATGGAAGTAGCTGCAGAAAGAGCAGAGGCCAAGAGGAATCATTGGAGTTTCCCCGCAGACCGAGCCGGCCCTAGATGCGTCCCCTCCCAACCAGCCCCAGCCCACTCACTGTCAGGGAGTTTATGAATTCTGGACCCCAAACTCTGGAAGAAGGGGTGTCTCATGGCGTCATCCGCAGAGATCCGATTCCGTCCTTCAAACTGACAATGAAGAGGCTTCGTGAACTGGCGCGCCGGCCACTGCCCTGCTTCCCATCCCCCTCTCCCATCCCCAAGCTGCTGGGGTTCCTTTCCTCTTGGGCTCCCCTTGGGACCCCAGTTGCAGGCAGCCCTCACCTGCAGGAGTCTGCCCAAGAGGTCCGCCCCATCGGTGTCCAGCCTGCAGCAGGAACAAAGAGAATCCTTGGTCCCGGGTCTCCCTCCTTTTCTCCTCGGGTCGCCCCCCCATCATCCCCACACCCCCCCCCTGTTCTTACCGGGGTGCGTGGCTCAGTAGTGCCTCCGCTCGATATTTGGGGTAATCATAGTTTTTGAACTCTTCGTTGGAGGAGATGCCGGGCCAAGTCTCTTCAGTGGGGGTCCCTGGAGGGAGGAGCCAAGGAAAGAAGAACCAGTCAGTGGAGGAGTCTGCCGAGTGTTGGGGGTGGGGGGTGGCCACCCCACCCAGGCCGCCGCAGCCCTCACCCAGAATGCGAAAGATGAAATGCAACTGCTCCTCCACCGTCGAGCCGGGGAAGAGGGGCCTGCCTGTGGCCATCTCGTAGAAAATGCAGCCCACGCCCCTACAGAGGGGGGGAGAAAAGGGGGGGCCTGAGGGGGGCCCGGGCGGCAAGGTGCCCAGCCAGCAAGGTGCCCAGCCCTCCTCTGCCCTTCCTCACCCATGGCCTCACCACATGTCTATCTGGGTGGAGTAGTCCGTGGAGCCCAGCAGGATGTCGGGAGGCCGGTACCACAGCGTCACCACCTCGTTGGAGTATGTTTTGGTTGGGATGGACTTGGCCCTGGCCAGGCCTGTGAGACATTAGAGTCTGGGTCAGTCGGGCACCGTGGGGTGAGATCTGGAGGGGCCGGGACAGGTCGGGAAAGGGAGGGAGGTGAGAGGGGTAAGATCGAGGGCGCTGGGGACAAGAGGCCAAGGTCAGAGCCAGCCATACCAAAGTCCGCTAGCTTGAGTTCCCCTCGCTCGTTGATCAGCAGGTTCTGGGGTTTGAGGTCACGGTGTAGCACCTTCTGTCGGTGACAGTAGGCCAGGCCCCGGAGCAGCTGAAACAAGAAGAGCTGGGGAACAACAAGAAGAGGCCATGAAGGCTGAGCCCTGAATGGCAAGGACAAGGGGGGCAAGCCTCTCCCTCCCGCAGACCTTGACGTTGTGCACGTTAATGACGTTGCCACAGTCCTCCAGGTACTGCTTCAGGTCCTTGTCCTGATGGGGAGAGAGGAGACAACACCCTGTGTTTTCCCGAACCCCGGGCCGTGCTTCTCCCGAGCCCTGGGCCCCTGCCGTCTTACCAGGTACTCAAAGACCAAGGTCAGGGACTTATCAGTATGAATGATGTCATGCAGGGTGACAATGTTGGCGTGTTTCAGGTCCTTCAGCAGAGATACTGCGAGGGAGACACGAGGGGAAGGCGACATGAGTGTGGGTATCAGCCCGGAGTTCAAGGGCCTTGGGACTGCAATGACGTGTTCCCTCCCGTCCTCCTCGTCCCTCCCCAGCACCTTCTCGAATGGCGGTGCAGGGGGCACCCTCCTCATGCTCCAGTCGGATCTCCTTCAGGGCAACCAGGTTGTCTGTCAACTTGCTCTTCCCCTTATATACAGTGGCATAGGTACCCTGGGGACCGGGGGAGGGGGGGCAGTCAGGCCTGGGACCCGGATTCACCAAGATTCTACCTGCCCCTCCCACCCCCCACCCTGCCCCATCTGCTCACCTCTCCCAGTTTGTCCAGCTTCACGTATGTCTCCAGCTTGCCAAAGCCAATTTCAGACTATAGAGAAAAGGCAAGAGGTCAGTGGCAGCAAACGCAAAGGGGCCCAGGGACCGAGGGAAGGGACGGTGGCAATGGGGAACGAGACCGAGACGGGACCAGCACCCACAGAGGCCAAGGATTCCTGGCGAGCGGCTCCTCACCAGGGAGACCCGGCGGAGGCGCCGGCTCAGGGGCTTGTCAAAGAGCGGGCTATTGAGGGTCAGCTTCTCCAGATAGCCCTCAGGCAGCCGGATGTCGGCAGGTAGGGAGAGGCGCTTGTTGATGTCCTGAGATTCAAGAGGCAGAAAAGGGGGTCAGTCTCTGCTAGGGACAGGAAGGGGGCAAACAAAACAGACGGAGCTGAGAGGACAGTTCGGGCATCTAGCAATCGGAGAAGCAGGCAGGTCGGCGGGTGGCCGGCGGGAGAATGCCCCACGCGCAGTCAGGCCGGAGAACGGCCAGACTCTGGAAACCTCCGGGACGGAACAAAGGACACAACTAAGAGCTTTGGAAAAGGCGGAGGATCTGATCCGGTCCTATTCTTGCTCCCCATCTCCCACTGCCACTAGAGGTCTTCCAGTGACGGTGTCAAAAGACCCTTGTCGCTCGAATCCGAGGCGACCCAGCCAGCCTCCAGAGGCCCTCCCGGAACAGAGCCTGGGGGCACAAGACGCCTTCAAACCAGAGGAAGACAACTCGATGCTTTAAGAGTGGGGGAAAGTGAAGGGGCTTCAGAAGAGCTGCAAGTCAGGAAGGCTCAGAGAAAGCCCGAAGGTCCCTATCTGAGGTGCTTCTCTCCAAAGAGATGCCAAGAATACGGAGGATCTGACAAATCGTGTGCTAGATCGTGAACGCGAAGCTCTGGCACAGGGGGATGACCCTTCGGAGCCCCACGGGGCCAAAGGCTTCGGCCTAGACTCCCCCTCCAGTTTAGATATGGCCAGTGAGAGCTCCCCAAGGTAATCAATGAACTCGTCCCAGAGTAAGGAGAGGGGAGAACAAAGAGGTCACGGCAGACCCAGGATCCAGGAGGGCCCGGCTGCCCTGCGCTCTGCTTAGGCGTGGACAGGGGGATGAGATCTCGGCCGAATAGAAGTGGCCGGCAAGATGGGAAGATCGAACTAATTGGATGGAGCTGCCCCTGCCCCCCAGCTCGCCATCTCTGGCCAAGCCTACCTCAGTAGAGATCTTGCGGGCCGGATGGTTTCGCATTCGGACCCTCACGGGTGACTGCACCTCATCAGAGGACGTGGCTGACGCCTGGTCGCTCTCCCCATCTGAACCAATCTTCAAATCTTCGTGCACAATCTCTGGGGTGGAGTAGGGGTTGGCTCAGGAGCCACAGACATGCCTCCTTTCCCTTCAGCTTGCCCTTTTCCTCCTCCCCCCACCCTCCCTCACCCTCTATCACATGACGGCCTCAGAGGCCCTCAGATACTCGGTGCCCCAGAACCACTCTGGAGAGCCGGACCTCTGCATAAAGCACAGGCCTAGAACCGGGCTGGAAGTCAGAGGCCGCAGACACGGCGGGCCAGGCCTCGGCCAGCCGAGCCGGGGGGGCGTATAGTCACCTAGTCTGGTGCCATGATCCAGTGGGGAGCTGAGGCTGCGACTGGCCCGGGGCCGGCGGGCCGGCGGTGGTGGAGGCTGCCGGGGTGCCCGGGGGGTGGGGCCAAGGGCGGGCAAGCTCCTGGATGCTCGGGGGGGCAGGCGAACCGTGGGTAGCAGGCTGTGGGACGAGGGCAAGATGCCCTTCCTCCCACCAGGGCTAGGGCCTGGGCCATGGAGCAAAGCCAAAGGGAGGGTAGGTAATGGACAGGGGAGGACACGTGGGAATAGCAGGAAGCACACAAGAAAGGAAGAAAAGGGAGAAAACAAATCACCCAAATCCGAAGGGAGCCGCCCAGCGACAGGGAGACCCCAGTGGGCTCCCAGAAGCCCCTCGGGCCTGCCCTCACCGTTGTCACTGCAGTTACTGTCTTCGATGTTGATCTGCTCAGAGCCGCCGCTCTTCTCCGAGGGTCGGCTTCCCCGGAGCGTCATGGAGAGCTGCCGTTTGATCTTCTTCATTCGGTCCATGGTGACCTGGGGGAGGGGGCAGACTAAGTCCCTGCTCCCCAGGGCTTCCCTGGGGCAGGGTCTCTGAGGGCAGCAAGCCCACCTGGCTGGTGAGAGTCGGGTGGCTGGCCAAGGGCATGGGGCCTCCTCCCTGTGTGCCGCCCTGCCCCATAGGCTGGCTGGGGGAGGAGCCCAGGGCCCCCCGACAGAGCTCATTGGGGGGAAGGGCAGGTTGGGCAGGGGGTTCTGCTTCTCCCGCATGCCCCGCAAGTCGGCCCCGGATGCGGCCATAGAATGGTATGTTCCGTTGGCACCAGCCCCACATCCCCCCCAACTGCCAGGGGACGGAATGTTCCCACTGCCCCAGGGAATCACATGACCCTGGCAACGGGTTGCCACGGGGACTAAATTGGACAGTCCCATAGGCCAGCTAAGGGCGGGGGGGGGTAGGGGGGGTAGGAAGGGGGAACTAGCTAAAGACCTAACTCCTGGGCCCAAGGGCTTTGGGGGCTCAGTTCCCCCCGCTTCTTACTTGAATAGGGCAGCTCGTAAAATGACCTGTCTGTCCTCCCAGCTGCTAGGTAAGGAGATTCAATAATGAGCACATAAGGGGTCCCCCACCCATCCCCAGAAAAGCCAGGTGGGACAGGAGCTGGAGTTCCCTTCACTTTCTTCCCCAGGGTCTCCCTAGTCCAGTTCTAGGGTTCCTCCTTCCTGCCTGTGACTCCCCACGGAACAGCAGAGTGGCCCGGGGATGCAAGCTTTAAGGCCGAGCCTCGGCCTCACCGCCCGCCCCCCCCCCCATCCCAGGCAAGAAAGAGGGGTGTTCCTCTATCTCGGGCCTAGCCCTGGTTGCAGGGAGAGGCCCTGGCTGACTCAGCAGCTATAAATATCTCGGCAAAGGCTGGCAGGGGGGCCTAGGCCTGGGCCTTGGCAGGGAAGGGAGAGAATCTGCAGAGCCGAGACCATTGAGAGGCTTCAGGACTAGGGCCCGAGTACTGGCAGGGAAGGGAGGGAGGAGATCTTGGGAAAGGGAAGGGAAGGACGTTCGGGAAGACCTCAGGATTCTCTGTGTGCCCAATGTATTAGCTGCCCGGTCTCGGCCCCAGATGGTCCGAGGCCTCAGAGGAGAAATGCAGCCAAGCGGGATGTCTGAGGTACCAGCTGCTTGGGGAAATGTAAGGAAAGGGAGGGCAGGAGGCCAAGCCAGAGAGCTGTCCTATTCCTGGGAAAGCTGGGCCAGCTAAGGCCTTGGGGCAAAGGGGCAGCCATTCCCAGCAGAGAGCCACTGATTATTCAGTGTCCCCTCTTCCTAATGGAGCTTTTACAGGTTCAAGTTCACTTGAGCCTCATGTTACAGATTAGGGATCAGGGAGTCAGAGGTTCTGATTTCACGGTTACGTGGCAAATGTCACGAGTGGGACTCCAAAGCAGGGCTTCCTGCGGCACTTAGGTTTCAGAGTTAGCCCCCACTGTCTCTTCTATCGCCCCGATTACTTTGCAAAGTGGAGGTTGCAACCTCGTCCCTTGACCCGGGAGTCGGGTTCTCACAGGGTCCAAGCAATCACCATCCTCTGCTTTCCCTCTCAGCCAGCCAAGAACCCTGAGAAATGGGGGGGCTCTGGCCTAGGAATGACAGGAGCTAAGGAAACAGTCGATGGCCTGCCCAGAGGAAGGCTGGGAGGGAGGGACTTTTGTGTCTAAGATGCAGAAGAATTTCTGGAGCTTGCTGGAAAGGTCCTGACTACCCAAAATATCTAAGAATGGAACCAAGGTCATACGGTGGGCTAGCAGCTGGGACTTCTGATGTCCACCTGACCGCCTGCTTCTCAGGAGGGAGAGAAGCTCCTTGAATTTCCAGAAGCTGCTGGAAGAACCTCTTCTTATGTAGAAGGGAGCTCCTGGGACCTGGGGGATGGCCAGGGAGCTTCTCTAGGCAGTCAAGTGCTGTACCCTGTGCAAGCTGCAACTTCCATTTGCCTCAGTTTCCTCCACCAAAAAATGGGAATGACAGCATCTATTTCCCATGATGGTTGTGGGGATCAAAGGACAATCCACATAAAAGCTTTTTACTAAATTGTAGAAATGCGTGTTATGATGACGATGATTTCGGTGGGAGAACACTTTTAAAGGAACTGGGGGGGATGGTTTTATAGGGAAGCACTTCAGAATTACTTAAGAATCTCATTCCAGGGGAGGGGAGGAGCCTCCTATTCCCGTTAGGGGCCATATTACTGAGGATGGGCTTTTTTCCCCCTGAGAAGGTGGGGAAAGAAGAAGCAGAGAATCCTGGCGAGTCTTGGGGGAGGAGAAAGGAAGGAGTCCTTGAAGAATTGGGGATCACGGAATTAGGGTTGGAAAGGCTCTTCAGCATCACTTAGCTCAATCTCACTTCACAGAGGAGGCAAGGGAAGCTCCAATTGACTTGCCCAAGGTCACACAGGTAGGAAACTGCAGAGCCAGCATTTAAGGCAAAGTCATCGCACTGGAACAAGCCCTGCATGCACCACACTGCCTCTTGTTCTTGGGGAGCCTGGGGAACCCCAAGGAACCGACTGCTGAGGACTGGAGGGCTAGAGATCACTCATTCCCTCCCCCCCATTCCCACAGGATCTTGGGGTGCTAGGTAGACAGCAGACCAGGGTAGGGGGCTGGGGGTGGCTCTAGAAGGCAGGGCTTGGGTGGGATGAGTGGAGGGCAGTTCCAAGGTGGCCACACCCCCCCTTTTTCCCCAGGCCCCAGTGCATTGTAGGAAACTCCCAAGCTCGCATCCTCCGGCCTGGGCTCCCTCCCTTCGGGGGAAAAAAGGAGGGGGGTGGTGGCGGGGGAGGGGTAGGCGCTTACCGGAGGCAGCGGGGGTGGGGACGCGCGCTGGGGCGCGGGGGCACGGGGGGCCTCAGTGCTGCGGGCCCGGCGCGGTGGCGGCTGCGGCGGCGACGGCCCTCTGGGCTCCGTGGGCGGCGGCTCCGGACAGGCCCCGGAGGCGGCGGCGGCGGCCCCGGCGGCGGCGGCGGCGGCGGCGCGGGAGGTCCCAGTAGTCGTCGGCCATGGCGGCTGGGCTCGACCCGCCCGCGTCGTCCCGCTCAGCCGCCCATGGGCCTGGCCGCCGCCGCGGAGCCCCAGGAGCGAGATCCCGATCGCGCCGCGCTGCGCCCTGCGCCCTCGCCTGGGCTGGTCGCTATCCCTGGCGCGGTCCCTGTCCCGGCTCCGAGCCCGGGTCCCCGCAGCCGCCCAAGCAGCGGCGGCTCAGGCACCTGCGCACAAGGCCCCGCCTCGGGGCCAGGAGGAGGAGGAGGAGCCCGGAACGTCCCACAGGCTCGACCTCCGGGAGGGGGGAAAGCGGGGAAGGGAAGAGCTCGGCTTCGAGCCGAGGCCCTGCCGCGCGGAGCTGAGGGCCCCCGGGAGTAAAAGGGAAAGCCCTCTGAGCAGACTTGGTACAGTCCCAGGTGTCGGCGGGGGCGGCTCGGGCCGGGCCACGGACGGCGGCGGATGGGGAGGAAGGTTGAAAGAGGAGAAGACGGGATTTATTCGGGGGCGGTGTCAGTCGACCAGCAAACTCTCAGGCCGTCCAGGAGAGGTTAAGAAAGTCAGGCGACAGCAACGATCGGTTCCCAGGCGTTCCCCTGGCCCGAACCAGAGACACAGGACTTGAGCTGACAGCTCCTCCCCGCTGCCCCAGATTGGTACGTCCTTCCTCCGGGCTCTCTTCACCCTGACTCCTCCCCGAGGGAGGGGCCCGTCCCCTCCCAGAAGCTGATTGGCCAGAGACTCCTTTTCCCACCTCCTGCGATCTCGCCCCCTAGGTGCGTAGTTCCCGGTTTAGCCCTGCCCTCCTTTCTACCCCGCCCCTTTCAGTCCCGGGCCAGGTTCCATCTGCCGACCCCGCCCCCGAATCCCGCTTGGGCCCTCGGGGACAATCGCACCGGGATCTCCGAAGCTTGCCCTCTCTCCCATCACTTCTAAGGCGTTGCTGCCGCAGGGCTACCTGGAGCTTCGGCTCGCCAGCGATCGCCGCCTCTTACCGGCGGTGGGCAGGGGTGGGAAGGGTATATATGCAAGTTTCACTTTCGTTCTTTAGGATTCTGCCTCTCTCACGTGCTGACTGACATCCTAAAGGCCTTCAGAGTTGCTTTTCTCCCTGCTCTGCGGCCGCTCCTGAAGGGCTTCCCAGTTTGCCAGCAAACTTGCCTTTCCAGAATTTCTCAGGGCTCGACGATGTTGCATTCCATACCATATTTAGCCATTCTCCAAGAGTTTCCAGATTTGAGCGATCACCAGGAAAAGATGCTCAAGTAGCTTTGGACATATGGGTTCTTTTCCTCTTTTGCGGGCTTAAGCCCGACAGTGGCCTGACTGTGTCAGAGGCCTTGCACAAATAGAAAACCCCTAAAGTACTCTGCAATATGACATTGAGTCTGCCAGAAACAATGTGGTGGAGTATAGAGCCAATGCTTTTCCGCCTTGGAGAGAGACATGTCCCAAATGACATAGTTTTCCATGCCCTCTGACATGACTGCCCCTGCCCCGAGATTCATGGGAATCTTGAACAAAGAAAAGCTACTCAAATACAGTTCGGGGCTTAACATTCCAGTTTCTTCCTATGATCAATACCTTTTTTTAAAATAAAGGTTTATATTTTCGAAACACACAATTTTCAGCACTCACTCCTGCAAAACCTTGTGTTCCAGATTTTTTTCTTCCGCCCTCCTTTCTCCCCCTTCCCTAGACGGTAAGTAATCTAATACATGTTAAACACGGGCAGTTCTTCTATACCTATTATTCATAATTATATGATCAAGAACTTAAGCTTGACTTTCCTTTTTTTTTTTTAATTTATTTATTTTATTTTTTTAATAACTTTTTATTGACAGAACCCATGCCAGGGTAATTTTTTACAGCATTATCCCTTGCATTCACTTCTGTTCCGATCCCCCCCCCCTCCACTCCTTCCCCCAGATGGCAAGCAGTCTTTTACATGTTGAATTGTAAGCTTGACTTTCCAAAGAAAAGACTGTCCTTAAGAAGGCTCTGGCACTAATCAGTGTACTTGGAGGAAGACAGTGAATGATTCCATCTAAACAAGAGTTCATTTTGGTTGTCCCTCTTCCTCCATTTCAAAGGAAGACTTTGTTACCATTTTCCCAAAGGAAAAAAGTGGGAAAGGGTTGGGACTAGAGAAATATATATATATATAGATAGATAGATAGATAGATAGATATTTATAGAGAAATGAAAAAAAGGGAGATTTAAAAATATTTTATTTTATTATAGCTTTTTATTTGCAAAACATATGCATGGGTAATTTGTCAATATTGACCCTTGCAAAACCTGTTCCAAATTTTCCCCACTTTCCCCTCCCCGCCTCCCCTAGATGGCAGGTAGAGTCCAATACATGTTAAATATGTTAAAATATATGTTAAATCCAATATACGTATACATATTTATACATATATCATTTACTTGCTGCACAAGAAAAATTGGATCTAGAAAAATAAAACCGGAGAAGGAAAACAAAAATGCAAGCAAACAATAATAGAAAGAGTGAGAATGCTATATTGTGGTCCACACTCAGTTCCCACGGTCTTCTCTCTGGGGGTAGATGGCTCTCTTCATCACTGAACAATTGGAACTAGTTTAAAACATTCTCATTGTTGAAGAGAGTCACGTCCATCAGAATTGATTATCGTATGGTCTTGTTGTTGCCGTGTACAATGATCTCCTGGTTCTGCTCATTTCACTCAGCATCAATTCCTGTAAGTCTTTCTAGGCCTCCCTAAACTCATCCTCCTGATAATTTGTTATAGAACAATAAAATTCCATAACATTCATATACCATCACTTAGTCAGCCGTTCTCCAACGGATGGGCATCCACTCAGTTTCCAGTTTCTTGCCACTATAAAAATGGCTGCCACATTTTTGCACATGTGGGTCCCTTTCTCTCAAAAAAAAAAAGATTTTAAAATATATTTCCACAACAGTGACTTTTGGGGCATAGTTCCAAATTGCTTTCCAGAATTGCTAGACCAATTCCCAATCATACCAACAGTTCATTAGTCTACCTGTTTTCCCACAGCTCCTCCATTGTTTATCCTTTTCCTCATTTGTGACCTTTATCAGTCAGACATGTGAAGAAATTCAATATTTTTTTTCCAAACAAAAAATGATTTCAATGATTAAATTGCAGAGGGCTGAAACTCTGA
Organism: Antechinus flavipes; assembly: GCF_016432865.1. Classification (NCBI taxonomy): domain Eukaryota; kingdom Metazoa; phylum Chordata; class Mammalia; order Dasyuromorphia; family Dasyuridae; genus Antechinus; species Antechinus flavipes. Next base: position 84,809,260 of record NC_067404.1, on the reverse strand, counting down.
ATCAGTGGCTCTATTAGCATATATTTGGATGATGGCTCTCCTCACAATTGGTGCTTGATGAATGTTTGGTAGTAAGATAATGGTAGGCAAGGATTGGAGGGCATGAGGAGAGAGGCCAGAGGCACTTGCAGGCAAGAGGAGGAGAAGGAAAGAGGCTGGAGACTCTGGACTCCAGAATCCAGGATATATCTTTGGCAAGCCATGTGGCAGCTTGCCTGCCTCCTTCACTTCTCCCCCTAAAGACCAAGGACTTTGATTTATCCTGACTCTGGCTGACCCTGAGGCCCTCCAGGGAGCTAGTCCAGACTCTACATTAAACAATATGATTTCATCTTTGCATCATTTACAATACTAGCCAAGTCAGTATCTTACCCAGTTTAGTACTTTTAAAAAGAAAAAAAAAACACCTCAATTTTGATTAAGAAAAGCAACATCAGTGACCTATGTTAAAGATGCAGCCACATGGAAAATAATTTCTGCTACTTTGTTATTACACAGGTAGTGGATTCTACCAGCTAAAGCTTACTAATACACTATTTTATGCATATTGGGTTAGTTCTATTATTTCACAAGATATTAATACTTTCTTGAGTCATCTGTGTTCACTGATCAAAATAAATTACAGCATCTGACATGATTTCCATTAATCACAGACAAGCCAGGATGTGCGAGTAAGGTAATACAAAGATACAAACAGTATCCGGTCTCATTTAAGTAAGCTTAACAGTAATCCAGCAGGAGGTTTGAGGATTTCTTTTTGAGTTTAAAAAAACACCAAAATGTGTAATACTGAAAAGAAAAAAAAAGACATTCCACATGAAATACTCAAGATCTCAGGACAAAAAAGGGCCTACCCCAGAAAACGTCAGCATGACATCAGTTACACAATCTTTCCCATAAAGCTCCCAGGAAGGCTGGCTATTTCTTCAATTCTTGTAAACAATTCAGTTTGCACTTACCCCAAAACTCTAGCAACTCCACAAAAATTACTGTAGTAACTAATGATTCTTCACTAAATTTCAAATTTTCTCCATGAAGTTCATATATTACCATTTAAAAAGTAAACTGCTTGTTCCTACTAGGCCTGTATTTCAAAGAGATCATAAAAAAAAAAGGAAAAGGGCCCACATATGCAAAAATGTTTGTGGCAGCCCTTTCTGTAATGGCGAGGAACTGAAAACTGATGGATGCCCATCAGTTGGGGAATGGCTGTATAAATTATGGTATATGAATACTATGGAATACTATTGTTCTGTAAGATGACTGGCAGAATGATTTCACAGAGGCTTGGAGAGACTGACAGGAACTAATGCTAAGTGAAATGAGCAGAACCAGGAGATCACTGTACATGGCAACAAGATTATAGCATGATCAATTCTGATGGATGTGGCTCTCTTCAACAATGAGATGGTTCAAACCAGTTCCAATTGTTCAGTGATGAAGAGAACCATCTGCACCAGAGAGAAGACCATGGGAACTGAGTGTGGACCACAGGAACTGAGTGAGGACCACAACATAGCATTTTTACTCTTTTTGTTGTTATTTGCTTGCATTTTGTTTTCTTTCTCATTTTTTCCCTTTTTGATCTGATTTTTCTTGTACAGAAAGATAATTCTGGAAATATGTATGGAAGAATTGCACATGTTTAACATATATTGGCTCACTTGCCATCTAGGGAAAGGGGTGAGAAAAAGGGAGGGAGGGAAATTGGAACACGGGGTCTTGTAGGGGTGAATGTTGGAAGTTATCCATGTATATATATTGAAAATAAAAAGCTTTAATTAAAAAAAGAAATTCATTATAATCACAATATATATGTACTCCAAAAAAATAGTCCTCTGCTTTTCTAATGTAGAGAATTTCCTCCTTTAAAGCTAGCAATAAAAATTGGACTATAAAAATAAAAGTCCTATATTAATTTAAAAAACAAAAATTAAACTGCTTTGCTAAAGAAAAGCCAGCTAATGTGGTTATTGGGGACAATTATTGGGGGCCAGTTACATTTGAATACTCATATGTACCTATTAACCTACCAATATGTCTGAAATTGTAAAATTGTAAAACATTTCTGTCTAACTCTACCTATCACCCAATTCGTGTGAGGTCATTTTGCCACAAAAATGTTTTTCAGTTTTGTCATCTTTTTTTTTTAACTTGGAAATAAATCTTATTTTTTAAATCGAATGTTCCGGGCAGCTATTGAATTTGGGTTCCAATAAATTGATTGAATGGTCTGGGATATAAACAGAATTAAAATTACACAGAAGGAATGGTGACTGTTGCAGCACTTCAATAACAAGCTTAGAAAGCAATTTTAAGTCTGAAAACTTGAACTAAAATGGTATGCAGAAATGGACTATCCATAGAACTTTTGTTCCATACTGCTATTTTTATAATCTATATGTGTTAATAAAAAAGACCAATGGGAATCAAAATACATTTTACAGCTTCTTGCTCCCCAGGCAGGATTTTTTAAAAAAATTTACACAATTTACACCCAAAATACCATTTACCTTCCTGTTATTCTTTTTTTAAATATAGCTTTTTATTTACAAGTTATATGCATGGGTAATTTTACAGCATTGACAATTGCCAAACCTTTTGTTCCAATTTTTCCCCTCCTTCCCCCCACCCCGTCCCCTGGATGGCAGGATGACCAATACATGTTAAGTATGTTAAAGTATGAGTTAAATACAATATAAACATACATGTCCTAACAGTTATTTTGCTGCACAAATAGAATCAGACTTTGAAAGAGTGTACAATTAGCCTGTGAAGGAAATCAAAAATGCAGGTGGACAAAAATAGAGGGATTGGGAATTCTATGTAATGGTTCATAGCCATCTCCCAGAGTTCTTTCACTGGGTGTAGCTGGTTCAGTTCATTACTGCTCTGTTGGAGCTGATTTGGTTCATCTCATTGTTGAAGAGGGCCCGGTCCATCAGAATTGGTCATCATATAGTATTGTTGTTGAAGTATATAATGATCTCCTGGTTCTGCTCATTTCACTCAGCCTCAGTTCCTGTCAGTCTCTCCAGGTCTTTCTGAAATCATCCTGCTGGTCATTTCTTACAGAACAATAATATTCTATGACATCCATATACCACAATTTATTCAGCCATTCTCTAACTGATAGGCATCCACTCAGTTTCCAGTTTCTGGCCACTACAAAGAGGGCTGCCACAAACATTCTTGTACATACAAGTCCCTTTCCCTTCTTTAAGATCTCTGTGGGATATAGGCCCAGTAGTAGCACTGCTGGATCAAAGGGTATGCACAGTTTGATAACTTTTTGAGCCTAGTTCCAAATCGCTCTCCAGAATGTTTGGATGTATTCACAATTCCACCAACAATGTATCAGTATCCCAGTTTTCCCACATCCCCTCCAACATTCTGCATTATCTTTCCCTGTCGTTCTAGCCAATCTGACAGGTGTGTCAGAGTTGTCTTAATTTGCATTTCTCTGATTAATCATGACTTGGAGCATCTTTTCATATGGCTAGAAATAGTTTCAATTTCTTCATCTGAGAATTGTCTGTTCATATCCTTTGACCATTTATCAATTCCTTCCTATTATTCTTGCGAGGGAATAGATTTATGATTTTGTTGTTGATGATATTCACTCATGTCTGACTCTCTATGATCCCATTTGGTATTTTCTGGGCAAAGCTAGTGGAGTGATTTGCTATTTCCTTCTCCAGCTCATTTTACAGATGAGGAAATTGAGGCAAACAGGGGTAAATGACTTGCCCAGCGTCACAAAACTAGGAAATGTCTGAGGTCAGATTTAAACTCAGAAAGATGAGGCCAGGGCACTTTATCTACTGCAGCACCACCTAAGTGCCCTGTTTATGATTTAGATACTTCATAAAACTTGTGTCTATATTTCTGAACTCAAGTTCAAAAAGTAATTCCTATCATTTTTCTTAAGCCGAGATGCCAAAATACTTAGGAATTGTTAACAAGGGTACTGTTGCCTTTTAGAAATAATAAGAGGGCAACTAGGTGGTGCAGTGGATAGAGCCCCAGTACCAAATCTGGTCTCAGACACTTCACACTTCCTAGCTGTGTGACTCTGGGCAAGTCATTTAACCCTGATTGCCTCAGGGAAAAAAATACTAAGGAAATTTCTGTAATTTATTAAGTAGTGCTTATGCCTATACTTACCTAAAATAGAGAGGGTTAGCACAATTGTTTTAGTCTATAGTAAAAGAAAGAAACTTAACTATAAGACAATATATACCAATCAAAGTGTAGTTGAAATAGTGGATGGTCATGGAATACTATGCCACAATGGAATCCAAATCGACTTTTAGTTCCTCACCTTGTTATCTGAACTTGACTGGAGACTTGCTCTTTCCGAGAAAAGCTTTGTATTTCTGGCCAAAGGAATTGAACCCGTGGTAATACAGAGGGCTTTTCCATTTGGTGAAAGAGGAACGGGTCTTTTGGAGGTTGCAGTTAAAGATGTCCAATTTAATTTTGTACAGTCTTTCACTAGCTTTTCTGGGGACTGGTGCACAGGCTTTCTGGACTGGAGATGGAGTTTGGAAATGTTGTTGCACTTGAGTCACAAGAAGTCAACTAGATATTTGTCTCTAGCTCTCAGGAGGCATGTTGTACATTACCGCTTGGGATGCGTGGCCTTTGATAGCCTGTGTTCTTGGGATTTTCTTCCTTGGGCTGATCTTTGGGTTTAGAGCTTTGCCCTGTTCTGTTATTACACTACTGTATTCCTCAGTTCCAGCTCTTGTTCCAAACCATGGATTTTCAGGTCACTGTTTGGCCACCTCCCAGTTAGACGAAGGTCACCTGAGATTCCTCTTTATATGTTGAGACTCAGCACATCCTCCCAGGACTGGAGGAATTGTACTCCTACGTCTTGAGCTGTTCATCGAAAATCTTCAAAGAGTCAGAATTGAGCAAAGATTCCCGTTATCCCATTTGCCTTTTTTTTTTAAATAACTTTTTATTGATAGAACTCATGCCAGGGTAATTTTTTACAACATTATCCCTTGCATTCACTTCTGTTCCGATTTTCCCCCTCCCTCCCTCCACCCCCTCCCCCAGATGGCAAGCAGGCCTTTACATGTTAAATAGGTTACAATATATCCTAGATTATCCCATTTGCTTTTGTAAATGCTTTCTGCCCATGCAGACCTCTGTAGAAGCACTCTAGGCCTTATTTACTAACAAGGAAACTTGTAATGTGCTGAAGCTGAGCAGATGCACTGAGGTCTGAGCACTTGAGGCTAATTACCAATTGGACAATACTCTATTAGTATATGCTTGGAGCAAGAATGGCCCCGCCCATTCTCTGTGCAAGTTTGATCTGTTGTATAGGAGATTGGGTAGAGGATTTAGGGGGTGGAGTTTGAGAGCCAGACGCACTGCAGGCCAGATTTGTGTGGTGATTGCTCTCACTTCGTATAGCCATTCCCTTTCACCTCCACAAAGAATAAAGATCGAGGACTTTTGCTTATCCTGACTCTGGCTGATTTTAAAATACCCTGGGTACCTAAACGCCTCCTCTGAATCCTTAAGTCTCTTTTGGATGTGCAGTGACAAAGGCAAACTCTGAAGCTGTAGAGAGTGATAGAGAGTGATGCTGTTTTCCCTCGAGTTCAGAACACAGATGTCATCTATTAGTAAGTTCATGATGGGGCCCCATTGGCACTTTTGCTGAACAGAGAACATCCTGGGTCAGTGGGTCACATCGGGATTCTGGCTTTCTTAGGAAAGCTCCAGTGGTTGTAGTGCTGTCTTGAGCCAGACATTTGCATTTTTCTATTAGTGATTTGAGGAGCAAAGTTATAAAAGGTTTTTTTTTTTTAAAAATTATAGCTTTTTATTGACAAAGCATATGCATGGGTAATTTTTCAACACTGACCCTTGTTAAAAAAAAAAACAAACAACTTCCGTTCCAACTTTTCCCCTCCTTCCCCCTACCCCCTACCCTAGATGGCAGGCAGTCCCATACATGTTAAATATGTTAAATATATGCTAAATACAACATATGTATATATATATATATATAAATATATATATATATATATATATATATATATATATATATATATATTATATATATATATATATATTTATACAGTTATCTTGCTGGACAAGAAAGATCGGCTTTAGAAAGAAGGTAAAAATAACCTGGGAAGAAAAATAAAAATGCAAGCGGACAATAACAGAAGGAGTAGAAATGCTATGTTGTGGTCCACACAAAGAGTTTGTTTTTGATGATCATACTTCTTTCCATTCCAAAATGGAGACCTACTTGGGCATTTGCTTAGGCCAGTGGTTCCCATGTAATGGTTTCTGATGCCGAGCTAAGGTGTTCACGCTAAACAATTCATTAGTGGCCCCGTAAGCAGCAAATAATTGCCCAAGTTATGTTACAAATATAGGTCAAAGAGTATGGGTAGTTTTACAGCCCTTTGGGCATAGTTCCAAATTATTCTCCAGAATGATTGGATCAGTTCACAGCCCCATCGATAGTGCATTAATGTCTCATTTCCCATCATCTCCACCCTTTGTCATTTTCCTTTTTTGTCCTATTAGCCAATCCGATAGGTAGGAGTAATACTTCAGAACTGTTTTAATTTGCATTTCTCCAATCAATAGCGAGCCAGAACATTCTTTTCATACAGCTGTAGACAGTTTTGAATACTTAAAAAAATAAGAGCTTTTTATTTTCAAAATATACGCAAAGAAGTTTTCAACATTTACCCTTGCAAAACCTTGTATTTCCAATTTTTCTCCCTTCCTTCCCCCACCCCCATCCTCTTTTATGTATAATATTTACCTCATACTACCTCTCCCTTTTCCTTTCACCCAATACATTCCTCTTTCATGCCTTAATTTTATTTTTTTCAGATGTCATGCTTTCACATTCAAATCACACCTGTGTCCTCTGTCTAAATATACTCCTTCTAACTGCCCTAATAATGAGAAAGTTCTTATGAGTTACAAGTATCATCTTCCCATGTAGGAATGTAAACAGTTTAACCTTATTAAGTTCTGTATGATTTCCTTTTCCTGTTTCTCTTATTTTGCTTTTCTAGAGTCTTGTATTTGAAAGTCAAATTTTCTATTCAGCTCTGGTCTTTTCATCAATAATCCTTAAAAAAAGGACTCGAGTCATTTATTTCATTGCATGTCCATCTCCACTGCCCCCCCAAAAAAGGATTCTGTTCAGGTTTTCTGGGTAGGTGATTCTTGGTTGAAATCCTAGCTTTTTTGCCTTCTGGAATATCATATTCAAAGTACCCTGATCCTTTACTATAAAAACTGCTAAGTCTTGTGTTATCCTGATTGTGGTTCTTACTATGCTTAATTTTTTTTTTCCTTTCTGGCTATTTGCAGTATTTTCTTCTTCATTTGAGAGTTCTGGAATTTGGCTATAATATTCTTGGAAGTTTCCATTTTGGAATTTTTTTCAAGAGATGATCAATGGATTCTTTCAGTGACCTGGCTCAGCCTGCCCTAAATTGTGCTCCTCTCCTTCCTTGATGCAACAGATCTTTAATGACTGGTTTTCCTTGACTGGAAAATTCTTCTGCTCCATCTTTTTGTGGGTTTGCTGATCCAGAATTTATTTAGTGTCAGTAAAGACATTTTGAAGGGTTTTAGGAGAGAGCTTGGACAAGTCTCTGCCATCACTCCATCATCTTGGCTCTGTCATCACATTTATCACTTAACACAGTGCTCATCAGTAGTAAGTAGAAAAGTAAATATTTGTATTGTAACTATTTTTAAATTTAAATGTTTTATATTTTATTTTTTCTAATTACATGTAAAATTTTTTTAACATTCTTTTTAAAAAATTTTGACTTCCTGAAAGGGACCCACATGTGGAAAAAATGTTTGTGGCAGCCCTTTTTGTAGTAACTAGAAACTGGAAAATGAATGGATGCCCATCAATTGGAGAATGGCTGAATAAATTATGGTATATGAATGTTATGGAATATTATTGTTCTGTAAGAAACGATCAGGAGGATGATTTTAGAAAGGTCCGCAGAGACTTACATGAACTGATGCTGAGTGAAATGAGCAAGACCAGGAGATCATTGTACACAACAGCATCAATTTTATACAATGATCGATTCTGATGAACATAACTCTTTCCAACAATGAGATGATTGATGGCAGTTCCAATGATCTTGTGCTGAAGAGAGCCATCTACATCCAGAGAGAGGACTGTGGAGACTGAGTGTGGCTCACCACATAACATTCTTACTCTTTTTGTTGTTGTTCACTTGCATTTTGTTTTCTTACTCATTTTCTTTCTCTTTTTTATCTGATTTCTCTTGTGCAGCAAGAGAAATTGTATAAATATGGATTTAACATATATTTTAACATACTCAACATATATTGAATTGCTTGCCATCTAGGGGAGGGGGTGGGGAGAATGAGGAGAAAATCTGAAACAGAAGGCTATGCAAGGGTTGATGTTGTTAAATTATCCTGAATATGTTTTGAAAATAAAAGGCTTTATTAAAAAATAATAAATAAATAAATTTCTTAACTCTCCCCAAATAAGAATATGCCTTCCAAATTCTCTCCCTCCTACCCCCTCCTTGAGAAGGCACACAGTTTGATATAGATTCTACATGTGCAGTCACACAAAATATATTTCCAAGTTAGTCATGTTATAAAAGAAAACACAAACAAGCAAAAACCAACCCAAGAAAAATAAAGACAATTTTAAAAAGTATTCTTTGATCTGTATGCAGATGCCATTAGTTCTTTCTGTAGAAGAGGAGAGCATTTTCCCTCATAAATCCCTCAAAATATGTCATCATATTGCTGAGAATAACAAAATCATTCACAGTTGATCATCAAATAATATTGCTTTTACTGTGTGCAATGTTCTCCTGGTTCTGCTCACTTCACTATACATCAGTTCATGTAAGTCCAGTTTTTTTTTTTGGAAAGAATTCTATTTGTCATTTTTATAGTATTACATCACAATCATATCTTTTAACTTTTTCAGCTATTCCACAATTGATGGACATCCCCTCAAAAAGAGCTGCTATGCAGGGTTTACTTGGTCTGTGTCCCAAAGAGATCATAAAAAGAGATCTCACATATGCAAAAATATTTGTGGTAGCCATTTTTGTAATGGCAAGGGCTTGGTAACCGAGTGGATGCCCATCAGTGGGAGAATGGTTGAATAAGTGATGGTATATGAATGTATGGAATATTATTGTTCTGTAAGAAATGATTGGCAGGATGGTTTCAGAAAGGCCCGGAGAGTCTGACATGAACTGATGCTGAGGGAAGTGGGTAGAACCAAGAAAACATTGAGCACTGCAACAGCAAGATAATACAATGATCAATTCTAATGGATGTTGTTTTTTTCAACAATGTATTAATTCAGGCTAGTTCCAATAGACTCATGTTGGAGAGAACCATCTGCATCTAAAGAGAGTTCTGTGGGGACTGTGTGGATCGCAAAATAGTATTTTCACTTTTTTTGTTGTTGTTTGCTTGCATTTCATTTTCTTTGTCATTTTTTTCTTTTTGTTCTGATTTTTTTTGTGCAGCATGATAATTGTGGAAATATGTATAGAAGAATGGCACATGTTTAGCCTATATTGGATTACTTGCCATCTAAGGGAGGAAAAAAAGATTTAGAACAGGTTTTTCAAGGGTGAGTGTTGAAAACTATGCACATGTTTTGAAAATAAAAAGCTTTAAAATAAAAAAATAACTCTTAAAAAAAGAACTGCTATAAATATCTTTCCACTTGATAGCATTTTTTTCTAATTACAAGTAAAGATAATTTTCAACATTGGTTTTTATAATTTGTCGAGCTCCAAATTTTTCTTCTTCTCTCACTTCCCTCCTCCCCAAGACAGCAAGCAATCCAAAATAGGCTACATATGTACAGTTATGCTAAACACATTTCCATATTAGTCATGTTGTGAAAGAAGAATCAGAACAATCTCTATGGATATGGATGGCATTTTTCATAACAAGTCTTTTGAAACTGTCTTGGATCACTGTATTGCTGAGGAAAACTAAATCTATCATAGTTGACCATTACAAAATGTTGCTGTCACTGTGTACAATGTTCTCCTGAGTCTGCTCACTTCATTCAGCTTCAGTTCATAAGTCTTTCCAAGTATTTTTGAAACCATCCCACTCATCATTTCTTATAGCATGATAGTATTCCATCATAATCATATACCACAATGTATCCAACCATTCCTTCAATTGATGGGCATCCCCTCAATTTCCAATTCTTTGCCACCACAAAAAATCTTCTATAAATATTTTTGCACATGTGGATCCTTTTCCCTTTTCTTATGATCTTTTGAGATACAAACCTAATAGTATTGGTGTTGCTGGTTCAAAGGGCATGTCAATTTTGACTGCCCTTCGGGCATAGTTCCAAATTGCTTTCCAGAATGGTTGGGTTAGTTCACAATTGCACCAACAATGAATTAGTGCCCCATTTCCCCACCTTCCACTACTTATTCATATCCTTTGACCATTTATCAATTAGGGAATGACTTGTATTTTTTTTTTTTTGCTAGAGTGTTATGTTTATTCTTTTGAAGTTTGTGATTGTTTCTTTGATTAATATTTTTTTTTGCTTTCGTGTCATTTATTTTTTATGTTAAACATGGTAGAAATATATGTTAAATCCACTTTATGCATTCATTTCTACAATTTCTTGCTGCCCAAGAAAAATCAAATCAAACCAGAAAAAATGATAAAGAAAATAAAATGCAAACAAACAAAAACAAAAAAAGTGAAAATGCTGTGTTGTGAACCATACTCAGTTCCCACAGGCCTCTCTCTGGGTATGAATGGCTCTCTTCATCACAAGACCATTGGAACTGGCCTGAATCGTCTCATTGTTGAAGAGAGCCATGTCCATCAGAATTGATCGTCGTATAATCTTGTTATTGTTGTGAACAATGATCTCTTGGTTCTGTTCATTTCACTTAGCATCAGTTCATATAGGTCTCTCCAGGCCTCTCTGAAATAATCCTGTTGATTGTTTCTTATAGAACAGTAATATTCCATAACATTCATGTACCATAACTTATTCAATCATTCTCCAACTGAGGGGCAGCCACTCAATTTCCAGTTTCTTGCCACTACAAAAAGGGCTGCCACAAACATTTTTGCACATGTGGGTCCCTTTCCCTCCTTTACGATCTCTTTGGCATATAAGCCCAGTAGAAACACTATAGGATCAAAGGGTTTGCACTGTTTGATAGCCCTTTGGCATAGCTCTACATTGCCCTCCAGAATGGCTGGATCCATTCACAACTCCACCAACAATGTATTAGTGTCCGGGTTTTCCCACATCCCCTCCAGCATTTATCATTATCTTTTCCTGTCATCTTAGCCTATCTGAGGGGTGTATAGCAGTACTTTAGAATTGTCTTAATTTGCATTTTTCTGATCAATAGTGAGTTAGAGCACCTTTTCAAATGACTAGAAATGATTTCAATATCTTCATCTAAAAATTGTCTGTTCGTATCCTTTGACCATTTATTAGTTGGGGAATGGCTTGAATTCTTATAAATGTGGGTCAATTCTCTATATATTTTAGAAAGGATGCCTTGATCAGAACCCCTGAATATAAAAAATGTTTTCCTGGTTTATTGTTTCCCTTCTAAATGACTTGTATTCTTATAAGTTTGACTCAATATTCTATACATTGGAGAAAGGAGGCTTTAAACAGAGAAACTTGTAAAAAAAAATTTCTGCATTCTGTTTTCCTTCTAATCTTAGTTGGATTTGTTTGTGGAAAACCTTTTAAATTTGATATTATCAAAAATTATCCATTTTACATTCTGTAATATTTTCTATCTTTTGTTTGGTCATAAATTCTTCCCTTATCCGTAGATCTGACAGGTTAGAAATCCTGGGCTCCCCTAATATGCCTATGGTAATGCCCTTTATATCTAAATCATGTACTCATTTTGATCATGGTAAATGTGGGTCTATACCTTATTTCTGGAATGCTATTTTCCATTTTTTTTCAGCAAAAACACCATTTTGGTCAAATAGTAAGTTCTCATCCACAGTCTGCTCTGGGCTCCTGGTCCAGCCACCACCCCGCTGAGACAGCCCTTTCCTGTCAATATCCTAAATTATCTTGGATTGCAAAATTGTTCCACCTTGAGCTTTTGTTGGGTCTGTTGCTCCAGAATTCAATTTGAGGCACTGTTTTGAAATTGTTTGGATTAAAATTTGAGAGAGTTCATGAATCCCTGCCTTTATTCTCCCATCTTGGCCTCTGGCCCTTAGTTATTTATTTTTGTTGATTGGTTAGATGGCCACACATTTTAAAAATGAATTTAATCTCTCACAAAAAGAGCTTTTAAAATTCTCCCATCATTTTCCACCACATTTTTGTGTGTGAATCTTTTCATTTTATTCTGGTGTTAAATCAAAATACAGAAATAAACTAGATTTAAATAAATAATAAAGAAATAAAATAGAACCAGATTTAAGACAGGGTTTGTCTAGTGCTGAGCCGAATGTCGCCAACATTTGTTCAAATTTTTAAAATCTAACATAAAAATTAAGTTCATCTATGATTATTTTATCACCTTAAAATCTTCTGAATTATATTATTTCATTAAAATGTTATTTATATTCAACAAAATTTGTAAAATAATGAAATCTAATGTGAAGCCTTGCAGATAATCATAAACATAGGAGATCTTGTTGGATCATTTATCTACATTCTTACAGAATGTCCCATACAAAATATTCATGATCATTTTACAACCGATTTTATAATTTTATATTTAGGATTCTCATAATTATAGGTAGAAACATCATATTTTGTAATTATAGTTATATGCCTTTTAATTTGTATCTTTTCAGGGGAGAAATTATTGTTTAAAATTAGTGAGTAAATCTAAGAGAATATTATGAGCAATATATAACTTACTCTACAAGTTCAAACACATTTTTTGGTTGTTGTTGAAGGGCATTCAGGGAACAAAAAAAAGGTTGAGAACCACTTCCTTAGGTTATAGTGTTTTCCAAATGGGAGTTTAGAATATGGCTCCAAAGATCCTTTCTGTATCTCCTTAGGAAGTTCTGTCCATTTAAAGTACCCTCCATCTCCACACACCTCCCCTTCCCTCCCCCCGCCCCCCCCACTCCTCACCAAAAAGTATATAGGCCAGGGATATACTTCTTCTATAAACATTAGTTTAAAATCCCTGGATACAATTTTTTTTGTTTTCTCTTTTACTCAAATTCAGCAGCAAGTGTCAATGGGTATGAATTCCTTAAAATGGCATTTGCAAACTTCCTGGTTAGAATTATCATGGTGTTGTGTCTTTCTCTAGAGTTTCTCATGATGAGTTAAGAGGATCCTTGAACTTGTTCTGTGGCAGAGGTTTAGGCAGGAGCATGAAAACAGAAAGGAGTACACTTTCTTTTCAGCAGTTCATAGAACCTATATAAAAATTGACCATATATTAGGACATAAAGACCTCAAATTCAAATGCAGAAAGAGTTTTATGTTGCAGAGTTCCTCGTATTTCCAAAGGCTATATATTGAATTGCACAAGGCTGCTAATATCTAATCTTCATAGAAACTCTCACCAAATTGGCCACATATTTTTGCATAGACATTGGAGACCATCATTGGGAGACCAACTCTTTGAAAGACTCATCTCACACCTTCCCAGGAACCCAGCTACTTTCCCTTCCAATTCTCCAAAGTGTCTCTCTAAATCATCCTGTCGCCATCTCCCCTTAGTGAGTTCAGATCTGAGCTCTTCTTCTGTCTCTATCAGGTCTTCAGGAATGAAGATCCTAGCAGTCCTTGTATCCATTGAGACATCTGTCATGGTATCTGATAGCAGAATGTTGTTAAGAGAACTCAACTCTTATTTTTTGTTGAGGTGGGAGGTCCTACTAAGGAGTAAAGGTGGAGGTCTAGCCTGAGGTCTGTAGTTCCCACTCTGGAGTGCCTGAAAACTAGAAACTTTGCAGCTGCCACTGCTGGATCTTTTCAAACAGCCTTTCCATGTTTTCTCAAAAGTTACCATGAACCCCAAGCATCAGGTCAATTGAGTGAATTCAATCCAAAGCATATTCAGATTGGGTGATTGATATCATGTTGACAAGACACAGGACAAATGACAATATCTTCCATTTTCCACTGGGATGATGGGGGTATTTTGTGGATGTGGCCCAGAATGGTGTAGTGGCAAGAACACTAGGTTTGAAGGCACAGGACTTGCCTGAGTTCAAATCCTTATTCTCCCATTTGTCACTTGGGGTGACACACTTCTCTTTGTTTTTGTTACAAGAGATTAGGCTCAAACACCTAACTTTGACATCAGTCCCATGGAGAAGTTAGTCAAATAATGCAATTGTGGAGTTTCATGGTGAGGATATTTCCCCATTATCTCCTCTGGCCCTGGATTGACAGAGAAGTGGGGAACAAGACAGCATCTTCTGGCAGGAGCTGGCAGGCTTGCCCCAAGAGTAAGAACACTCAGCAGGGCATCTGTTGGATTCCAGGTCTTTGGGCTCACAACTTCTTGTGGAGTCGCTCCTCCTGAGAGGGTTCTCAGGCCTTAGTACTTACCTGCCAGGTCTTTGGGATCCTTCCTCTCTTACCATCCCTCAGTTCCACTTGCTGAGCAAGGATTTCAAAAAGTTCACTTTGGTCCCAAGTTCCCTAAGTGTCCACGTTTAGACGATTCTGTCTTTTTCCTCCTTATTTGAAACATTTCTCTTTACACAGTCTCACTCCCCCGAGTTAACTTCTAGAGGATTTTCTGGAACTTTTGAAATCTTCCCTCCCCAGATCTTGGATGCATGTTGCATGCTGCCTGCATCTCTTCTCCTTTCCTACCAACTCAAAGGTCTGGGTGTGGGAGCAATTCTTGCTACGGAGTAAATGTCTGAACTAAGTATGGCAACAACATAGTCTGCAGGGGTGGGAGGAATAAAGAACCTGAAAACTCCTTTTTTTTTTTTAAATGTTAGTATCTAAATAAATTTAATTTTTTAAAATAACTTTTTATTGACAGAACCCATGCCAGGGTAATTTTTTTTACAGCATTATCCCTTGCATTCACTTCTATTCCAATTTTTCCCCTCCCCCAGATGGCAAGCAGTCCTTTACATGTTGAATAGGTTACAGTATATCCTAGGTACAATATATGTGTGCAGAACCAAACAGTTCTCTTGTGGCACAGGGAGAATTGGATTCAGAAGATATAAATAACCCGGGAAGAAAAACAAAAATGCAAACAATTTATATTCATTTCCCAGTGTTCTTTCTCTGGGTGTAGCTGCTTCTGTCCATCTTTGATCAATTAAAGCTCTCTTTATCGAAGAGATCCACTTCCATCAGAATACATCCTCAAACAGTATCGTTGTTGAGGTATATAATGATCTCCTTGTTCTGCTCGTTTCACTTAGCATCAGTTCCTGTAAGTCTCGCCAGTCCTCTCTGTATTCATCCCGCTGGTCATTCCTTACAGAACAATAATATTCCATAACGTTCATATGCCACAATTTACTCAACCATTCTCCAATTGATGGGTATCCATTCATTTTCCAGCTTCTAGCCACTACAAAGAGGGCTGCCACAAACATTTTGGCACATACAGGTCCCTTTCCTTTCTTTAATATCTCTTTGAGGTATGAGCCAAGAACCTGAAAACTCCTGAGCAAATGCTGCCCCTTTCGGCCCCTACTTCCCACCATTTCCACCTCAGTAACTCCTTTTGCCTTCTGGGTAAGAACCAAGTCCAGGAGAGAACTGCTCTGGCTGTTGAGGTTCAGGTTGGATGGATGCCCTTTGGTTTCCACACCAGGATGACTTGAAGATAAGGTTGCCCTCTTCCTCCAGAGTAGGATGTCGGGTGATGAAGGGGAAAAGTAAAGCAAACCCAGCCCAAGCACCACGGACAGCAACTCTGATGCTCTCCTCGCGCCCAGCGCCTCTTTCCTCTCCCCTGGCGGGTCGGGCAGTGACACGCAGGCACACATGCACAACCACGAGTGCGCACATGGGCCAGTACATTTGTTCCTGAAGGATGGAAATGAGTTCTTAGCTCTGTATTCAAGACTGATCATTTCAGTGAAATGGAGTTCAGGTGCGCTCCATGTCGCCTTCATTTTCATTATTTTAGACATCGTGTGCAATAATCTCTAGCTTCGTCTGTGGAATAATTTCCAGCTTCGGCTGTGCAATAATCTCCAGCTTCGGCTGTGCAATAATCTCCAGCCTTGACTGTACAATAATCTCCAGTTTGGTCTTTCTCCGTCTCCCTGCTTTCTCTAACGATCCAGGTTCCTTCATCCTTATGGTACAATAACAGTGGTACATACGTAGACCACAATTTCTTTAGCCTTCCCCTAATCAGTGGGTGGGCAGTCAGATGGTACCGGGCCGGGAGGCAGAAAACTCGTATTCCAGAGTTCAAATCTGGCCTCGGATGTTTACCAGTTGTGTGACCCTGGGCAAGTCACTTAACCCCATTAACCTTAGTCTTCTCAACTGGAAAATGAGTGGGAGAAGGAAATTGCATTGTTGGAATTCGGAAAATTAAGTAACTAAAAGCCTTAAACCTTTTGACCCAAAGATTTTACTCCAGCCTTACACCCCAAGAAGGTCTTTGAATAATGATGATGAAGGTGGTAATAAGATAATAACATTTAGTCACCTTTACTTAAGATATCTCATTTAACCCTTACTACAATATTGGGAGGTGAATGCTATTATCATTCTCATTTAATAAATAAGGAAAGTGAGATAGGTAAGGGTTAAATGACTTTTCCTGGGCTATGCAACTGAAAAGTGCCCGGGGCAGGATTTAAACTTTTTAATCTCATTATGCATTTTGTACATATATCCCAAAAGAAAAGTCACTAAATATTTATTGCAGGGCTTTTTGTGGAAACTGCCATAAGCTTTTAAAATTCCTTTTTCTCCATTGTTATTTTGGGCTCGGTATAACTACTTTAATCTTTAAAAAAATTTTTTTTAATAGATCTTTTTATTTACAAAACATATGCATGGGTAACTTTTCAACATTGACCCTTACAAACCTTCTGTTCCAAATTTTCCCTTCTTTCCCCCACCCCTTCCCCTAGATGGCAGGTATTCCAATACATGTTAAAGAAGTTAAATCCAATATGGGTATACATATTTATAGTTATCTTGCTGCACAAGGAAAATCGGATCTAGAAAGAAAAAAAAAAACCCAAGAAGGAAAACAAAAATGCAAGCAAACAACAACAGAAAGAGTGAGAATGCTCTGTTGTGGTTCACACGCAGTTCCCATAGTCCTCTCTCTGGGTATAGATGGCTCTCTTTGTTACTGGATAATTGGAACATAGCCACTTTAATCTTGAGGAAAGTCACAAAGCAGGCTGATATTTTCACAAGACTCCCTATTATTTTGATCTCGATTAAAAAACACCAGATACATGTTTTGTATCTGTTGTTGTTGTAAATGGTTGTAAATCCTAGAATCCTCCCTTATGGTGATTTTTAATAAATTAGATCTGGTGCAATTGTCTTCTTCAGTTATCTTTGAAATACAAAAAAAAAAAAAAAAACAATAGCATAATCTTTGTAATGTAAATCTTTACTTTCTCCTGTCAGCGGTTATAAATTCCCTTTTCCTTGTGGCAACTATAATCTAAAAATTATATTCTTTTCTTTGTCTCTCTGATGTCTTTAGAAACTTTATAAACTTGAGGAAATCTTTGTCTTTGATAAGATTTTTTTTTTTGAGTTCTAGACCTATGCTGAAGCAAATATAATAACATTGGTTTTGCTTCCCAGATTTCTGCTTGTTAAAAAGCATGACTGGTGGCAGTACCTGTCAAGGTACGGTGGGATTATAGTTCAACAATAATATGGCAGTGATGAATAGAACTGGAAAGGTGATCCTTTACCTCCAAAGCCCTCTAGTTCACAGCAGGTAAAATTGACATAGGGAATCTTCTAGAGGTGGGGGCAAAATCTGACTAACCATAAGGGTGCTGTTGCTTCTAGAAAACTACAGAGAAAATCTGGGGCTGTACATTCTATGTATTTCTGTGCACTGTTCTGTATTTCCTGTATATGCTGTTCCTAAAATATTCTGGAGCACTCAGTCTGGCAGCCACCCAGATGTCCACTGTGATTCAAGAGTCTAAATCGGGGTTGGACTGAGAAAATCTGGATTCTTAACAGGAAGGAATTAAAATTTTTCCTTTTATGTCACTTTCCTACTTTTTTTTTTTTTGGACATTTATGGTCCCTATATTGTCTGGCCTCTGTCTTTGTGACCTTGCTATGGTTCTGGTTACTGTGACAAAGAAACAAATTGCCATTGTGGATTTCAAAAAAGCCTGGAAAGACTTAAATAAACTGATGCTGAGTACAGTGAGAAGAACCAGGGGAACACTGTCCACAGAAACAGTGACATTGTGATGATTGACTGTGCTAAATTTAGCTTTTTTCAGCAGGACAGTGCCCCAAGACAATTCCAATAGACTTGGGATAGAAAATATCATCTGCATCCAGAGAGAGAACCATGGAGAATGAATGTAAAGCCAAGCATAGTATTTTCATTTTCTTTGTTTTTTTCTTTCTTGTGGTTTTCCCCTTTTGTTCTGATTTTTCTTTCACAGTGTGACTAATATGAAAATTTGTTTAAAATGATTGTACATGTGCAACCTATCTCAGATTACTTGCTGTCTTGTAGAGAGGGGAGATATGAGAGGGAGGGAGAAAAAATTTCTAACTAAAAATCTTATAAAAATGAACGTGGAAAAACTGTCTTCACATGTGATTGGAAAAAAATAAAATGCTATTGAAAATTTCAAAATACAATTAAGTAGAAAAATTTTATAAAGGAAACAAACCTGGAAAAAAAAACCTAATTCATCAGCACAAAATATTTGCTTAGAGTGGTTTAGCACAAAAAAAATAAACAAAATATTTGTTTAGAGTTAAACGTGTAACAGACTATGTAGAAAACTATGACTCTCATAAAGCCAAAAGCTTAACAGCATTATAAATCATTAGCAAACAAAGATTAGACAAAAGTAAAAGTAAAAAAGATCATTAAAATCATATGCTGCAAAAAACCTGCCACAAAACTCTGATTATAGTGGTCACTGGCTAGTTATAGGATACCCTTTGTTGCTGTGCTCTGGTTTGTTTCCAAGAATACGAATCTGGCACAAGCCTCCATTTTGTAGTAGAGGGAAGTCAGACATCATTTAAAAAATGTTTTTATTATTATTTTTTATTATAGCTTTTTAGATATAAAACATATGCATGGGTAATTTTTCAACATTGACCCTTGCAAAAACTTCTGTTTCAACTTTTCCCCTCCTTCCCTCTACCTCCCCCCCAGATGGCAGGCAGTCTCATACATGTTAAATATGTTAAAGTATATGTTAAATACAATCTATGTGTACATATTTATACAGTTATCTTGTTGCACAAGAAGGAGCAGGTTTAGAAAGAAGGTAAAAATAACCTGAGAAGAAAAAATAAAAATGCAAGCAAACAATAACAGAAAGAGTGGAAATGCCATGTAGTGGTCCACACTCATTTCCCAGTGTTCTTTCTCTGGGTGTAGCTGGTTCTGTTCATTACAGATAAATTGGAACTGATTTGGATCCTCTCATTGTTGAAGAGGGCCACATCTATCAGAATTGATCATCATGTAGTATTGTTGTTGAGGTGTATAATCTCCTGGTTCTGCTCATTTCACTCAGCATCAGTTCATGTAAGTCTTTCCAAGCCTCTCTGTATTCATCCTGCTGGTCATTTCTTATAGAACAATAATATTCTATAACATTCATATACCACAATTTACCCAACCATTCTCCAATTTGATGGGCATCCATTCATTTTCCAATTTCTAGCCACTACAAAAAGGGCTGCCACAAACATTTTGGCACATACAGGTCCCTTTCCCTTCTTTAGTATCTCTTTGGAATATAATCCCAGTAGTAACACTGCTGGATCAAAGGGTATGCACAGTTTGATAACTTTTTGGGCATAATTCCAGATTGCTCTCCAGAATGGCTGGATTCATTCACAACTCCACCAACAATGCATCAGTGTCCCAGTTTTCCCTCATCCCCTCCAACATTCATCACTATTTTTTCCTGTCGTCTTAGCCAATCTGACAGGTGTGTAGTGGTATCTCAGAGTTGTCTTCATTTGCATTTCTCTGATCAATAGTGATTTGGAACACTCTTTCATATGAGTGGAAATAGTTTCAATTTCATCCTCTGAAAATTGTCTGTTCATATCCTTTGACCATTTATCAATTGGAGAATGGCTTGATTTCTTATAAATTAAAGTCAACTCTCTATATATTTTGGAGAAGAGACCTTTATCAGAACCTTTAACTGTAAAAATGTTTTCCCAGTTTGTTGCTTTCCTTCTAATCTTGTCTGCATTAGTTTTGTTTGTACAAAGGCTTTTTGATTTGATATAATCAAAATTTTCTATTTTGTGATCAATAATGATCTCTAGTTCTTCTTTGGTCACAAATTCCTTCTTCCTTCACAAGTCTGAGAGGTAAACTATCCTATGTTCCTCTAATGTATTTATAATCTCATTCTTTATGCCTAGATCATGAACTCATTTTGATCTTATCTTGGTGTATGGTGTTAAGTGTGGGTCCAGCTTAATTTCTGCCATACTAATTTCCAGTTTTCCCAGCAGTTTTTGTCAAATAATGAATTCTTATCCCAAAAGTTGGGATCTTTGGGTTTGTCAAACACTAGATTGCTATAGTTATTGGCTATTTTGTCCTGTGAACCTAACCTATTCCACTGATCAACTAATCTATTTCTTAGCCAATACCAAATGGTTTTGGTGACTGCTGCTTTATAATATAGTTTTAGATCAGGTACAGCTAGGCCACCTTCATTTGATTTTTTTTCCCCATTGATTCTCTTGAAATTCTTGACCTTTTGTTCTTCCATATGAATTTTGTTATTTTTTTCTAGGTCATCAAAATAGTTTCTTGGGAGTCTGATTGGTATAGTATATAGATTAGTTTAGGGAATGTTGTCATCTTTATTATATTCTCTCGGCCTATCCAAGAGCACTTAATATTTTTCCAATTATTTAAACCTGACTTTATTTGTGTGGAAAATGTTTTGTAATTTTGCTCATATAATTCCTGACTTTCCTTTGGTAGATAGATTTCCAAATATTTTATGCTATCGACAGTTATTTTGAATGGAATTTCTCTTTGGATCTCTTGCTATTGGATTTTGTTGGTGATATATAAAAATGCTGAGGATTTATGGGGATTTATTTTGTATCCTGCAACTCTGCTAAAGTTGTGAATTATTTCTAATAGCTTTTTAGTAGAATCTCTGGGGTTCTCTAAGTATACCATCATATCATCTGCAAAGAGTGATAATTTGGTTTCTTCATTACCTACTCTAATTCCTTTAATCTCTTTCTCAACTCTTATTGCCGAGGCTAGCATTTCTAATACAATATGAATAATAATGGTGATAGTGTGCAACCTTGTTTCACTCCTGATCTTACTGGGAAAGGTTCCAGTCTATCTCCATTATATATGATGCTTACTGACAGTTTTAAATATATGCTTCTGACTATTTTAAGGAAAAGTCCATTTATTCCTATGTTCTCAAGTGTCTTATTAGGAATGGATGTTGGATTTTATCAAATGCTTTTTCTGCATCTATTGAGATGATCCTAGTTTTTGTTAATTTGGATATTGACATAGTCAATTATGCTAATAGTTTTCCTAATGTTGAACCAGCCCGGCATTCCTGGTATAAATCCTACTTGGTCATAGTGTATTATCCTGGGGATGATTTTCTGTAATCTTTTTGCTAATGTTTTATTTAAGATTTTAGCATCAATATTCATTAGGGAGATTGGTCTATAATTTTCTTTCTCTGTTCAACCTACCTGGTTTAGGTATCAATACCATGTCTGTGTCATAAAAGGAACTTGGTAGTACTCCTTCAATCCCTATTTTTTCAAATAGTTTATATAACATTGGAGTTAATTGTTCTTTAAATGTTTAGTAGAATTCGCATGTAAATCCATCTGGTGCTGGGGATTTTTTTTTAGGGAGTTAATTAATAGCTTGTTCTATTTCTTTTTCTAAAATGGGCCTCTTTAACCAATTTGCTTCCTCCTCTGTTAATCTGGGCAACCTATATTTTGAAGGCATTCATCCATTTCTTAAATTTATTGGCATAAAGTTGGGCAAAGTAACTCCTACTTATTGCTCTAATTTCCTCTTCATTAGTAGAAATTTTTCCCTTTTCATTCTTAAGACTAACAGTTTGATTTTCTTCTTTCCTTTCTCTCATCAAATTTACCAAGGGTTTATTTATTTTGTTGGTTTTTTCATAAAACCAACTCTTAGTTTTATTTATTAATTCAATAGTTTTTTTTTTTTTTTTACTTTTAACTTTATTGGTCTCTCCTTTTATTTTTAGAATTTCAAGTTTAGTATTTGGGGGGTTTTAATTTGCTCTTTTTCTAGCTTTTTTAGTTGTAAGCCTAATTCATTGATTTTCTTTTTATTTTATGCAAGTAAGCCTCTAGAGATATAAAATTTCCCCTTATTACAGCTTTGGCTGCATGTCACCCATTATTGTCATTCTCTTGGGTAAAATTATTAATTGTGTCTATAATTTGCTGTTTCACCCGATCATTCTTTAGGATGAGATTATTTAGTTTCCAATCACTTTTTGGTCTATTTATCCCTAGCTTTTTGTTGAATGTAGTTTTTATTGTATCGTGATCTGAAAAGAATACATTTACTATTTCTGCCTTTCTGCATTTGAATTTGAGGTCTTTATATTCTAATATATGGTCAATTTTTGCATAGGTTCCATGAATTGCCAAGAAGAAAGTTTACTTCTTTAACTTCTTTGTTATTTATTTTGTGGTTTGATTTATCTAGTTCTGACAGAGCAAGGTTGAGATCTCCCACTATTATTGTTTTGCTGTCTATTTCTTCTTGCAACTCTCTTAACTTCTCCTTTAGGAATTTAGATGCTATACCATTTGGTGCATATATATTTAGTATTGATATTGCTTCATTGTCTATGCTACTCTTTAGCAAGATATAGTTTTCTTCTTTATCTCTTGTAATTAGATCAATTTTTGCTTTTGCTTGATCTGAGATAAGGATGGCTACCCCTGCTTTTTTGGCTTCACCTGAAGCATAGTAGATTCTGTTCTAGCCTTTTACCTTTATTCTGATTGTATCAACTGCTTCAAATGTGTTTTCTGTAAACAACATATACATCATTTTTTTTTAAGTTGAGGTCTCTCAAGTCACTGTGTGATTGTTCAGATGGTGTGATTGTTCAGACAGTGTCATTGTGCCCACCAATGTCTGGTTTAGAGACTGACTAACATTTTCTGGTCAATGATAATTTCTTGGCTGGGGGTGGGGAGGGGGGAAGGAGAGATGGATGGGAGGGCTTTCTTAGACTCTAGTTATTCCAATCTGGTAAATTTGGTTCAGAAATCATTTATTTTTTGGATCCCTCAGTTTTTGGCCTGATGAGTCCTAGTTAAGTTGACTCAGAGGTGTAGAATCTGGTCAGTTCACTCCTGCTAAAGAAGTCCTTTTGGATTGTCTCCTTGCTGGTTGTTAATCCACTGTGTGGTAATTGTCGATTCAGAAGTTAAAACTCTTTCTGGTCAAAACCACTGCTAGTATTGGAGTTCCTGTTTGGTTACATGAAGAGAAATATGTAGCTTTCTTGAGCTGTGAAGATGGCTGAAATAGAATTTCCTTGACTTTGGGAAGGAGCTCTTCAAATTGAAATCTTATATATGCTTATGTTAATTGACAAAGTTCTCCGTTGAAATTAGCTGGAATTGTAATGCCAACCTCACTGTCACCTTAGTTCATTTTTTTTTTAAACTGGTGGGAAAGCCTGAATATTTTTGGAGAAGGTGGAAGGGATGAGATAGGATGAGTTTCCTCTTACCAGAAAGTGTTTTAATACCTTGATTTTTTTTTTTTTTGTTTTTGCTGAGGCAATTGGGCTTAAGTGACTTGCCTGGGGTCACACAGCAAGGAAGTATTGAGTGTCTGAAGTCAAATTTGAACTCAGGTGCTTCTGACTTCAGGGCTGGTACTCTATCTACTGCACCAACTAGCTGCCTCTATACCTTGATTATTTATGAAAATGTGATCTGCAATTCTAATGGAAGTGGTTCTCTTCAGCAATGAGAAGATCCAAATCAGTTCCAGTTGATCAGTAATGAACAGAACCAGTTACCCCCAGTGAAAGAACACTGGGAAATGAGTGTGGACCACAACATAGCATTTTCACTCTTTATTGTTGTTTGCTTGCATTTCCTTTTATTTATTTTTTTTCCTTCTTGATCTAATTTTTCTTGTGCAGCAAGATAATTGCATATCTCTATATGTCTACATATATTGGATTTAACATATATTTTAACATATTTAACATGTATTGGACTACCTGCCATCTAGGATAGGGGGTGGGGGAAGGAGGGGAGAAATTGGAACAGAAGTTTTTGCAAGAGTCAATGTTGAAAAATTACCCATGCATTTGTTTTGTCAATAAAAAGTTATAATAATAATAATAATAAAGAAAATGTGATCTGAAAGTCCTGAATTATCCCAAAGGATTTGGGGATAAAACTCCCTCTGTCACACTCTTTATTCCCTGGAATATTCTCTTTTTTCCCTCAAATTTATGCATTCCTTTTAGTCTTGATTTTATTTTATATATACAAAAAAATCAAATTTGAAAGATTCAAAATTATCCTTTTTCCATGGAATCATAGATTTAAATCTAGAAGACATCTTAGAGGCCATCTAGTCTAGCTTTCCAAAAAATACATATCTATATATAGAGAACTATAATAAGTTCTAATTTTCTTTTTTTTTTTAGTTTAAATATGTTGAAATACATGTTAGATCCAATATGTGTATACATATTTATACAGTTATCTTGTTGGGCAAGAAAAATCATATCACGAAGGAAGAAAAAGAAAAACTGAGAAAAACCCCCAACAAAATTCAAGCAAACAACAACGGAAAGAGTGAGAATGCTATGTTGTTGTCCACACTCAGATCCCACAATCCTCTCCCTAGATGTAGATGGTTCTCTTCTTCACTGAACTAGTGGAACTGGTTTCAATCAATGTCAAAGAGAGCCACATCCATCAGAATTGATCATCGTATAGTCTTGTTGCCATGTATAATGATCTCCTGGTTCTACTCATTTAACTCAGCCTCAGTTCTTATAAGTCTCTTCAGCCTCTCTGAAATATCCTGCTGATTATTTCTGACAGAACAATAATATTCCATAAAATTCATATACCACAATTTATTCAGTCATTCTCCAACTGATGGGTGCCCACTCAGTTTCCAGTTTCTCGCCACTATAGAGAGGGCTGCCACAAACATTTTTGCACATACAGGTCCCTTTCCCTTCTTTAAGATCTCTTTGGGATATAATCCTAGTAGTAACACTGCTGGATCAAAGAGTGTGAACAGTTTGATAAGTTTTTGAGCATAGTTCCAAATTGCTCTCCAGAATGGTTGGATCCATCCTGGAATATTCTCTAGAGAAGAGAAGAAAAAAAATGTACACACACACACACACACACACACACACACACACACACACACACACACAGAATTCCTCCCACCCCTTAATTTGGTGAATGTTGAATTTGATTTTCAGAGGCAAATTTTTTTTCTTTATTTTAATAGAAAGTGATTTCACCAATTGGAGAATGTGCAGTCCCAAACTGAAGTGAAACCAGTCTGAAAATCTTGTATTTAGTAATTCCAAAAGCCTAGGGGAAAAGCTGCTTTGCAATTTCCTTTCAAAATCTTACCTCAAATTTGAGAATGACCTAACAATGGGTATTAACCATTCTTGAGTTTAATTGTTTGTTTTAGGACAAAGATAAATTTAGAAAAATGAAAAATGTTTCAAAGTGGGCAGATGTAGTCTTATGTGAATAATTTGGTAGAATTTAATTGCCTAGGTAAATTACAAGCAAAGTCACCTGGAAATTAAGATAAAATGAAAGAAATTAAAATAGAGCATTCATTTGCAAGCTCTTTAGAAACTACATTTGAAACATTTTCCTTGGGGAAAATGAGCAATTGTCCCTAAATCCTGAAGTTCAATTTTGATCAGGGAAAGAGTAAAAAGTTTTTGCAATAAACTTCATGTATTTATTATTAAAGCTTTTTATTTACAAGACATATGCATGGGTAATTTTTCAACACTGACCCTTGCAAAAACTTCTGTTCCAACTTTTCCCTTCCTTCCCCCCACCCCCTTCCCTAGCTGGCAGGTAGACCAATATATATGTTCAAATATATGTTAAATCCAATCTATGTATACATATTTATACAGTTATCTCGCTGCACAAGAAAAATCAGATCAAGAAGGAAACAAAACTGAGAATGACCCCTCTTATTTCTAGTGCCTCCCCTCTGTTAACATTTGTTTTTTATCTTGTCAGCAGCTTGTTTGTACCTATTTCTTTGCATTTTGTCTACCCCATTGGACTGTACGCTCCTTGAGGTCAGGCTCTATTTTATGTCTCTTTTTGTATTCCCAGAGTATAGCACAGTGCTTGATACTTATTAGGTGTTCAATAAATGTTTACCAATGATTGATTGTATCATAGTATCTTTATGTTGAATAGTGGGATGATTTATATATTTGTAATGGGATTTATTTACAAATGTGTCTTTAAGAGGTTAGATCCTGTTTTATTTCAGTGCTGTGGTTTTTGTCAGGTAACATATAGTATCATTCCGGTTAAAGATTACATTATGTATTCAAAATGGCTATTCTCTGGGTTATCAAAATTAACTTTGTATCTTGGAAAGTCTTTGAGCAGCTTTGGGAGACTTTGCCAAGCTCTCAATTTTTGCACTTAAGGAGGGAGTTTTAAAAATTCATTTATTATTTATGTTTTATGTAATAGTTATTATTTGAGGCAATAATAAATAAATAATATTTATTATTTTGAGACAATCAGGATTTAAGTGACTTGCTCAGGGTCGAACGGCTAGTAAGTGTCAAATGTCACAGGCCAAATTTAAAGTAAGGTCCTTCTAACCCAGGACCAGTGCTCTATTCAGTGTACAGCCTAGCTATACCCCCAATTTATTTGTTCCCCAAATTTATTTTAGCCCAGATGAATGGAGTGGGAAGGAAGATCAGAGACAGACAGAAGGACAGAGACCTGTTCAGAACAGCCAACAGGCCTCCTTTCAGGATGTATTTGCCCCAAGGAAAGCAGTGAAGATGGAAAGCTCTCAGGGACTCAGAAGACTGAGGAACTGGACTGAAAAATAGGCATTTTGAAAGGATTTGGCAAATAAAGAATTCTTCCCATTCTGATTGCAGTCAGTGAAGTAGATAAAGGGCAGGGCTGAGGAACACAGCAAGGGCCTAGCGGGAAGCCCGGGGAAGCAAGCAGGCCTAACAGAGGCAGCCATCTGCTACCTGATGCAGGTCACGCCAAGCCCTATCCGAAAACCAATCAAGTTGTGGGGCAAGGGGAGGTGGCCAAAAGTCAGTGCTGAATGGATTGTCCCAAGCTGAGCAATCCACTTTGAGGGCTTCCTTCCTCTTCCCCCATTTGCTCAGGAAGACCCCCCAGCAGAACAGAGGGGAGGTTTTGCCAGGTGGCTGCTTTAACCAGGACAAATGATCACAGGGGGTTTTCGGGAATCCTGTGTGACCACAAGTCTGCAGCATTTTGGACTAGCTCCTAAACATAATGTTTTTAATAATGACATGATTCACCTGTTCAAAGGAGTAGCCGCTGTGGAGGGGAACTGGGAAGTTTGAGATTTCATGGAAGTTCAGGAAGCTTCAGGATTGGGATAGAAAGGCTTTTATCAGAGAACTCGAGGGCTAATCATACAGAGAAGAGAAGTGAATCCGCTGAGCCACTCTCTAGGCTAGTGCTAGGGTAGGAATACACGTAGCTATCCTCCCATTCTACTGAAGGAGGAGCATGATGCTTAAACACTAAATGAACACAAGTCACAGGAGTTATCACACACAGACGGACGGATGGAAGGATGGATGGACTTCCTCTGGTAACAACCATTTTGTACACACAGAGACAGTGGCCTGTTGCTTGCTGATGCTCCCTAACCCGATGCCCTAGAAGGTGCTGAGTTACCTTCCAGTGTAGATTACCAACCCAGCGTGAGGAAGGGAGAGAACTGCAGGGAAAGAAGGAAAAACTTCTGAAACTCTGCCAAGAAGATGCCCCCTTTTCATGACCCTCGTGGCTGCTTAAAAAGAAATTTCTCTGGAGGGATGTTTTCTGGCCTGCTGGTCCTATCCCAGATCTAGTCTGAGTTCTGCTTCTTTCCTTCTTTCCTCGTAATCTTCTTCAGACTGAGAGCTGTTCTTTTCTCCAATTCTGTGAGTATCCTTTTCAGAAGTTCTGTTAATATCTTGGGGCAGGCTGCAGCAGTGAGAACTCTTGGAATTGCTCCATCCAGAAGAATCTTATAAATCTTATAAAATCTTATAAGTCTTATAAATTCTCTTGCAAGACTAGAGATACTTTTAAGACTTTAAAATTGGCCATACCAAGGGAACCAAAATTCCTCTAACAAATGCTCAGGCTAAAGAAGACTAGCTTAAAGATTGCTTGAATTACATGGTAAATCATATGATTATTGATTATTATGATAGCTATGAAAAATCATTGGATAAACTCTAAGTCAAATGATATATCTGCATTATGTCTTAGTTAACTTTAAATCACTGGATCAAAGTTTTGAAGATTTCCCTTTCATTTTTGGAGGTCCTTGAAGTCGATTAAGATAACCAAGCCAAATGCAAACAGTTTCTTTGGATTTTGAATGAATTCACAAATTTATTTCCTCTGTAAAACCTCAGAATGTTTTCTCAACTTCTATTGCATGGTTTTGCTTAAGGATGTCTTAAACTGGAAAATTAAAAGCATTTGGAAAGATATTATATACTCTGAAGAGCTAAGGATGAAAAAAATTTTTACTCATTGTTATTTATTATGACTGTACCAAAATTGCTATTAACTTGGGAAATAATCATACCCTGCTTGAAAGTTGTGAGCTGTGAAACTTGCTATGTGAGATGGAACATTTTGGGATTTGTGAGTTAATTTGCTCTTATTTTGAATCCAGGTATAACTAAATTATTAACCTGTTTAAAGTTGTCTCTATTCAAGGGAAAATGCGAACGACTGCTCAGAGGGTATGATATTTTAGGTAAATGTCAGTACCTGGAGAAGTGAAGAAGATAACTTATATAAGTACACCTCTGGACTCCATTTCCCCATTGAGTTATTTCCTTTCTGAACAGGAAAGATTGTGTTTTATAAGTTCCTGGGAATGATGTACAAGTGCTGTATTAAATAGAGCTAAGGAAGTTTCCTTCTGGTTTACCTACAAGAAGTCAGTCTGTGATTTTGGACTTAGGCTTGAGAAAAGACTCTTAACTTGATATTTTTATAATCCTGTCCCTCCTTTCATAGCAACTTTCTTTGACAGTGGCAGAGGAACTCCAGATGTTTTTTATAATGGATCTTCATCTCAATCAGCAAGTATTTCTGAATTGTTAAGTATAAATAACCCTAGTGCTTTGTTGTCTTTTTTCCCTGTTCTTGCTCGTGACCATTACTTACTTGACTCCCTATGTAAAATTAGGTCTATACTATCATCTTTTTAAGATAATTTAATGATTAGTGTGTGTGTGTGTGTGTGTGTGTGTCCTGGGGGGGAGGGCAGGAATGAGATAAAGATGAGATATCAAATAAAGATGTGATATGAGAAAGATGCAGATTGTTATGATTTTTTACTTTTCACAGAGTAGTAAACTTCATTTAACCGATTATATTGTTTCCATTTGAGAACTAGGGAATAGGTGATTGGCTTTCACATGCTTCATTGGATAAAAGAATATACTTGAAACTTCTGGTGTTAGCGGTGATGGTATTAGGAACCTTGAAATTTCTGCTGAATGATGAAAAATGATGAAAAAAGCCAAGTATTAATGATGATGGCACTAAATGATAAATTTAAAACTTTCATCTTAGAGATAACTTCTTTCAGGTTCCTAATATTCACAGATACCTAAATATATAAGCTTTGGATATATTTTTAGTCACTATATCTGGATATAGCTACTGATGATTGAGAAAATCTTAATTTGGATTTCAGTTCTTCTAAATAGAATTGATTGGAGTTGTCATATATATATATATTTTATTTCAGGCATTCAATCTTAAAGCACTTAGCTTTATGAAAAAAGTTTGTCTCCATTTGTTGAAATTTATAAATTAAATGGACTGGCTGTTCATAGCATTTCAGCAACAGAGAAAACAGGAGTCTGTAGTCTCATCTAATTGATTGCTTAAAAGACCAGTTTTCAAATTAGGACAAATACTAGAGAGTTATAATTTTTAAAATTGGTTTTAATATGGTAGTTAATTTTTTTTTTTACTAAAGCTTCGATATATATTTTTTCAGTTTGAAGCTTCTGATAACATTAAAATTGACAAAAAGGATCTTATGTCACAAAATCCAGTTCTTCCCTAGTTTATGGATAGCATTATCTAGATGTTTATAGGGTGTTCGGGGAGGGCTAGCACCTCTGGTGTGAGGGCTTGCCATGCTCTTTTCAGGCCGCTTATCTACCTTCCGCTCCCACCTGGCTTTCAACTCTCACCCATGGCTCCAAGAAGTATAACATGTACAGTGACCACACCCAGGTAAAACCAGGTTGAGCGTAATCAACAGGTTTCAAACCCATTGATGAATTGGGGGATATCTATCCCAAGCATGTACATGACTGAACTTGGGAAATAGATCTACTGGGAGAAACACTTCTTCAAAACTGCCCTACTAATATGGCATATTCTGGGGCCAGCTAACAACTGACATCCTAATTAAGGAATCAAAATGTTTGAAGTGAACTGGACACTTTTTTGTGAGGCAATTAGGGTTAAGTGACTTCCTCGGGGTAGGCAGGATTTGAGCTTAGTTCCTTCTGTCTCTCTCCACTCCTGCTCTGTCTACTACATCTAGCTGCCCTGAACTGAGCACTTTGTAAACAGATCATTTAGGCACAGGATTTCCAAGGGAAAGTATTTCCCAGAATCACATGACTTTATAGGATGGCTAAACCCATGATGACAGAATAAGAAATATGTTGTTTAAATGGACATTTGATGTTGGTTGCTGGGAAAAAACGGGACTAAGGAAACTATGATATAATGCTAACATCACTTACTGTATTGTTTTTGTTTTGCTGTTGTATTCAGGGTTGTCCAGTACTGGAAATGTCTGTCATAAAACTGGTGTTGAGATATCTAGGATGGAGGTCGGCAGAATGTATAAGAATACGATCAGTCATTTCATTTTCTTCTATGACTGAAGAGGTTGTAGGATTTTTTTTCCTTTTTCTCTATTATTATTAATTTTAATAATAACTTTTTATTTTCAAAATACATACAAAGATAGTTTTCAACATTCACCCTTGCAAAACCTTGTGTTTCAAGTTTTTCTCTTTTCCTCCCCCCCCCTCCCCTAGATAGAAAGAAATCCAATATAGGTTAAACATGGGCAGTTCTTCCACATATATATCCACTTTTATTATGCCACACAAGAAAAATCAAATCAAAAAGGGAACAAATGAGAGGGAAAAAAAAACCAACCAAGCAAGCAACAACAAAAATGTGAAAATGCTAGGTTGTGATCCACCCTCAGTTCCCAAAATTCTCTCTGGATGCAGCTGGCTCTCTTCATCCCAAGTCCATTGGAACTGAATCACCTCATTGTTGAAAAGAGCCCCTTCCTGCAGCAAGAAAACTGTATAAATATGTATACATATATTGGATTTAACATATGTTTTTAACATATTTAACATGTATTGGACTACTTGCCAGCTAGGGGAGGGGGTGGGGGGAAGAGGGGGATAATTTGGAACACAAGGTTTTGCAAGGGTCAATGCTGAAAAATGATCCATGCATATGTTTTGTGTGGTGTTCTCTTCTTTTTTATAATAACATGATTGTTCTCTCTGAGAGCAGGTTTCTTGGGGAGGTTTCTGGAGGCAGCCTTAATTTCCAAGTAATAATCACTGCAAATACAGCCAGCTGATAAAATCCAAACGTTTATTTTCTCCTTCCTTGCTTCCAAGAGCTCTTGCAGCTTGTCTTGCTTCTGCCTCTGCTTTCTTCAGCCTCCAGCCAGCACAAAGGTAGAAGATGAAATGAATCTGACTCGGTCTCCGAGAGTGGGCTTGTGGGCTTCTCTATCTCCCAGAGTGCTCTCTGCCCTTGAGAGCTTCTTGCTTATATGCTGTTCACTGAGTACACACCAATCATTATGTCACTGGGAAACCATTATTTGTTGTAGGATTAAATCAATGCTAAACTAGATTGAAACATTGTCTCCTCAATTCCACTTAGTACCTTGCTTCAAGTTCTGGCCCATAACATCTTCTTGTAGGATCAGATCAATCATACTGAACCATGCTAAATTAGATAATTATTGTCTCTATCAACTCTAATGAGTTAACACTTTGTAAGGATTCCAACAGTTTTGTAAATAAAAAGCTTTAATAAAAAGAAAAGAAAAGAGCCCATTCATCAGAACTGATCTCCACATAATTTTGTTGTTGCTATGTAGAATGTTCTCTTGGCTCTGCTCACTTCACTTAGCATCAGTTCATGCCAGTCTTTCCATCTCTGTTATTATTTAAGCCTATTTAAGCGTGAGGAAAGTCACATAGCTGGTTGAGATTTTCACATGACTTCCAATTATTTTAATCTAGATGAAACCTCCCAACTGTATGGGGGCAAAAGGATTTATGATACCTATCTGGTGGTTAGCAGTCCCAGACTCCTCCCTCATTAGTGATTTTTTTTATAAACTAGATCTGGTAAATTGTCTTCTTCAGTATCTTTGAAATATAAATCATATATAAATCTTTGCTTTCTCCTGTCTGTGGTTTCTCCTGGTGGCAGCTATAATCCAAAAAGTATGTTCTTTTCTTCGTCTCTCTGTTGTTATTAGAAACTTTATAAGCTGTAGGAAATTGTTTATTCCCTGATTGGCAGATATTTTTGCATTCTGGACCTATGTTGAAGCATATATAATAAACCTTGTTTTTACCTCCTAGCTGTTAGCTTGTTGAAAAGCATGATTGGCAGCAAGTCAAGGGACTACTATATATTTCTACAACAAAACAAAGTGGCTTATCAGAGAATAAGGATACAAATGGTGGTACTTGAATATCAGAAAGTGTTACTTTGCTATAAATGTGATGACTATAGAAAAGCATGGAAAGATCTCCATGAACCGATGCAGAGGGAACTGAGCAGAGTTGAGCAATCACTCTACAGAATGACTGCAATAATGTAAATGAAAAGAACCATCAAACAATAAAAAAAGAATATTCTTTCTAAAAACCAAGCATGGTTCCAGAGGCGAGAGATGAGAAGACATTCTTACCCCTCTCCTTTGCAGAGGTGATATGGAAAGATGGATTTTGGGGATAACATAACTCCATTTTGTGTCCTATTTATTGTTATACCATCCAACCACTTTGTTTACAAAAGATAGACTTTGAATATTTCCTGGAATTCTTCTCCTATTTAACAGAGACTGGAGGAGCTTAACTCCTTAATTGACTGATAAAGGTTCTGTTTGCTTTGGTCTGGTGTAAATAGCTATGAGAAAGGTGTTTATAATGGGTTAAGTATCCTTTTTTATGTTCTCGTTAAAAGTGACTTCTCTCACTTACCACCCTGTGGGATCTTACCCCAAACTACTTTGTATGCCCTCTGGATATAATAGGCATACATACAAAACTATATCTGACTGCTTACTGTCTGGGGGAGGGGGAAGAGAGGGAGAAAGAAATTGAAACGTAAAATCTTACAAAAAATGAATGTCGAAAACTATCTACATGTATTTGGAAAAATCAAATACTGTTGAGAAAAATATATACAAATATACAAATATATGTATATACATAAAATAACGTGCCATACACATGTTATCTGGTCCAGTAATGGAATAAGTCACACTTGAGTGGGTAAATTCTCTGTATCCCATGGCAATGTATTCCTTCAGTGTCCATCAAGGACTGTTGGAATCCTTACAAATTGTTAAGTCATTAGAGTTGATAGAAACAATAATTATCTAATTTAGCATGGTTCAGTGTGATTGATCTGATCCTACAAGGAGATGTTATGGGCCAGAAGAAGCAAGGTACTAAGTGGAACTGAGAAACAATGCTTGTGTTCACACCTTTACTCATTGGAATTCACAAGTATGGGAGATTCACAAAGTTAACTTTGTAACTTTGTGAATTCACACCTCCCTTGATCCCTGCCTCAGAGGAGAGGAGGCAGCCTTTGGGAGATGATATATAAGAAGCTGACAGAGGCTCAGTCGGGAGTTCAGCTGAAAAGATTGAGAAGGGATCGTCAAGTGACTTCAGAGAGAAGCCCTCTCTAGGAGGCAAGAGAGATTCATTCCACTTCCACCTTTGTGCTGGCTGGAAGCTGAAGGACAAACCTTTGAATTTGGAGACATTGGGAGGGAGCTCTTGGAACCAAGCAGAGAGATAGGCCTCTAAGCTAACGGGGCTATTTTGGAGACAATAAAAGATCTGAACTTTTAACACCTGGCTGTATTTGGGTGATTATTACTTTTAACTGCAACTAAGACTGCCTCCAGAAAACCTCCCCGAGAAACTTGCTCTCACAGAGAATGATCTTATATTTTAAAGAAGAAAAACACCACAAAGGACCCTGAAAATTCTTGCAACAGTGAAATGTCCACAGCCTTGTGTAGATTTTTGGCTTTTCCCCCTGTATTGATCAGATTTGCTGATTAAAAAAAAAAACTCTTTTACAAAAACATTATTTGCTACAGGAGATAGCTCTCTGGAAACAAAGATACTGGAAGAAATTTAGTGAGAGCGACCAACAAGATAGCAATATTTTTAAATGCAAGAGATGTGCAGGTAGAAAGAAAACTTGTTGATGAAGGATTTATGGTGTTGAGGGAGGGAAAAAGTCGATAATAACACTGAGGTTTCAACCCCCCCCCCCCAACCCCTACTTCAGATAACTGGGGCCACATGGAGGGGTGTGTGGGGGAGAGGAGCAAGTCATCAGTCTGAGATGACTCAGTAAAGTCCCGGACACCCCAGGATAGCCTTAAGGGTGCTTCGAGGGCCTCCATCATTACACAAAAGCGGGGTGCGCATTTATGAAGCGCAACTGGGTGCCAAGCACTGGGATAAGCGTCAGGCAACAGACTTCCAGCTCTCCAGGAGGTCACGGTGAGGTGAGAAGGGAGGGCCCAGTTGCCGGCAATGAGGTCAGAACCAAATAGGGTCAATGGGAGGCAGTCTCAGAGGGGAAGGCATGTGAGGTGGGAGGAAGTGCAAAAGGCCCTTTGCAGGACCAAGATGGCCAGCAATGAGGGAAGCCAGAATGCACCGGGTACGGTGCCTGGAAAACAGTAGGCGCCTAAAAAATGCTTGCTATCAGGGGAGTAGGGCCTTATGGCACAGGGGTGGGGGGTGCGCCAAAGTCACGCCAAGGGACGCAACGAGAAGGTCAGAAGACGTCACTCGATGCTCCGGCGCCTTTCTTTTCTAGGCCTTCTGCGCATTCTCCCGACCTAGCAGCGGCCGCCTATCCTGAAGCCCAGGGCTACGCAACGTACTCGAGGGGGCGGGGAGTGCGTCACCGGAAGTGACGCGCCCCAACCCGGAAGCGAGCCATTGCCTCGCGGCTACCCCCGGAAATCAGAATCGGTTCTTTGCTGGCGCTGGTGGGTCAACTCGATTGACAGGCGAGGGTCCCGGGCTGGGGGGCGCCGACATGGCGGTGGACCCTCGGGAGGCTCAGGCAAAGGTCCTGCAATACGAAGCCTTTATCAGCGATGTCTTGCAGCGAGACCTGAGGTGAGTGTGAGGGGGCGTGGGGTCTGCGGGGGGCGTGGCGAGCGTGGCGAGCCGGGGGCGGGGAACCGAGAGCCCCAGATACCGTTCCGCCTCTACACCAGGCAGGTGCTGGCGCAGCGAGACGAGGTGTACGGACAACTGGCTGGCTACCTGCAACTGAAGAACGTCCTCGAGCGGCTGCAGGTGAGCAAGGGGGGAGGGAAGGGGAGGGAAGGAGGGGAGCTGAGCTCCGGGGGAATCTCGTCCCTGGGACGAAGGGATCTCTAAACACCTTCCTCCTCCTTCCCAGGAATCGGGGGATGAGAAGCTGCGCACACAGGTGGATTTGGGGTGCAACTTCTACGTGAATGCAGAAGTGTGAGTGGTGTTAGCCATGGGAAGCCCCCTTCCCCAAGTCAGTGACTCGATCTAGACCTTCTGCTCTCATGGAATCCTTGAGGGAAGCTTATGGCCCTCTGCCCCTTGCAGAGTCGTTAAAGTGCCTGAAATATAATAAATGGGATTCTAAAGGAGATCAGCTGCATTAAATTTCAGATGGCGAGGTGTTTTGTTGTTGCAAGTTCACGCACTGGCTTAAAAAGCCTTTGCTCTATAAGGATCCCTGCCTCCTCATCCCAGAGAGCATCCCGAGTGCAGAGGAATCCCAGAGGGGCCACAGGGTCCTTTAGAAGCCCTTTGAGAAATGCCTCTATCTTCCAGGCCAGACCCTTCCCGGATATTTGTGGCACTTGGCTATGGCTTCTTTCTGGAACTGACCTTGATGGAAGCCTTGAATTTCATAGACCGGAAAAGCCGCCTGCTCACCTCGTAGGTTTCCCTGGGTTTGGGGGGTTTGGGGGAGAAGGGAGAGGAAAGGGACTCTCAACAAACTCTGGCCACTATTTCCAGGATCAGTGACAGCCTTACCCAAGATTCTGTTCGAATCAAGGCCCACATCCGACTAGTGCTGGAGGTGAGGAGCAAAGGGCCCCACGTCTGTGCAGAGAGAAGCATGGCTTATTGAGAACGTCACTTCTCTGATCCTGTGTGCTCTCTTCCCTTCCAGGGCCTTCGGGAGTTGCAAGGGCTACAAGAGCTGCCCGACGATGTGGGACATTGATTAGGATGCTGAGAATTTCCTTTCCTGACTAGACTGCTACAGGGGCTCCGACTGTGTTACTTGAAATCAGAAATCCCTTCAATAAAAGCTGGGAATAAAGCTAGGGGGAGGGGAAATCTTTCTCGCCATCTAGAGCTAGGCCATTCTTCCTCCTCTTCATTGCCTTCTCTGCAATCGCAGTTCCTCTGTCTCGGTTTTCTTGGTGTCCCTCTTTGCTCGCGTTCGACCCGGCCCCTTGCGTCCCTCCTCCCCCGCCCCTGGGCGAAGACACTTTCCAACGGGGTTATGCCTGCGCAGGCGCACAGCCCAACTCCATAGTGGCCTGCGCTTTGCGGCTGCTTGCTGGTACTGGTTCCGTGTCCCCGCCCCTTCAGCCTTGCCTCACCACGTGACTGATAACGTCAGCCAGGCCCCGGCTCTCCTATCCGGTGGAGCTCTGGGCCCGGGCCGAGCTGCTCTGGGCCGGGGCAGGCTTAGGTCCTAGGGGGAAAGGAGGGAGGTGCTGTAAGCCAGGTCGGGCCTGGATAAGAGGCTTCAGAGTGGACAGGGGCCGGGGATCGGAGTCAGCAGAAGAAGGAGGAGCTAGGGGCGGGAGGGTGGCTGCTACCGGGCTGGGACTCCCCCATGGA
The DNA here is from genome assembly GCF_016432865.1 of Antechinus flavipes. Lineage (NCBI taxonomy): Eukaryota > Metazoa > Chordata > Mammalia > Dasyuromorphia > Dasyuridae > Antechinus > Antechinus flavipes. The sequence goes on along the minus strand of NC_067404.1, from coordinate 84,771,532 downwards.
GCCCCCGCTCCCCGGAGCTGCCATCGGGTTGCTCACAGGTGAGGCAGGGACAGCCTGGGAATCGGGAGGGCATCTCCTGCAGAAGAAGGGCGAGCCTTCTCTGTATTTGGTGGGGGAGGGGTGATCTGTTTGGGGAGGGACACAGGGCTGGGCTGGAGGCCCCACCCCCACCCCCCGCACCTCTTACAGCCTGAGAACGGACCTATTTGTGATCTCCCATGAGACCCGTCGGCTGCAATGGCCCTGGCTGTGGCTTTTCTTCCCCGGTCGTGACGGACCAGCCCTTTACGGCCCTGTTCTGTCGCCCCTTTGCATGGCGCCTGTCCCTGTCGCCCCTGTATGCTAATAGGCCTCCCCAGACATCCTGTCCTTCATGTTGCCCTTTCTGCGGTAATGGTGTCAGCCGCCCCGCCCCCAGCCGCCCCCTGCTCCCCCCCGCAGTGATGGACCAGGTTATGTGGTCCTGTGCTGCCGTAATTTCCACATTCGATGACTCTATCCTCCCAAGTCTCCCTTCTACCGTTATGGCCCCGTCGGTGATTCTAGGCCAAGCTCTCTACCCACGGTAATGAGCCAAACTCCTGACTGTGCCTTCGTCGTGCTCCTCCGATTAATGGCTCCATCTGTGGCACCTGCAATAAGGGGTCAGGCCCCGATTACGTGTCCGTTCTCCATTCCCCCCCCCTTCCCCCCCTTGCCAGGATAGGCCTGGTCTCATCCGATGTCCACGCTGCATGGCATAATTTCATCCCTCATACGCTTCCCCCCCCCCCCCCCACGTCTCTGTGCCCCTCTGTCTCCCCTTGGAGTCTTGGGATGGCTAGCGAGCCTGTAGCTCCCCCTACACTTCGCTTCGCTGTTGTGATGGAGCCATCCAAAGCCCTCTCTCTCTTCCCACCCACCTCCGTGATAACCCAGCTGACTGGCCCATGACCCTGTGCTTGGAGTGATGGACCCATCTGTGACCCTGTGGCAGTTCCTGCTGCAACTGTTGAAGGAGCAGAGTAATGGGCACTTAATAGCCTGGACGTCCAGCGATGGGGAATTCAAGCTGGTAGACGCCGAGGAAGTGGCACGGCTCTGGGGGCTTCGCAAGAACAAGACCAACATGAACTACGACAAGCTGAGCAGGGCCCTTCGGTACTACTATGACAAGGTGTGCTTCACCGGGCCTGGCCTTGCTCAGGGGGTCCCTCTCCCCTTACCCTGGGGAAGCCCGCCCATCGGGAGAGGGGTTTTGCGGGAGCGGGGGAGGAAGGGCCGGGACCACCCCTGAACACCCCTGCCCCACAAATTCCCACTCTCCCCAGAATATCATCCGTAAGGTGAGTGGGCAGAAGTTCGTCTACAAATTCGTGTCCTTCCCGGAGGGGCCAGGCCACGATGGGGAGGAGGGCCAGGTCCGGGCTGAGATCCCTTCGGAGCCTCTCCGGCCGCTGAAGGCCTCTCTAGGGAGCATTGGCTCCTCTGCCCCGACCCCCGTGCGCAGCAGCCGGAATGAGTACATGCGTTCTGGGCTCTACTCCACCTTCACCATCCAGTCCCTGCAGCAGCTAAGTCCCGCCCGGCCCGCTCGGCCCGTCCCGGAGCCCCTTAGCCCAGTCAGCCTTGAGGCCCCGGAAGCTCGAGTGCCTCTACAGGTAGAGTATGTGTGTGTGCTCGGGTGTCCACGTCTGCGTCCCCCAGCCCTGGGGGCGGGGGTGGGGAGGGGGCTCTCTGACTCCGGAGCCTCTAGGGAGGCGGGGGGAGGGCGGAGGATGAGCCTCGGCCAGGCCTAAGCCCCGCCCCTCCTCTCCTCCCCGGCGGCCAGGTCATCTTGATGGCCCCGGCCGAAGGTCTGACCGAGGCCGTGGAGCCTGAGGCTTCGGCCGCAACCGCCTCCTTGCTTCTGGCTTCCGAGACGAAGGGGGAGCGGCCTCTGGAGGAGGGGGCTGCTGTTGCCATGGAGACTAGCGTGGAGGTCGCCGACCCCCCGGGCCCCGCCCCCGCGCCGGCCCCCGCAGCCGAGGCCCACCCCCCAGCCCCTTCCAAGGGTCGCAAACCACGCGATCTGGAGTTGCCGCTGGGGCCGAGTCCCGAGTCAGCCTCGGTTTCCGGCCTGGGCCCGGCCCTCACTCCCTCCCTGCTCACCTCCCACGCCCTGGTAAGCCAGACGAGCCGCCGGGAGCGGGGTGGCGGGGCGGGGCGGGGCGGGGCGGGGTGGGCGGCGGGCGGGGTGGGAGCGGCGGGGGGCGGGGCGTGGGCTTAAGCGGGCTTGCTCCAGTGTCCCTTGCCCTCCTGCCGTCCACCGCAGACCCCGGTGCTTCTGACGCCCAGTGCGCTGCCCCCCAGCATCCACTTCTGGAGCACCCTGAGCCCCATCGCGCCCCGCAGCCCTGCCCGCCTCTCCTTCCAGGTGCGGCCCCTGGAGGGGCGTGTCAATCCATGTCTTCTTGACTTCTCCCCACCCAGGTCCATGTGTGTGTGTCCCTCACGGCTTCTTCTGGTGGGCTCTCTGTGTGTCTCCTCATCTTACTCATTCTCATTCTCTCGCTCGCCTCTCCCATTCTCTCACACTCACTCTGTTCTTTCACTCTCTCCTCTCTCTGTCTCTCTCTCTGTCTCTCTGTCTTTCTCTCCTCCCAGTTCCCGGCCAGCAGCAGCAGCAGCAGCTCCCAGGCACATGTGTCTGTCCCCACACTCAGCATGGACGGCCTCTCCACCCCCGTGGTCCTCTCCCCAGGTCCCCAGAAGCCATGACTCTTTCTTTCCCAGGGACTTAAGAGACTGCTTTATTTCCAAGGAGGATTGTGGGTCCCCATGGGCCGAGGAGGGATGGGGGCGGAGGGGAAAGGGGATAAACAGTTATTAAGCATCAACTATGCTCCAGGCACTGTGCTAAGCCCTTTGACAAATATGATCTTGTTTTGGTCCTCCCAATAATCCTGAGAGGTAGGTGTTGTTTTTAACCCCCCATTTTACAGATGAGGAAACCGAATCAGGCAGAGGGGAAGTGACTTAGTCAAGCTCACACTGCTAGGAAGTGCCTGAGGTCCACATTTGAGCTCCCCCCTCCCCATTTTAGTGCCTGCAGGTGGAAGGTGAGGGAGAGGCGTTTTTTTTATTTTCAGGTGCCCCGAGGCCCAGATTTGCTGAATGGAAACGAGGAAGATCCAGCCCCACTCGGCCCTCTCTTCTCCCCATGCACCCATTCCTGGGGGTGAGCAGCTAGGGGACGATTCTGCTTTCTCCTTTTCAAACTCCCCACACTTAGACAAGGGGGGGGGGGACAAACACAGAAAAATGGCTTTTAAATGCCTCCCTGCAGTGGCAGCAGAAGTCCCACCCCTTTGACTGTCAGTCAACTGGTCTCCAGGAAAGCACCAAGGGGCCCCTGTGCCTCAGAAGTACTGGATAGAAGAAGGGAGCCCCACTGCTCCGCCCATGACAAGCCGAGGTGCAGGTCTCCCAGACTGTAGGCCTGCAAGTGGCTATTGGGAGAGAAAGGCAGGGTCGGTTTTCCTTCACGTGGCAGAGGTGGCCTGTGATCTGTGGCCTTCAGGGACGGCTGGGACGGGCTCCCGGGCCAGAGGAGCCAGTTCCGAGCAAGGCCTCCGTCCGGCTTCTGGCCGAGGGTCTGCCCTTCTCGCTGGGTAGCCCGCCGAGAGCTTAGTTTTTATACCAAAGGCCCAGGCTCTGCTGGGACGGGCAGTCCCCGAATGTTGCTGGAAAGGCTGCTCCCCTCACCTCCACCTAGGTACGGTGGTGGCGGTGAAGTAGCGGGGTAGAGGGGCAGTTCTGGCCACGACCGTATACATACACATGATATGTATACACATACCCCACACAGGGTGTCTGTCCAGAGACATGGGAGCCACGTTTCCCCAGTACTCCCTCTGTGCCAAATGCTTTAGAAAGATCACGTTTGATCCTCAAAACCCCGGGGAGGGCAGCGCTGTCACCCCCAACTTCCAGATAACAAAATGGGGGTCGGACAAGGGAAGCAATCTGCCCCAAATCACAGGCTAGACGTGGATTTAGGCCTGCCTGCCCTCAGCCCAAGGCTTACCCAGTCACACATACACTCCGCTTGATCCTGATTCTCCCAGTAGGAAAGGGCATACCCACTGTGTTCCTGACTGAGCCCGGAACTTAGTTTCAGGCCGAGACCTGAACATCTTAGATCTCTGACCTCAAAAGTAGCCTCCTCTCACCGTCCACTGCCTGCCAACTCTAGTCCCAGAAGGAGCCCCGGCTCAGGCCTTCCCTGAAACCTGGGGCCTGAGGAAGACCTGAACCTTGGCTACAGGAAAAGGCCCGAGTCCATAACGGTGGCAGACCTGACCCCAAGGTCAGCACAGGCCCCTCTCCCAACCACCACCACTCAGAGAGTCTCAGTCCCAACTTGAATCCTAGACAGTGTTCTGACCCTCTGGGTCCAACCTCCCACCTGGCTCTGGTCCAAATGAGACCACGAGAAGAGCTGCCCGAGGCCTCGGACTAAGCTCTGACCCAATTCCCCAACTCAGATGGAGAGCCTATCTACCGAGCCCTGATGCCAAGAGTTCGAGTGCAGCCAGGCCGCCATCTCTGCCAAGGGTTTCAGCCTGGGCTTACAGATTCCTAGTGGGGTAAGGCCCAGCTGCTCAGGAGGCAGCTCATTCAACACTGGGCTAGCTCTTGTGGCCATGCCATGGCCAGGCTAAACCTGTGCCCTCGCAGCCCCTGCTCACCCTGCTCCTTATTCTTCCCTTTGACCCGAGCAGAAGGAGGTGTCCCGCAAAGTTGTCCCTACTTTACTTTTCTGCAGGCTAAACCCGACTCCTTCCTTCAGCTGGTCCTCCCAGCATGACCTTGTGGCCCTTCATGCTCCTGGTTGCTCTCCTCTGCATTTTCTCCAACTTCCCCAATGGCTAGCCCAAAGGGTGGTGCCCAGAAGTGCACCCAGCACCCCCCTCCCCCCCAGCCTTTCTAAATGCAGCTGATGATTCTACTTCCCTTTTGGGTTGCCATGTCCCACTGTTAACTCCCGTTGACCTTTTTGGTAAACGTGAGGGGCTTATATTATTGAAGTTGAATTTTCCATCGCAAGCGTGAGGCTCCCAACATCTAAAAAGTGATCGCAGGCCAAGGCTCAGCCCCTGCATAAGGCCAGAACCCTCCAGACATCCCCTGACCTTTGTCCTGGACCGAGTACGGACCCCGAGCGGCACCCTCTCCTGGCCCCGAAATTTGCTTTGGGACTTATGAAATGATCCGAGTTCCGGATTCCGCTCGGGACTGGTCTGAAAGGTCAGGTCTGGCCTTGGCACCTAGATGCCCTGTCCCAGATGGAGTCTTCACCCCAGAGCAGACTTCCACCCTAGTCCCGTCCCACACAGGGCCCCAACTCCGTCTTCAGATGGAACCCATCCAACCTTCCCTTCTGTTCTCCCATCGTAGCCATTGTAGTCACCTAGACCCTTAGACCTTCATCAGGGTGGACTGGGAAATTCTCTTCCCTGATGCTGATAGGCTGCCTTTCCATCTTCCTTCTGCCTGCCCCCAGCCTACTTCCATCTTCCTCCCCATGGCCTTTTCTTTTAGGTCAGAATGCCTGTTCCGGCCTCCCTCCCTTCCTTTCCCAGTAAGTCCCAGACTTGGCAGTTCCGAGTGTGCATTGTCTTGCCTTGACCCTTTGTCCATGGGATGTTCGTGCGCTAGGGTCTCAGCCTCGGTCGGCTCGGCCTCTGGCTGGCTGTGCTCCTCTCAGGCTGCTGACCGCTGCAAGAACTGGGTTACATAATGATCTGGACTTGAGGTTTCCTGCCAATTATTGCTTTCTCAGCTCAATGAGCCTGCCCAGGGTGCATTTCCCCCAGGCCCCCATTGCCCTTCTTCTCCGTGGAGAATTTAGTCCCTTTATGGGGGAAATTCGTCTGGGTTGTTTCTATCTCTCCCACTGCTGGGGAAGAGGAGGTCTCCCTTCCCCAGGGGTGGTGCCTCAATTGCTGACCTTGGGCCCTTCCACAAGCCTCAGTCTTCTCCAGCCATAGGCTTTTCTCTCTTCCTCCAGGAAGCCCACACCTCTTTCTATCTCTGATCTCAGCTCCTTGGGCCTCTGGCAATCTCCCCAGGGAGTCTAAAAGGACTTTGCCTTGATCCTGCCATCCCCTCCAGCTACTATCCCAGACAGTCCTCAGAGAAGTCACCTGTGGTCACGGCGCTCCAGCTGGCTCCTCGATCCTTTGCTTGAAGGGGGCAGCCCCGGGGCCTTCTCTGGGCCCCAGGGCACCCTCGGACTCTCGTCTCCCTTTTCTGTCTTGCCTTTTTGAGGCCCTGTCTTTTTGCAGGCTCTAAAGGGGCTCATCCACTCCACTCTTTCTCCTGTTTTCCCATCGTCAGATCCTCTTTCCATGGATTCCCTGTCCTTTTCTCAGATGAGTCACAAATCCTCCAAACCCTAATACTCATTCTCTTTCTTGAACTGCAGCCCTCTTAGTTGGCCCATCTCATCACAGGCTCAAGGGGGCCCAAAGGAACCGTCCCCTTCTCTAACAGCCTCTAAATTGGTCTCCTTTCCAGTCTGTCCTCCAGATGGTTGCCAACAATTTTCCAAAGGCCTCGGCCTGTCTCTGGAGTCGAGCGCTGGTTTCTCTGGTCCTCATGTCTCATCTCACCTTTCCCCTCTTCCTGGCTGGCCGGCCGACTCCACGTCTTGTCTCCCGTCACACCCGTGTTTGGGCCGGCCCCCCTCTTTAGCTCTGGCTTTTGGGAGCTTTCTTTTGCTCCGAGGTTCAGTTCCATCGCTCCGGGAAACCTTCCCCGGTTTCTCCAGTTGCCGGGGTGCTCAGGCTCCTCGGCCGGACTCCCGGAGCTCTTACCGTCACTATCTGGGCCTCTAGCACTGGGCCTGATTCCAGGAGACACTGCCCCACCGTTTCTTGAATCGAATTGATCGAGTGCCCTCACTCCCGTCTGGGACGAGTCCTTGGCCCCAGCTTTTATGGGGAGAGACACGGGGCTGGAGGGGCGGATCGCTGAGCTGGGAACAAGTGCCCCGGTATCCCTGCTCAAGACTCCGGGGCCCCTTTGGCAGCCTCTCCCTCCTCCCATCCCCTCGAACACTTCCTTTGTGGCCGAGACTATCGACCTGGTCTCGGGAACCTTTCAGAGGGGTCGATGTGGCGAGGAGGCCGAGGGAGGCGGTCGGGGCACGGACCGATCTGGCCAACAGAGAAGGGACGGAGCAGGAGAACGGGACGGGGCTGGGCAGGAGGCCAGGGCGGCTTAGGGGCTCAGGGCCCCACTGGGGAAAGGGCCAATCCTGGCTTCCTCCTCCACTTCCTTCCTCCTGGAGGTCTGGCTTCCTCTTTCCCTGCTGAGTCAGGGGAGTGACCCAGACATGAGGGCAAGAGGGATTGAGGCAGGGCTTTAAAACCCGGGACTTCCCTCCTTCCCTCCCCACTGGTAGCCATGGCCTCCAGCCCCAGCTGTCCTGTGCTCCCTGTGCTGCTGCTGCTGTTCCTCCCCGCCATCCTGCTCTCACCCCACGGGGCAGGTAACCCGGGCCCTCTCCCTCCCTCGCGTCTTTTCCTCTCTGCCTCCCCAGTCTCTCTCGGGGCAGCTCTCGTTCCCTCCCGCCTGGCTCCCGGACCCTTTGGGCCCAGTCCCCCCGGCTCTCCACCGTGGCGGTGACGTGGGCGCTGTGTTCTCCGGTGTAGGCGGGCAGTCTGTGCGTTGCTTCTCCAACTTTGAGGAGGCTTCCAGCCAATGCCAGGGGCTCCTGGGCGAGAGTGTCAGCAAGGATGACTGCTGCCTCAATGCCGCCCACGGCTTCCAGATCCCGGGGAGCCAAACCTGCCAGGCTTGCGGGTGAGGGGGTGTCTGGGCCAGGATCCACCAGCTTCTTGGTGGGAGCATATGGGCAGGGGGAGGGAGGGGAAGGCTAAGGGGGGGAAGAGCGGCGGAGCAGCCCACCTGGGCGGAGACCCACGGGAGGACCGAGGCCCGCCCGGACAGCGAGGAGGCAGCGCTAGGAACGCAGGCGGGAAAGGCCACGTAGCCGGCGGATCTCCCCCGGTGAAGCTTGGAGCTCTGGGAAGGCCGTCCGGCTTCTGGGGCCTCACTCCGGTGACCTCACCTTCGTAACCCAGGGCCCCTCGATGGTCGCCGTGGTCCGCCTGGTCCCCGTGTTCCGTGTCCTGCGCGGAGGGCTCCCAGCTGCGCCATCAACGCTGCCTGGGCCAGGGAGGCCCGTGTTCTGGGAAGGGGCAGCCCGGGAGCCTTCGTTGGGAGCTCCAGGCGTGTCAGGACCGGGAGTGTTGCCCAGGTGAGTGAGGCCCAGGGGAGCCGTGTATGGGAAGGGATGGAGAGTCGCGGCTTCTGATCCCGGGCCTCCTCGTCTGTCTGTCTCGCAGAGGCCGGCGGTTGGTCCGACTGGGGGCCGTGGACCCCGTGCTCCGTGACTTGTGCTAAGGGTCTGCGGAGCCGCCGAAGGGCCTGCAACCAGCCGGTCCCAAAGTGTGGGGGCAGCTGCTCTGGTGGGGAAATCGAGACCGAGCCGTGCGACACAGAGGTCCTCTGTCCCAGTGAGTGCTCCTCCCCGGCCTGCCCTGGATGTGTACCCGGGAAGGGCGGGCCGGAGGTGACGCTCTCCTTTTCATTTCAGTCCACGGGGCCTGGGCAACCTGGGGGCCTTGGGGACACTGCTCGGCTTCCTGTCACGGGGGACCCCGGGTCCCCGTCCAACACAGAACCAGAACGTGCTCTTCTCCAGACCCCTCGGTCCAGCCCCCAGGGAAACCATGTTCTGGCCCCCCCTATGAGCAGCAAGGCTGCAAGGGCCTCCCGCCGTGCCCTGGTACGTACTGAGGGGAATTAGGATCCATCGGGGCCCGGCCCGGCTTCCCCTCCTCCCCCCCTTCTCTCCGTCATTCTGTTCCCCCAGCCCACCCCCATCCTTCTCCCTGGGAGCCAGGCTTATCCTCTGTGCTCCTGCCCCTACAGTAGAGGGTGGCTGGGGTCCCTGGGGCCCCGCTAGCCCCTGCCCAGTGACCTGTGGCCTGGGTCGGACCCGAGAACAGCGGCTGTGCAACAACCCCTCACCCCTGCACGGAGGTGCGTCCTGTGCCGGAGACGCGTCCCGGAATGGCCTGTGCAACACGGGCAAGCCCTGCCCGGTCGACGGTCACTGGGGCCCCTGGGGGGCCTGGGAGCCCTGTACCCGGCTCCAAATCTCCAACATTGCGTGTCAGAACGTGCCAGGCCAGCAGCAGCGCTCTCGGGTGTGTGAGGGTCGGCTCCACAATGGCCAGCGCTGCCCGGGCCGCTTCCAGGAGACCCGCCACTGCTACAACATCCACCTGTGCCCCTGTGAGTGACCTCTTCCCGGATGGGCCGGGGCGGGGGTGATCTTACCAGGTCCTGACCCTGCCCCATTCTCCTTCTCCTTCCTCAGTGGATGGCTATTGGGAAGCCTGGGGGCCCTGGGGTCTCTGCACGCCCCCCTGTGGGCCCGCACCCACCCGCTCCCGGCAACGTCACTGCATCGCCAAGTTGCCCGCTTACTCGTGAGTGGGGGACCCCCCTGGAGAAGGAGGAAAGGGACTTCTAGGGGACCTCAGGGCTCAAGAAGGAGAGGAGAGGGAGGGGGGCCTTCCTGGGGCAATAGGGTCGAGAAACTGGAGCCACCGCCCTCCCGGGGGGCCCACCCGGGGTCCTCAGTCAATCGGCTGGCCGCGCCGGCCCCATGGCCTCCAGCGGCACTGGTGTGGCCGAGCCGCCGCAGAAGGACCCTCGGGGCTCGGGCCGCCACAGAACCGCTGTCCGTGTCTGATCTAGGCCCACTGTGACCGTGGTAGAAGGCCAGGGGGAGAGAAACGTGACATTCTGGGGAAGCCCCCGGCCCCGCTGCTCCGAGTTGCAGGGCCAGAGGGCCAAAGTGGAGGAGAAGAAGCCCTGTCTACACCCTCCCCCCTGCACAGACCCTCTGGAGGAGGGAGGCTGACCCAGCGTCCCGAGGAGGACTCGGCATCCTAGGGGAGGGAGCACGGGGACGTGGAGGGGATTCTCTTGCCCCGCGGGACCGAGTCTTATGAAGCACTGCCCCCAATAAACAGATCTCCCAGCTCAAGTCTGACTTTTGAGGCGTACGGAAGAATGTTCAACCAGGGAGAGTGGTTCTAGAGAAGGGTAGGGCTGGGTCTGCCCCAACTGAAAGGGATGTGTGTGTGTGTAGGTGTCTGAGTGTGTGTGTGAGTGTGAGTGTGTGCGTATGGTGTGTGTAGGATTGTGTATGTCAGTATATGAAAGTATGTGTGTGTGTGTGTGATTCTGTGTCAGTGAGTGTGAATGTGTGATTGTGTGTGTGTCAGTGAGTGTGAGTGTATGAAAGTATGTATGGTGTGTGTGTGTATATGTCAGTGTGTGCGAGTGTGTGAGAAGTGGGGAGGGGAGGGGCAGGGAGGAATGACCCCACCCTCAGCCTCCCACTCAGGCCAGAGCCAAGGGCTCACTGTGGAAAGCCGCTTTCCCTGCATGCTCGGTGGTCAGCCCTTTAGTAACGGGTCCGGGGAGCCGGAGACAGAACCTGAGCCTCCCTGCCGACATCTGACAGAGTTAGGAGAGACGAGAGATTCCACCACGGCCACCGGAAGAGGGAGCTTCCCAGGGAAGGTAGCTTCTGGCGAGGCCACCTTGGAGCCGCACAGGAGGCAGGCACGGGAGGGCGCAGCGGCATTTGAGAACGCTGACTTGGGGCACTCGGGGTAGAGCCCACAGCTGGCGACGGAGAGCGGCACAGAGAGCGGCACAGAGAGGCCGTGTAGAAAGGGGAGATGGGGAGTTCCGGGCCTAAGCTCTGGGCTCCGACCCCAATGAGGGGCGGGCCACGGACAGTGAGCCCGCCAAGGCAATGGACGTGAGAGGAGCCGGGAGGAGAGGCCCTCTGCACACACTGGGAGGCTGAGAGGGATGGGGCCTGAGGAAAAGCCGCCGGCTTTGGCCATTGAGACACAGCCCATGACTCGGGAGGCCCGATTCCATGAGGTCGAAAAGCACGTGACAAGAGGAGAAACGGGACATGGCCACAAGAAAATGAAAGCTCCCTTGAAGTTGGTCTGGTAAAGGAGGCTGGGTAGAGACCGCTCCTGTGTGGGGAAGGGAAGGGCCAGGGAGAGAACGCCAGGAGACCGTCAGGTTGAAAATGAAAGAGAACAGAGAGAAGGGGAGAGCAAGCTTCTTGAAATGATGGCAGGAACAAAGGCCCAAGAGGAGGGCCCTTCCCGGGGGAGAAGAGAGATCTTGAATGGCCTCCTTTTTCTCAAGCGAGCAGGGAGGGGAGAGGTCCTTCGTGACTTGAGGACAGAAGGGAAGGTCTCGAATGACCATTGTGGACAGTGAATAAAGACAGTGGTCTTTCTTTCTTTCTTTCTTTCTTCCTTTCTTTTTCTTCTGAGGCAACTGAGGAAAAGTGACTTGCCCAGGGTCACACAGGTAGGAAGGGTTAAGTGTCTGAGATCAGATCTGAACTCAGGTCCTCCTGACCTCAAGGGCTGGTGCTCTATCCACTGCGCCCCCTAGCCGCCCCTCTCCTATGGTCTTGAGATGGGGAAGTCCCAGTTGAGCTATAACCGATTTGTTTCCCCATCTACACTTCCTCCTCATTCCCCTCTCCCTTAGCCCTTCCTCCTTCCCACTCCTTTTTCCTTTTACAGAACTGAAGTGACTAAAAACTGCATCCCTTTTTGGACCCCCAGATTATACCCTAAGGAGGCCAGAGAGAAATAGAAAGTTCTCACACACTCCCCAATAGCGACACTTTCTGCGATAGTGGAAACTCAGAATCAGAGGAGATGCCCATTGACAGCCCCACAAACTGGTACAGGATGTTATGGAATAGGGCTATGCCGGACCAAGCGGTGGGGCCGGAGAAGCATGAGGAGATGTCCGTAAACCCGGGCAGAGGGCAGGAAGCGAGCCCGGAAAACGAGCACGATGACTATGGCGAGGAAAAGAGCCATCGCCAAACAGTCCAAAGTGAAAGTCTGGCCATCCCAAGGCCCCAGTGGGCTTTTGAGAAAGGCAGGAAAGAGCCCTCCCTTAACACTGGCTCTCCTTTGCAGAGGTGGGGGGGTGGGGTGGTCCATGGATATGGAGCATTGCGTATATCGATTGGTTTTGTTTACTTTTGATTTTTGCTTACTTTTCTCTTTTGTCTTAAAATATATCGTTTGTTATATGGGATAGTTCTCGGGGAGTGGAGGATACTGGGAGAAATTCTGGTGAGGTTAAAAAAAAAAGATGTCCATAAAAATGGTTTTTAAAAGTCAATGCACTAATGGGTAGAGCACCAGCCCGGAAGTCAGGAGGACCTGAGTTCAAATTTGACCTCAGACACTTAACACTTCCTGGCGTTGTGACCCCGGAAAGTCATTTAACCCCAATTGCCTCAGGGGAAAAAAAGTCAAAACACTGAATGTCTACTGTGGGGGTCTGAACTAAAAAAGAATGTTCCAGATGGAAATTCTAGATGGGAGGTTCTAGATGGAGCAGAAGGGTTTGAATTTAGACTTGGACACTGATTCCCCTATCTATGCCCTACTTTTGCGGGCTTTGGGGATCGTGGGGATTGGACTAGCTACCCCTTGGAACTCAGACCTTCCATTATCCTTAGTCCCTCTTTTTCTGTCCTCCATAGAGCAAGTGGGGGGTGGAATATCTAACGTTATTCCAACTGTTTTAGGCCCTCTTGACCTCAGTTTCTTCCTCTGTAAAATGATGGGGTTGGACTACACAATGTAGTCCAGTAGTGGAGTGGAGTGATCAGAAGTTCAAGAGCCCTAATTTCTGGGGAATCGATGGTTTTTATTAATTAGGGCTCGCAAAGAATTAAGAAAAGGAGGCTCATTTGGCCTTTTTTCATGAACCAAAGACCGATGGAGGTGGCCCAGGGGACGTGTAGATGCCCTTGGAAGTGGGGGTGATCCTGACAGATGGCGAACAACTCTGATTGGTCAAGAGTGAGAAGAAGAAGGTGGACCTATTCTAATGAGGGGGTGGAGGAGGGGACCGATTATGTCAGTCTTAGTCTTAGTGGGGCCAGTGGAGATCTAGACCAAGTATCTGTTCCTCCTTTCTTGCCCAGCAGGAATAGAACATAATGGGCTGGGGTTCGCCTGGACGAAAATCTTTTTACCTTCGGAGCGGATCTGAACTTTCTCAGCGAGGGCAGCTAGGTGGTACAGTGGATAGAGCAGCAGCCCTGAAGTCAGAATGATCTGAGTTCAAATTGGATCTCAGACACTTAATACTTCTGGCTGCGTGACCCTGGGCAAGTCACTTAACCTCAATTGGCTCAGCAAAAAGAAAAAAAGGAAAAAAAAAACTTTCTCAGGGGAGTGGACTCTGAACAAGATTGAAGGGGATGTTAAATTTGATCTCGTTCTCAGTAATATCCCCCAAATTCTGGCTGAATAACTCACAAGGGCTGATTTCTGATTGGGAAAATAGAAAGGGGGGGAAAACCTTAGTCCTAATTCAATAATTGGTTATTAATATAAAAGAGATCCTATATAATATATAAATATAACTCTATATAATATAAAATATATTGTATAATATAAAATAAATTATAATGTAAAATATATAAATATAATCCTATATGATATAAAATAAAATGAATTATAATATAAAATATATAAATATAATCCTGTATAATCTAAAATAATCCTTTCAGTGGAAAGAGCACTGGCTTTAAGGTCAGGAGGGCCCAAGGTCAAATTCTGCCACTTATTATCTAAGTGACTTTGGACAAGCTTTTATTTGACTCAGTTTACTAATCTGAAAAAAATTGGCTATCTAAAGTCCTTTCTCCCTCTTAGATTCTGCAAGTTTGAGTCCCTTTCCTTGTCTGGGCCTAAAGAAGATGAGAGTATTTCCCTAAAAGAGAGTATCTAGATCTAAGGTCTCTCGGGGGCCAGTATTCTGGCCCATCACCACGAGGCACAGTCTCCCGGGGTTCGGCCCGAGATTGGGTCCTATGGTCACACATGTGGGGTGGGGTGTCTGCCCGACTCGGAGGCAGGGAATCCCAAACTGGCCAGACTCACTCAGGTTCCGGCACCTGGTCGACAGCTCCGAGTTGCTCCGGAACGAGACCGGGAGTGTCAGTGGGTAAAGTGGGTATACATGGAAATCATATAGGAGGGAACATGTGTACTTATGAACTTTACGCTAGCCTGTGAGTGAGGAATGAGTCTCCATTGACAATAAGGAGGGGGGCAGTTAGGTAGTGCAGTGGATAGGGTAGTGGTCCTGGAGCCAGGAGAACCCGATTTCAAATCCAGCCTCAGACACTTAAGAGCTGTGGGTCCTCGGACAAGTCACTTAATCCCATAATGTAGAACTCAACCGAATCAACCAAAACAAGGATAATAAGGAGCAATGCAACCCAAATCCTCAGGAACAAAGTGCAAGATGGTTTGAGTGCAACTGGGCCCCACAGGAAACTGGAAACCGAGTGGCTGCCCATCAGTGGGGAATGGCTGAATAAGTGAGGGTCTGTAAAAAACGACCGGCAGGATGAATTCAGAGAGGCCTGGAGAGACTTCCAGGAACTGACGCTGAGGGAAGGGAGCGGAACCAGACGATCATTGGACGTGGCAACAATAAGATTATATAATGATCAATTCTGACTGACGTGGCTCTTCTCAACAATGAGATGATTCAGGCCAGTCCCAGTGATCTTGTGATGGAGAGAGCCATCTACACCGAGAGAGAGGACTGTGGGAGCAGAGGGTGGACCACAACACAGCATTTGCACTCTTTTTTGCTGTTGTTCACTTGCCTTTTGTTTTCTCACTCATTTTTTTCCTTTTTGATCTGATTTTTCTTGTGCAGTAAGATAACTGTATAAATATGTTTACAGATATTGGATTTAACATATTTTGACATGTATAACATATATCGGATCGCTCGCCATCTAGGGGAGAAGGGAAGGGGGAAATTTGGAACACAAGGCTACGCAAGGGTCAATGTTGAAAAATTATCCGTGCTTACATTTTGAAAATAAAAAGCTTTAAAACAAAAGAAACTGGGCCCCAGTCTGTGGAAGGCATCCCTGGGCACTCCTAGGTCCCCCCGAGGCACAGGCTGGGCACTGGGGCTGGTCTTTTCTCATGGGGACAGCATAGTCCTTCAGCACTTCAGAATGTGCTGAAGGCTTTTTTGGTTGGCCAGTCAACAAGTGTGGATAAAGCAGAGCTTGCTGGGTAAGCTGCTTGCCCACTTCAGCTGTAGTTCCAGAATCCATCCCTAGCCTTAACCCTAATTGCATTTCAGTATCTGTCTTCACTCCCTTCTGACCTTCATTCTGGCTGAAGTTTCCCCTGGCCCCCCGCCTATATATATATATATATAATATATATATATATATATATTTTCTTTTTAGCTCAGGGTCACCCAGCATTTACGTGTCTGTGGTTGAATTTGAAACTCAAGTCCTCCGGACTCCAGGGCTAGCACTCCATCCACCGCAGCACCGCCTAACTTTGCCCCGTTGGGTGAATTCTTGAGAACGTTCTTTCCTTTCCAGATCTTGCCTGCTCTTTCCCCCAGCCCCCACTTCAGCAGTTTTATGGGAGCCCTCTTCTCTTTCCCTTACCCCCCTCCCATGATTTGGAAACCGCCTGGGATAGATGGGAGTTGGACCACAGTTATGGGATTGTCCTCCTTTGGAAGACCTCCCCGCCTCCACTCCCCCCCCCCTCAGGCGGTCCATTTTGCCTTTTGGCATCCTCCAGTTTATCACTAGGTATACCACAAGGTGGTATAGTGGGTAGAGAAATGGGTTAGTGTTAGTTAGAGATAGCCCCAGGCTTGAAGTCAGAAAGGCCTGAGTTCAAATCCAGCCTCAGACACTTTCTGCCTGCGTGACCCTGGACAAGACAAACCCCTGTTTGCCTCTGTTTCCTCAACGGTAAAACGGGGATCGGAATAGCACCTGCTCTTCAAGATTATTGTGAGGATCAAATGAAATATCTGTAAAGCACTCAGCACAGTGCCTACCACGATCAGGAGGAGCTTATACTTATTCCTGGCCTCTCCTTTCCTTCCCCGATGTCTTTCCTAAAGTGGGCCCCCCCAACTGGGCCTAGCATGCCATATCTACTCCAGCCCAAGGGAAGAGTGGGATGTTACTCTAACTTGCCCCGTTTGGACCCTATTTCTAACGTATTTCAGGCCCTGGTTCTATTAAGGCCAGACAGAGGTTCCCCCCCAGCCCTTCCCCAAGACCTTCAGGAGACTGGTCAGACCCTGGGTTAGTGAGGTTTAGTCTGGCAGAGTTACAGCCCTGACCCTGCTAACCAAGGTGAGAAGACTAGACCCGATGATTCAAGGCCCAACTTGGCAATGCCCCCAGAACCTCCTCCCTAGATCCCTGCAGGGAGACGAACTTGTTGGCCACAGCAGCTCCAGGAGACCATCTGCCAGCTCCTCAAAGGATTGCAGCTGGCAGCAGTGGGATCTGGGCAAGTTCATCTGGCCAATGCCAAATCACACAAATCATGTGTCACATGACTCCCTTATGGTTTTCTGTCCAGCAAAAGTCTCGACATCTCTTCGGGCTACCTATCATACCGTTGCTTTTCCGAACCATCGGGCTTTTCGTTTATCCCGGTTCTTGTTCGGTCACTTCAGTCGTGTCTGATTTTTTGCGACCCCACTGGGGGTTTTCTTGGCAAAGATACTGAAGTGGTTGGCCATTTCCTCCTCCTGCTCATTTTATAGATGAGGAAACTGAGACAAACAGGGTGAAGTGACAGGGCCACACATCTAGGAAGTGTCAGAGGCCAGATTTGAACTCAGGAAGCTGAGTCTTCTTGTCTCTAGCACTGGTGTTCTATTTACTTCAGTGCCACCTCGCTGCCCTGCTCTGTGCCAGGCCCTAAGTTAAATGCCAGGGACACAAATACAAGCCAGAAAGATTCTTCTTCTTCTGTTCTTCAAAAGCTTCCATTTTGGTAGAAGAAGACAAAATAGACGGGCCAGTGGTGGCCAGGGAGGGATGTTTTGGACAAAGAAGATGGCGGGGCAAAATATTTGTGGCAGCTCTGTTTGTAGTGGCTAGAAACTGGAAATTGAGTGGATGCCCATCCATTGGAGAATGGCTGGGTAAATTGTGGTATATGAATGTTATGGAATATTATTGTTCTGTAAGAAATGACCAGCAGGATGAATACAGAGAGGACTGGCGAGACTTACAGGAACTGATGCTGTGAAATGAGCAGAACCAGGAGATCATTATACACTTCGACAACGATATTGTATGAGGATGTATTCTGATGGAAGTGGATTTCTTTGACAAAGAGATCTGAGTTTCAATTGATAAATGATGGACAGAAGCAGCTACACCCAAAGAAAGAACACTGGGAAACGAATGTGAACTATCTGCATTTTTGTTTTTCTTCCCGGGTTATTTTTCCCTTCTGAATCCAATTCTCCCTGTGCAACAAGAGAACTGCTCGGTTCTGCAAACATAGATTGTATCTAGGATATACTGCGACATATCTAACATATATAGGACTGCTGGCCATCTAGGGGAGGGGGTGGAGGGAGGGAGGGGAAAAATCGGAACAGAAACGAGTGCAAGGGTGAATGTTGTAAAAAAATTACCCTGGCATGGGGTCTGTCAATATAAAGTTATTATCAAATCAAATCAAATAAATAAAATATATACAAAAAAAAGAAGATGGTGGGGATCATGGAAAGGTGGTGATAGGAAGTGGTCCAGTGGCTGGAGGTCAAGGGACGTAAAGCAAAATGCCCACCAAGCAGAGCCGTTCAATGAGCGCTCCAAGATATGAACCCAAAGTTCTCAAAAGACAAATTACAAACTTAATAAGCAGAGCGGTGAATGATCCAAATCCCTAATCGTAAGAAAGAGGTGAATCCAACCAGCCCTAAGATCCTACTGCACAGTGGCAAAGATGGCAAAAGTTGAGACTCGTCAGGGCTAGGAGAACCGTTTTGGAGAGCAAGCTAGAATTACACTGAAAAAACGAAAAGGCTGAGCCTCTCCTTTAATGAAGAAATCACTGTGCTAGTCATAGGCTCAAAGAGGTCTTGAAAAGAAGCCCTCGCTTGGGCAGCTAGGTGGCGCAGTGGACAGAGCACTGGCCCTGAAGTCAGGAGGACCTAAGTTCAAATGTGACCACACTTCTGGCTGTGTGACCCTGCGTAAGTCATTTAACCCAAATTGCTTCAGCAAAGAAAAAAAGAAAAGAAAAGAAGGCCTCATAGAACTGGAAACAAAATAGGTACCCACTGATTAAAGAATGGCTGAAAGAAATATGCTACAGAAATATAATGGAATATTGCTGAGCCAGTAGTGATGCGCATGAGTTCAAGAGAAACAGATGGGAGACTAGAGCAGTGGAACATCGTGGAAACCATCAGACTTGATTGTTTCATGGGTTTGTTTTTCTGAACCGGTTTTCACCCTGTGTCTATTTTTTTATTCTTTGTTATAAGCGAGAGGGAAGTGGTATAGTGGTCAGAAATAAAAGGGATGGAAAACAAGATAGCAACGACCATTTTAAAACAGAAAGTGGAATTGTTTCTCTGTTCTATATGGTTGGTGTAGTGGACAGCACTCTGGATCTAGAGTCAGGAAACCTTGAATTCGAATCCCGCCTCAGATGCTTTTTTGCTGTGCGACCAGGGCAAAAGCACTCCTTCACTTTCCATTTCCTCGTTGTAACATGGAGATCATTCTAAAAATGACTTGACCCGGTTGCCGTGAGGATCCAGTGAGGCAATGTCTGTAAAGTGCTTTGTGGCTCATTATTAGTTTCATCTCAAAACCCCTCGGTTTCCCTCCTCTCCTCCATTGCATCCGTTAGGCCGTGGCCAGCTCTTCCACTCACGTCCTTGATCCCATCCCCTCTCATCTTCCTTCTACTTTATGATTTGTCATTTTACCACCCTTCTGCCAGTTCCTTCCATCCTGCCTCTGCAAATGTGCCTAGGTCACAGTTAAGACTTTCCACTTGATCCTGACACCCCCTCAGGCTATCATTCTATCTCTCTCCACCTTTTCCGAACTTCTCTTCGAGAAGCTCTCTCTTCGTTGTCCCCATCTCTTCTCTTGCTTCTCCACATTTACAATCTAATTTATAACCTCGGTCCTCCATTGAGACTGGTCTCCCCAAAGTTATACTGTGATAAGCTGCTGACAGATCTGATGGTTTTTTTCTCAAGTCTTCCCTCTCTTCGGCCTCTCTCCCCTGCGGTGGCGAACGCCGTTGCCCATCTCTTTCTCCTGGATGCTCTGTACACTGCTCTCCCTTGGTTCTTCTACTTGTCTGGCCACTCTTTCTCAGTTTCCTTTGCTGGATTATCATCCACCTTTCTGTAGCTGTCCCATGGGTCTTTCCTCAGTCCTCAATGATCCTTTCTTCACACACGCTCTTGCTCACCTCTTCAGCTTTCAAGAACTCAACTATCACTTTGTCGGCCTGTCTGTCCTGAGCTCTCGTTTTGAACGGACATCTGCTCGTTAAGCATTATCCACTAGACATCTCAAATTCAACACATCTAAAATCTTCCCAAACCTTCCCCTTTTCCCAACTGCTCTATTATTGTCATGTCACCCAGGTTGGCAATTTGATGTCATCCTTGTCTGCTCTAGAGCTCACCTTCCCCCCCCCCGCATCCTCAATCTTATAATTTCATCCTTCACAAAATCTCTGATTCTTGTCAAGGCTCCCAATGTCCTTATACAAACTCACTGTCATCCTTGACTCTTCTCTGTCCCTCATCTTCTACATCCAAACTTGTAGTTCTCTTTCTATCGCGTAACTCAAATCTGTGTGGTGTTCTCTCCATTCACACAGACACCACCTAATTCAGGCCCTTTTTAACTTCTCACCTGAACTATCAGAAGAGTCCTAAGTCTAATGGGTCTCTCTGCCTCTACTCTTTCCTCTTTGATCTATCTTCCTCCCAGCTGCCGAAGAACTCCCCTGCTCAAGAAACTCTAATGGCTCCCTTTTGGCACTTGGCTAAAATTTGGATTCCTGCACTGTCACATTCTGGTGACTTTCCAATTTTCTTTCTTGGCCTTTAAAACACAGGCTGTTTGACCAGCCAGGGATTCTCTCTTTCCTGACCTGGGCCTGTTGGACTTCATAATTAGCTTGCTTCAAGGTTCGACTCAATACAATCTCCTACTGGAGACTCATCTTGATGCTTACCCCACTGTTACTACTGCTCTCCTTCTGTGGGGATAATTTGGATTTATTCAGTATCTATTTGGTATTTCTTTATCTGTGAATGTGTTCTCCTCCAGTAGAATGTTAGCTTCTCAAGGGCAGGAGATGTTTCCCTTTTGTCTCTCTATCCTGGGCCCCAGCACCATGTTTGACTGAGTAAATGCTTATGAATAATTAGATAAAATCGAGTCGGGGGAGTGTGTGTGTGTGTGTGTGTGTGTGTGTGTGTGTGTGTGTGTGTGTGTTTGTGAAAGAGAGAGCGACAGAGACACAGAGACAGACAGGGAGAGAGAGAGAAAAAGAGGAGACAGAGACAGAGATGGGGAAGAGAGACAGAGACATTTGTGAAAGACAGAGTGACAGACAGAGACACAGAGACAGATAGACAGAGAGAGAGAGAGAGAGAAAAAGAGGAGACAGAGACAGAGATGGGGGAGAGAGACAGAGACAGAAAGAAACACCAGAGACCAAGAGAGAGAGGAGACACAGATACAGAGAGAGAGAGAGACAGAGAGACAGAGAGACAGAGAGCTGGGGAGAGAGAGAAAAAAAGAGTAGAGAGACAGAAACAGAGAGAGACAGAGACAGACAGACTGAGACGGACAGATGGGGAGAGAGACAGAGACAGAGAAATAGAGACACACACAGAGAGGAGACAGACAGACAGAGAGACAGACAGACAAGGGGAGAGAGAAAAAGAGGTGAGAAGGGAGAGACAGACACAGACAGACACAGACAGACAGACAGACAGGGGAGGGGGGGAGAGAGACAGGGACAGAGGTGGGGAGGGGGGTAGAGACAGAAAGGAGACAGACAGAGACAGATTAATAGAAAGAGACAAAGAAAGGGACCGATAGACACAGAGATGTAGAGAGAAAGCACCACAGACAACGGGAGACATGGAAGGACATGGTGGGGGTGAGGTTGAGGCTCGGGGCTGCGGCACTGGGTTGGGCTGGGCCGAGCCGCGCCCTTCTTCCCCGGTCCCAGCGCAGCCCAGCAAGCGTCGGCGGCGACCTCGTCAGCACCAGGGCCAGCGCCACCCCCGCAGCCCCCGCCCGTCGGAATCATCGCCTAGGCTCGGGGAAGGGGTGGGGGGGAGAGAAGAGAGGAACACGCCCCCCTTTTCCTCTCCGCCTCTCCCCCCCCCCCAGTCCCAGCCTAAATGGACCGCTCCGAGCAGCCTAGGGCCAGGATGGCGCGAGCCAAGCGCTGAGAAGGGGGAGCCTTGACTGGGTTGCGCTGGGCGGAACCACACGCTTGGAGCTGCGGACGGGAGGGAGGGGGGGGCGCTGGCGTCGGAGGGAGGGAAGGAGGGAGCGGGCGGGCGGGCGGGCAGTGCGTCGATGTTGCGGCGCTGCGCTCAGTCGGCTCCAGGGCTCGGCAGGAGCCGCCGCACTCGCTGCTGAGCTGGAGTCCCCGACGCTGGCTCGCCCCTTGCGCCAGGCAGAGAGTCGGAGAACCGCCTGCTTCAGCCTCGGAGCCTCGGCGCTGGCGAGCCGCGAGCTCGCCTCCATCCCTGCTCGCCTCCATCCTCGCCCGCGTCCCTCCCGGCTTCTCTCTCCGTCTCCATCACTGCCTCCCGCTGTCGGTCAGTGAGGCGGGCGCTGCTGTCTCCGGCGGCCGTCGGTCCCCCGACCGGCGCCATGAATTACCTCCGGCGCCGCCTGTCCGACAGCAACTTCATGGCCAACCTGCCCAACGGCTACATGACGGATCTGCAGCGGCCTCAGCCGCCCCCGCCCCCACCCGGCGGCCCAGCGCCCCCTTCGGCTGGCTCGGGCAGCGTGTCGCCCGCCGAGCGACCCCTGCCTGCGGCCGCGCCCAGCCCCGGTCCCGGCCCCAGCCCCGGCCCCGGCCCCGGCCCGGGCCCCGGCTCCGGCTCCGGCCTGGGCGGGGGCGGCGCCGGCGGCTTCTTCTCGTCGCTGTCCAACGCAGTCAAGCAGACCACGGCAGCGGCCGCAGCCACCTTCAGCGAGCAGGTGGGGGGCGTGGCCGGGGGCTCCGGGGGCTCCAGCCGGGGCAGCAAGACCCTGCTGGTGATCGACGAGGGGCCCACGGATTGGTGAGACGCTTTTCCAGTGCAGTCCCTACCTCCTACCCTCCCCGGCCTTGCCCCACCCCTCCCCGCGGGCGACCGGGCCCGCCTCTGGACTCGCTTTCCTGCGGGTCTCCCTCTCTATGATCACCTGTGGATCGCACCTTCACCCCGACAGCTAGTGTCTTTCCCGGGGCGTCCCCAGAGTGCCAGTGCCCAGTTTATTCTGAGTCGGGGGCGGATGAATAGGCGGCTGAGCGCAGGACTGGGCCCGGAAGGCTCAGTGGTTAGCACGCACTGCAGCCTAGCTCGGAGGCTCCCCCCCCCCCGCCCCCGCCCCCCACCCCTCAGCTTGTGCTTCGTGAGGCGTACGTGTCTCGGTCTCTGGAGCCCGAGGCTCAGCATCTGGATGCAGCTCCACCCCGCGTTTAGCCAGCGCCCTCACCTCTGACGGGCCGGGCCGCGGGAATCAGCCCAGGCAGCCTCCGATTAAAGGGGGTCTAGAAAGTGGCGGCCTGCTTTGGGGGAGGAGGGCTCCTCCCGCCTGGGAGTCCCCTGTGTCGGGAGAATTCTCTGCCCACTGCCTGTCCCTTTTTTTCCTACTGGGGGAAAGAGAATGCAGCTCCTCACGAAGCGGGCTGCTGCCCTCACGAAGCGGCTGCTCACGAGCCTGCTGGCTTTGGGGAGGGGGAGGTTGGATTGCATCAGGCTTCGCAGTGTGGGTGGAGAGGCAGCAGAGAGGAAACTGCTTCGTCATCTCCCTCCACTCCCCTCCCCCTCCCGGAGCCCAGAATCCCCCTCCCCCTCCTGGAGCTCGAGACCCCTCTCCCCGCCCTGGAGGCAGGACCCCTCTCCCCTTCCCGAGCCCAGGCTTCTCCTCCCCCAGGGCTTTCTTTGGAGACACACACCCAGATGCCACCTGCACAGGGGCCAGCCTCCCCCCCCACCCCAGCCTCACAGACGCATGCTCACAGCCCTGGCGCTCCCCAACTGCTGCCATCCTAGATGAGGCGGAGGGGGCAGAAGGGGGGGGGCTCTGTCCCCGCCCTGTGGCCATCAAATTCTGCCTGGAAGCTTCCTCCACCCCCTCCCCACCATAGGTTCCTGTACAATTGAGTGCAGTTGTCTGAGGGGTGCAGGGAGGGAATTGAGCTCCAAGCCAGCCCCTGCCCTCGAGATAGTGGGGGGGAGGGCAGGCAGGTGCCTTTACACCAGAACCTGGCTGCCCCCCCCAACATGGGACCGGTCCCTTCGAAGGAGGCGGGAACAGGAGAAGGCCCCTTTGCCTCCCCAGCTTTGCTGGGCCCTCCCAGTCCCCCGCCCCCCAGCTGAGGGCAAGCCCCTGGCCTGGCGAGGGCTGGTTTCCTCCCAGGGCCAGTGTGATGGAGGAGGGGGCGCTAAGCGGCCTTTCCTGGGCCTTGCCCGGAGGGGAACGATCCCTGGAACTCCTTCCTCCCTCTCCAGGGCCAAGTACTTCAAGGGGAAGAAGATCCATGGGGAGATCGACATCAAGGTGGAGCAGGTGGGTCCTGGGGCACGTGCGGGGCCAAATCAGGCAGGGAAGCTTAGGAGAGAGAGGAGGGATGGG
Organism: Antechinus flavipes; assembly: GCF_016432865.1. Taxonomy (NCBI): domain Eukaryota; kingdom Metazoa; phylum Chordata; class Mammalia; order Dasyuromorphia; family Dasyuridae; genus Antechinus; species Antechinus flavipes. The sequence continues at coordinate 84,747,672 of NC_067404.1, read as the reverse complement.
AGGCAGTCGTTGGGTGGGGCTAGGGGCCAGTGCGGCTCCATTGAGCTCTCCTCATGCCTCCCAGGCTGAATTCTCCCATCTGAACCTGGTGGCCCACGCCAACGGCAGCTTCTCTGTGGACATGGAGGTGATCCGGAATGGAGTGAAGGTGGTTCGGTGAGTGGTCCGGGCGGGGGCGGCCCTGAGCAGGGGGGAGCAGCTTTCTCCCCCGAGGCCCACAGGTTTGCCTTCAGGTTCAAAACCGCACAGAACCTCAAGGAGCCCCCTTGGGAAAGAAACATGAGGGATGCTCCAAAGCAGTATGAGGCTTGGGAAAACAGTGCTCAATTCAAGCTTCTTCCTCCTCCTCCCCCTCCTATTCTTTCTTCCCCCTTCTCTTCTCCCTCCTCCTCTTACTTCCCCTCTTCCCCTTACTCCCCCTCCTCCCCCTTTTCCTTTCCTTCCTCCTCCTCCCCCTCCTTTTCCTTTCTGTGTTCCTTTCCTTCTCGTTCCCTTTATTCCTTCCTCGTCTCCCCTTCTCCTTCTCTCCTATTCTTCTTCCTCCTCCTCCTCCCCCTCTTCCCCCTCCTCCTCCTCTTCTGTGTTCCTTTCCTTCTCTTCCCCTCCATTCCCTCCTCCTCTCCCTCCCCTCTCCTCTCCTTCCTTCCATCTTTCTCTTCCTCTCTCTTCCCTCACTCCTTCTCCTCTCCTCCTCCCCCTCCTCCTCCCTTATGTCCTCCTCTTCTCTTTCCTCCCTCTTCTTTCTCTTTCTTCCTCCTCTTCCCTTCTTTCCTCCTCCCTTCTCTCCTCCTCCTCTTCCCCTCCCTCTTCCCTTCTGTTCTCCTTCTCCCCTTCCCTCCCTCTTCTTCCTCTCTGCCCTCCTCCCCTTCCTCCTCCTCCCTCCATCTTCTCCCTTCTCCTCCTCTCCTTCCCTTCCCTCATCCTCCCTTCCTCCCTTCTGTCCTCCTCTCCCTTCTTTCTCTTTCTTCCTCCTCTTCCCCTCCCTCTTCCCTTCTGTTCTCCTTCTCCCCTCCTTTCCCCTCCCTCTTCTTTCTCTTTCTTCCTCCTCCTCCCCTTTCTCCTCCTCCCCTCCATCTTCTCCCTTCTCCTCCTCTCCTTCCCTTCCCTCATCTTCCCTTCCTCCCTTCTGTCCTCCTCTCCCTTCTCTTCTTTCTCTTTCTTCCTCCTCCTCTCCTCCCTCCTCCCTTCTGTCCTCTTCCTCCTCTTTCCCCTCCCTTTTCTTTTTCTTCTTTCTTCCTCCTCCTTCCCTTCCTCCTCCCATCCCTCCTCCCCACCTCCTCCTCTAGGTCCCTGAAGCCCGACTTCGTGCTGATCCGCCAGCACGCCTTCAGCATGGCCCGGAATGGAGACTACCGGAGCCTGGTCATCGGGCTGCAGTACGCGGGCATCCCCAGCGTGAATTCCCTGCACTCGGTGTACAACTTCTGCGACAAGCCCTGGGTGGTGAGTGCCCCCCGCCTTGCCAAGCTAGCCCCCGGGGGGGAGGCAGGCCTGGTCGGGCAGGGCCCTTTCCCCCTCACTGCCCTTTCTCCCCCCCTGTCCCCCATCCAGTTTGCCCAGATGGTCCGGCTACACAAGAAGCTGGGGGCGGAGGAGTTTCCCCTCATTGACCAGACCTACTATCCCAATCACAAGGAGATGGTGAGTGCGCCGGGGCAGGGGTGGGCTCGCTGCGGCCTCCTGCCACGGCCTCCACGCGGTCTGTGCCCACGAGGCTGCAGCGTCACTCCCAGGGTGAGGGTGGCCAAGGCGCTCGGCCACGTTGGACGGCGCTTGCCACGCCTCGGTTGGGCTCACGGGGCCTTTGTTCAGTCCTTCCTAGCGTTCTGGGGCTAAGGACAGAATGAAATGGCTCCTCTCCTAATGTTCCACCATGAACCACAAAGTGTTTGTGGATAAGTCAATTTGGGGGAGGAAGAGAAAGAGAATCTCTTACAGGGGAACTGGAAAAGGGGTCGCCTGAACTGCCCACCCCAGGAAGCTAGGGATTCTGGGAGGAGCCCATGCCAGGCAAGGGGCACAGCCTCAGCAAATGTGTGGAGATGGGAGATGGGGTGTGCAGTTTGGGGAACAGCTGGGAAGCTGCTTCCTCGATGGGAGCAAATAGAAACCTGGAGCAGGAAGGGAGCTGGGAGGCAGATTTGTGTGCAAGGCTTTAATGTCAGGGTGAGGAGTTTTACTTGATCTGAACTGGGGAATTGATGTAGTCACAGCTGGAGGTAACTGTGATGTTGTACTGGAGTTAAGGGAGCGGAATTCAAACCAGAGGCTAGGCCATGTGATCCTGGCCAAGTCACTTCCACCCAGTCTCATTTTTCTTCCTCTCTAAAATGAGAGGACCGGACCAGATGCTCGCTAGTGTCCTTTCTCACTCTGAGATTGTGTTACAAGGGCCAAGTCTGAAGGCAGGCTCTGCTGCTGGATAACGCTGGTCCTCTCTCTTCTTTTCCCTGAGCCTCGGTTTCCTTACTTCTAAAATGGCCCTTCCAGCTCCTAAGCCTGATATCCTGCTAGTTGAGAGGCAAGGAGGACTTGCAGCCAAGGCCACAAGGTGTGTCTTTGGAATCGGGGAAGACCAAATTTAAAGGCTCAGCTTGTTGCATTTAGTTGGATATAACCATGGGCCAGTTATCATTTCTCTGAACCTCAGTTTTCTTATCTTTAAAATGGGGATAACAATACTGTAGCCAAAGGTTTAGTCCAAAGGAGGCAGGAGACAGAGGTAGGAGGCAGGAGAATGATGTAGACACACTTGTTCATGCCTCTCTGTGTGTCTCTGTCTCTTGCTGTCTCTTCCTATCTCTGTCCCATCCTGTCTCTGTCTCTTCCTGTCTCTGGCCCTTTCTGTCTCTTTGTCTCTTCCTATTTCTGTCTCTTGTCTCTATCCTGTCCTGTCTCTGTCTCTTCCTGTCTCTCTCTTGTCTCTGTCCCTTTCTGTCTCTGTCTCTTCCTGTCTCTCTCTTGTCTCTGTCCCTTTCTGTCTCTGTCTCTTCCTGTCTCTCTCGTCTCTGTGCCTTTCTGTCTCTGTCTCTTCCTGTCTCTCTCTTGTCTCTGTCCCTGTCTCTGTCTCTTCCTGTCTCTCTCGTCTCTGTGCCTTTCTGTCTCTGTCTCTTCCTGTCTCTCTCTTGCCTCTATCCCATCCTGTCTCTGTCTCTCACACAAATAACACACGCACAGAGCCATTGGTTTGGTTTCGCTGTATTTTACTGGCCTCGATTTCTGAGAAGGAGGCAGGGGTAGGGGGGGAGTGTGTGTGACTGGAGGCCAGCTCAGGTTCTGGGCTGCAGTGCCTCGGCGTTCAGGGATTTCCAGGAGCACAGGCCGTTCTTGCGGGGCAGGCAGGCTAGGTGGAGGCTCTGGGAGCCCTCCTCCGAGGACATCAGGGAGTCTGTCCACAGGCACTTCGAGTCCCCCTCCACCTTGCACGGGACACTCAGGCAGGGCTGGACCTGGAGGCGGGAGCCAGGGGTCAGCGGGGCCGCGGCCTCCCAGCCCCCCCCCCCCCACCCCGGCCCCGCGTCGCTCACTCACATGGCAGCCGCAGCCGGTGGCATAGGCCCGGTCGAAGCCCAGTTGCTGGGCTGGGCTCAGGCTGCTCCAGGGCTTCACGAAGCTGCAGCTGGTGACGTACAGCTGGCCCTCCTGTAGGCGTGCTGGGGAGGGGGGGGGGAGAATGGGCAGAGCGCCCCCTGATTGGCTAGGCTCAGCTGCAGTGCGTTCAATTCCCCCCCTCCCAGAGCAGGTCCGTCCCTCCTTATTGCCGGGCGACCAAGCAGCCGGGATGGAGTCAGCCCGAGAGATGATTGGGTCTCTCCATCTCTCTTTAGCCGCCCCTTGCCCTGTTGCTAGGCAACCAGAAGGGACTGCCGGGGATAGGGCAAGAGGAGGAGGAGGGGGCCGGTGTTTTCTGTAGCTCCGCTGAGCTAAGGGGCTTTCTCTCGGATTCGATTAGAAACGCGTCGGGTGGCTTTCCCTGGGCGGTGGGGAGGGGGCCGTTCCTGTCCACTGCCTGAGTTCCGGCCTCCTTCCGGGCCCCGTAAACAAGATGCCGCCCGAGGCCTCACAGCTGGCTTGGCCATTCCTTCCCCTCCCCGGGATGAGTTTCCCCCTCAGTGTTTTCAGGCAGCAGGAAGGTGCAGCGGGCTTGATTCCCGCCTCTGGCCGCGTGGCCTGCCCGGGCCTCCGTTTCCCTATTTGTAATACCCACATTCTGGGCTGGAGAGCCTTGGGCAAAAAGGGTCCTGGGGCCGCGATCGGGAAGCCTTTAAGGCACAGGAGCCTCTGCGCGGCCCCCCACCCCCCTTCCCGCTCCCTAGGAAAGGCTCGGCTTGAAGACGTGATGCTGCTCACCTGCAACCAAGTACTCATGGCCCGCGTGCAGCGCCTCGGGCGGGTAACCGCAGAGGCTCTCCTGGGCCGGGGTGCTCAGGAGCTTCGGGTCCACGGCTCCCGGGGCCTCGAAGCCTTTGAATTTCTGGATGGAAGGAGAGGGGGAGGGGGAGGGTCAGCGGAGGGGAGAGAGGCGAGAGGTGGCGCGGGTGGGGGGAGGGACTCGTACCTTGACAACCTCGATCTTATACTGCCGCTGAAGGAGGGCGGTGTTGAGCTGGGGAGCCGAGGCGAGTTTGACTGTGACCACTGGCCGAGGGAGGGAAAGGGTCGTGAGTGGAGGCGCCGCCCCCTCCCCTCCCTCAGCCCCGCTCAGCCAGCCGTGTGCCCCGAAACTGGCGAGCTCTGTCCGTCCCTGTCCCAGAGAGCCTGGGGGGGGGGCAGGAGAGTCCGACTCACCCATGTCTGCCCTACAGAAGGCCTCCTGGGGATGCCGAGGGCCGCAGCTGCAGGCCTTCACGGACAGCCTGGCGGAGGCCAGGAGCAGAAGGGGCAAGGCCACACAGAGGCCAGACAGACCCATTTCCAGGAGGTTTAGGGAGCCTGGGCAGGGAAGAAGGGGATGGGCTGGGGGACTGCAGCTCTCACTCTAAGGCCTTTCCGGGATAAGGTCACTGTGCCCCATACTCTTGGCCCCTGGCTCAGGTCCCTGTCTCCTGCCTCCCCCTGCCTCCTCCCTGCCCTTGCTTCCTGTCCTTGCCTCCTGCCTCCTACCTCTGTCTCCTGCCTCCTACCTCCTGCCCTTGCTTCCTGCCCCTGACCCCTACCTCGGGCCCAATCCCTGCTCTTTCTCTTGTCTCCTACCTCTGTCCCTGCCTCCTGTCTCCTACCTCTACCTCCTTCCTCTGCCTCCTGCCTCCTGCCTCCTTCTCCTGTCTCCTATCTCTCCCTCCTTTCTCTCTCTCCTGCCTCCTTCTCCTGTCTCTTACCTCTGCCTCCTGCCTCTGCCTCCTCCCTCCTTCCTCCCCCTCCTGCCTCCTTCCCCTGCCTCCTGCTTCTGCCTCCTTCTCCTGTCTCTTACCTCTGCCTCCTGCCTCCTTCTTCTAGTTTCTACCTCTGCCTCCTCCCTCCTTCTCCTGCCTCCCATCTGTCTCCTGCTTGTCTCCTGCCTCCTCCCTCCCCCCTGCCTCCTTCTGTCTCTTAGCTCTATCTCCTGCCTCCTACCTCTGTCTCCTGCCTCTTTCTTCTAGCTCCTACCTCTGCCTCCTCCCTCCTTCCCCTGCCTCCTGCCTCCTTCTTCTGTCTCTTACCTCTGCCTCCTGCCTCCTTCTCCTGTCTCCTACCTCTACCTCCTGCCTCCTACCTCTGCCTCCTCCCTCCTGCCTCCTCCCTCCTGCCTCCTCCCTCCCCCCTGCCTCCTTCTGTCTCTTAGCTCTATCTCCTGCCTCCTACCTCTGTCTCCTGCCTCTTTCTTCTAGCTCCTACCTCTGCCTCCTCCCTCCTTCCCCTGCCTCCTGCCTCCTTCTTCTGTCTCTTACCTCTGCCTCCTGCCTCCTTCTCCTGTCTCCTACCTCTACCTCCTGCCTCCTACCTCTGCTTCCTCCCTCCTTCCTCTCCCTCCTGCCTCCTCCTCCTTCCCCTGCCTCCTGCTTCTGCCTCCTTCTCCTGTCTCTTACCTCTGCCTCCTCCCTCCTGCCTCCTTCCCCTGCCTCCTTCTCCTGTCTCTTACCTCTGCCTCCTGCCTCTGCCTCCTCCCTCCTTCCTCCCCCTCCTGCCTCCTTCCCCTGCCTCCTGCTTCTGCCTCCTTCTCCTGTCTCTTACCTCTGCCTCCTGCCTCCTTCTTCTAGTTTCTACCTCTGCCTCCTCCCTCCTTCTCCTGCCTCCCATCTGTCTCCTGCTTGTCTCCTGCCTCCTCCCTCCCCCCTGCCTCCTTCTGTCTCTTAGCTCTATCTCCTGCCTCCTACCTCTGTCTCCTGCCTCTTTCTTCTAGCTCCTACCTCTGCCTCCTCCCTCCTTCCCCTGCCTCCTGCCTCCTTCTTCTGTCTCTTACCTCTGCCTCCTGCCTCCTTCTCCTGTCTCCTACCTCTACCTCCTGCCTCCTACCTCTGCTTCCTCCCTCCTTCCTCTCCCTCCTGCCTCCTTCCCCTGCCTCCTGCTTCTGCCTCCTTCTCCTGTCTCTTACCTCTGCCTCCTGCCTCCTTCTTCTAGTTTCTACCTCTGCCTCCTCCCTCCTTCTCCTGCCTCCCATCTGTCTCCTGCTTGTCTCCTGCCTCCTCCCTCCCCCCTGCCTCCTTCTGTCTCTTAGCTCTATCTCCTGCCTCCTACCTCTGTCTCCTGCCTCTTTCTTCTAGCTCCTACCTCTGCCTCCTCCCTCCTTCCCCTGCCTCCTGCCTCCTTCTTCTGTCTCTTACCTCTGCCTCCTGCCTCCTTCTCCTGTCTCCTACCTCTACCTCCTGCCTCCTACCTCTGCTTCCTCCCTCCTTCCTCTCCCTCCTGCCTCCTTCCCCTGCCTCCTGCTTCTGCCTCCTTCTCCTGTCTCCTACCTCTACCTCCTGCCTCCTTCTTCTAGTTTCTACCTCTGCCTCCTCCCTCCTTCTCCTGCCTCCCATCTGTCTCCTATCTCCTGCTTGTCTCCTGCCTCCTCCCTCCCCCCTGCCTCCTTCTGTCTCTTAGCTCTATCTCCTGCCTCCTACCTCTGCCTCCTCCCTCCTGCCTCCTGCCTCCTTCCCCTGCCCCCTGCCTCCTGCCTTGCTTCCTGTCCCTGCCCCCCTGTCTCTGGTCCTGCCCCTGCTCCTTCCCCTGCCCCCGGCCCCTTGCCTTGGTCTCCACCCCTCAGTCCTGTCTCCGAGGATGGGGCCTGCCCTGCCTGCTTCTCCGTGGGGCTGGGCCAGGGTTGCCAGGCTGGCAGGGCCGGTATCTGAATGTGGGCCCAGGAGAGGGCCCCTGGCCGGCCACCCCCAGCCCTGCCAGCCTGGCAGGCTCTCTCCCCCCTTACCTGGGCTTGGAGACAGCTGCGGGAAGCTGGAGGAGCCTGGAGCAGAGTGGACTGCCTGCCTTTGGGGCTGCTATTTAACCCGGCTGCGAGGGAGGGGGTGGAGGGGCGGGGCAGCGGGCAGACCAGGGGGCCAGGAAACCACAAGTCCAGGGCGTCCCCCCTGTTTCCGCTTACTCACGCCCCTGTGGCAGCGAGGCAGGGTTTGTCCCAGCTGTACTTGGGGGCTTGTCGTTCCCCACCCCCTGCCTCGGTCAGCCCCGTTCTAGACAGTGGATCAGCCGCTGGGAGGGGGACAGCTGTGGCGACTCAAGGGCGAGCTGTGACCCCTGTCTGGCCCTCACTGTGTGGCAATACCTGGGGCTCTGACGTGTCTGATGGCTGAATCAGTCCCAGGACTTTCCCTCTGCTGCTCTGGGAGCTGCGGCCTCGGCTCCCCCGGGGCTCCCTCCTCGGTCGGAGGACGGTAGTTCGGCTGCCGGCACCCTTCGGGAGCCCGGTGGGTGACCGGGGAGCAGAGAGCCAGGGGCGGCAGCAGGGCTAAGGCAGTGGTGCTGGGTTCGGGTCCCGGTCTGCCACTTCCAAGATGGCAGGCTTCTAGGGGACCAACCTTCTGGTCCCAGCCCCAATCCCTCAGATGGCCCGGGGCTAGTCTTGGGCATAGGTCAGCTCTGCGGGGCACTGTCTGGCTCAGGGGGGCTGGAGCCAGGCAGCTGGGATGTGAGCTTGGGGCCAAGAGTTTCTGTGTGTTTAGTCAGCCCGGGGAAGAGGAGGCTCTGGTCCTCAAGTCTGAGAAGGCTGGTCCTGGGGAGGAGGACGAGGGCCCTGCTTGTTCTGCTCGGCCCTGAGGGCAGAACTTTGGGAGGGGGCTTGGGGGCATGGCAGGGAGAGCACCTCCCCCAGGTGATGGCTGCCTCCCCTCAGAGGCTCCAGACTAAGGCTGGAGGACCATTTCTCAGGATCTGGTTGTGACTGAATGGACACTAGGCCCAGCCCTCTGGACTCTGATCCTGTACTAGCGGGACCTGGTTTGGCAAATGGTTCTCCATGGTAGAGGACGATCCAAAAGCCGCGGCCAGGGATGTTTGTATTGGACGGGCCAGAAGTTTGCCCACTTATAGGCTGGTCTCTTTTGTTCTCAGGAACAGTCTATCCTGGGGGGCGGGTGCTCCATGTGTAATTCCCTCCAATGCACAGATAAGGAAGGGCTCTGAGGAGTCTGGGAACTTGGGCCGGGTCGAGGGTGGGAGGCAGACTGCACACCGTGGGGAGGCAGACTGCACACCGTGGGGCCGCCCCCCTCCCCCGTCCTCACAGTCATAGTCAATGGTGGCCCTCGTCTTGATTGCTTGTGGACAGGGTCAGAGTCACTGATTTAGGAGACTGAGGGGTGGGGCGGGGCGCTTGCCCATCCTGGGAGGTGTTTCTCCCCCGAGACTACTCGGGTCTCTGGACAAATGCTTGCAGAGGATGGGACCGGGTGGGGTGTTTAGGGAGGGCCTGCTGTGGACCAAGTCAAACCAGAACTGGGCCTGCTCCCAGGGAGATTTCCTTCTACTGAGGAGCCAGGGTCAGGGAAGACCTTCTGAAAGAGGTGGCTACCTGCTTTGGAGGAGTCCTGGAATACTAAGAGGCAGAGGGAAGGGAAGGGTGGAGGAGAGGGAGAGGGAGAGGAAAGAGAGAGAGGAGAGAGAGAGAGAGAGAGGGGAGAGAGAGACAGAGACAGACACAGAGACAGAGGGAGACAGAGCCAGAGACAGAAAAGAGAGAGACAGAGACAGAAACAGAGGAGGGGAGGGAGGGACAGAAACAGAGAGGGTGGAGGGACAGATAGAGATGGAGACAAAGATAGCCCAACAGAGAGACAGTCACAGTCAGACAGACAGAGAAACAGAGAGAGAGAGAGAGAGACAGACAGACAGACAGACAGACACAGAGAGGGGGGAGGGACAGATCGAGACAGAGACAGAGACAGAGATAGCCCAACAGAGAGATGGAGACACAGAGAGACAGAAACACAGAGACAAAGATAGAGACAGACAAGAGACAGAGAGAGATAAAGAGACAGAAAGAAATACAGACAGAGACAGACAGACAAAGAGACCAAGACAAGAGAGACAGTAACAGAGAGGGGGGAGGGAGGCAGAGACAGAGATAGCCCAAAAGAGAGACAGAGACACAGTATGAGAAACAGAGACAGAGAAATACACAGAGAGAAAGAGACTCAGAGCAAGAACCTGCCCCGCCTGGGAGCCCATCCATGGTCAAGTCCTTGACAGGTGGCTCCCAATATAGGGCGTTGACATCCCTCCACCCCCACTTTGAGGGGGTATGGCCAAGTGGCCCATTCTGGTTCCGTGTGAGTTAGCCCCTTGAACTTGACCTTTTGCAGAGGGCAGCCCCCAGTCTGGAGTAGCTTGAGAACGGCCCCCAAAGGCAGCCGAGGCACTTTGCTGACATCCTGGCACTTAGATAAGTCGGTCTTTCTGGGCGGAGGGCAGGCACGGGAAGCAGCGCACAGTGGGGCCTGCCATCCGCTGGGCACTGTGTGAGGTGCTTTGCAAACTGTATCTCCTTTGATTTATTATTCTGATTCTTGTTTTTGTTATTGTATCTAGAGACCAGGCCTAGGCCCGGCAAGTCTCAAGTGAGGGCCCTTCCTCTACAGGGCGGGTGGATGCTGGGAGCCTGGCTTGGAACCTGGAGGGTTCCTGCCCAGGCAGAGGCAGGAGGGGCTGCAATCCTCAGAGATGGGGATGGGGGTGGGTTCCTGCTGTCAAGAGACCCAAGTTTCAGTGTAGGGTGTAGCCCTGTCTGGCCAGTCCCGGGCCCCGTGCGAGGAAAAGCTTGGCGTCGTGTCTTGAACGCTGGATTTGGAGCTTGAAGACCTGGGTTCAGACCCCGCTTCTGTCACACACACCTTGGACTACCCTTCCCCCACTCCAGTTTCTTCCCCTCTCTGTGATGAGCACAAACTCTAGCGCATCATGGGAATGTAGAGTCAAAAGTAGTAATCGTGCCCAGAATGACTGTAGATCCTGGATTTAGAGAGCATTTGGTCCAACCCCTTCCTTTGACCCAAGAGGAAACTGAGGTCCCTGAAAGGTGAGGGTTGTCCAGGCATTGAGGAAACCTGGGCTTGATCCCATCTCTCGAATTATTATTAACATTATTATTAACGTACTTATTAGCTGTATGACTACGGTCAAGTCATTGGCCTTCCTGAGCTTCAGTTTCCTTATATGTCAAACCCTCGGGCTCAAAGGATTGTTGTGGGCCAATGGGTGGTCCCAAAGCTGGGATTTCAAGTCAGACCCTCTGACTCTCCAGGAACATCCTGGGACTCAGACGTCAGGCTGTAGAAGAGAGGAAAGGGGAAGGGAGTTTCCAGTCAGCCAGCAAGTTGCATCACATTGACGCAGTCTTGGGAACAGCTTCCCAACTTCGAGATCTCACCTCCCTCCCTCCCCCTTTGTGTTTCCCCGAGGCCAGTGTCCTTGGTCTCACCCCGCCTCCTCTCCTCCCCCCGCCTCCTCTCCTCCCCCCTTCTTTCATCTCCTGTCCTTTGTTCTCTCCCCCTCCCTCCCTTCTTTCATCTCCTCTCCTCCCTTTCCCTCCCCCCTCACTAAGGTTTCTCAGTCGAGTCCCTTCTCTTTGCACGTTTATTGCCTCTCCTTTCACTTCTTCCCTTATTTCTGCGCTCCCTCCTCTCATCTTGTGCTTCCTCTCTTTTCACCTTCCTATAGCTGTTCTCCCGTTGCTGTTTCACGGGCTCTTGCATTTAGAGCTTGGAGGGACCTTAGGGGGACTGTCTGGGCCAGTATCCTCAGTTTAAAAGTAAGGAAACTGAGGAAACCCAGAGAAACAAAGAAAGAGCTAGTAAGTAACAGAACCGGCATTTGAACTCGGGTCCTCTGCCTTCCAGTCCGATAGTTTTTCAGAGCTCGTCCCCCTGCTCCCCCTTTTTTGTTCTCCTAGTGCCTCTTCTCCTCATCAGGGCATGCTATGGGCAAAGGCCAAATCAAGCTCTATCCAGAGAAGGGAATTGCAGAGTCCTGGCTCCCCGGGCTCCCGGGCGGCTCTCCGCTGATTCCGAGGCCTCTTCTGCTACGGGGAGCTGGGGCTGCTGTACTGTACCCAGGGGGTACACTCGGGGCTGGGGAAGAAAGAGCTCAAACTTCAAGGGAACTGCCTTCAGTTAGGACCGTTGGCTTCCTCCCCAGCCTGGAACCCTGAACAAAAGACCTCAGAGGAGGCATCGCTTCTCGCGTTCCTCAGTTTCCTCCTCTGTAAGATCAAAGTAGACCAAATCGAACCTATGGTTTTTTGAACAAACGGGCCTCCAACTCACACTGGGAACGGGAGGCAGTGGGGTTTGAATCCTGCTTCTGAGGAGCCCAAGCCCTCGGCACATGTTACCCATTTCCTGGGAGCCGGGCCCTAAATGTTGGGGACACAGAGGAGGGCCAAGCTCAACCCCAAAGAGGAAAATAAAGGGCGTGGATCAGAGGATCTCAGAGGGCCCTTTGGCCGAGGCTTCATAGGCCAGAACCTCCGAATGTGCTAGTGCAACCTTTACAATAGAGGCTTAAAGGGAGCATGACCTTGGCATTGATGCGGTGACAAATGGGGAAACTGAGGGTGACCGAGCTGGTCCGTGACCACAGACAGTCCATTTCCCCTGCCTCCCGCCACGGAGGGCCGACTCCCGAGGTCACCCCCCCCAGTGTCCGAACCAGGACGGGATCCCTGAAAGGCAAACGTGTTCGAGTGAGACAAGTGGGGCAAAAGATGGGACTTTCTTGGGGTGTGGCCGCCCCAAACGGGTCCCGAAAGCTCCTCTTTACCCGGGGAGTGGTTCGGCAGCAGCCTCCTCCTTTTCCCATCAGCCCAGTTCTGATGGGAAGGCAGGAGGGCTGTTTGCTCTTCTGGGCACTTGAGGATGTGCGTGCCAGTGTGCGTGCGTACTGGTGTGTAAGCGTGTGGATGGGTATGCGTGAGCGCGTTTATGTGTGTGCCGGCGTGCGAGCTGGTGCGTGAGTGCGCTTCTATGTGTGTCAGTGTGTGTGTGCCGGCCCTGGCCCCGGTGACCATCCTTGGCTGTTGTTTCAGCTGCTGGGTGGGGCCGAGCTGAGCCTTCGGGCATTTTTCTTTGTGGCTGCGCCTGGGTCAGGTCAGAGCCGCCGGAGGCAGTCACTCCTCACTTACGGGCTTCCTCTGTGGGAAAACCAACTTTCTCTTTTCTGGAAGTTGCTACTCATCAGTCGGCAGCCCCCCTCTCCTCCCTCCTTCCCCCACCCCGCTAGCTGGAAAAGCTTGGGTGTGGGTGGGAACCAGAGGGAGGATCCCTAGGCAGCTATTAGCCAATCTGGGCTGGAGCGCCATCTGAGCCGCTTGGTGGATGTGACCTTGGGCAAGTGCCCTTATGAGCAAACTCTGGCTCTCCTCACTTGTCCAGTCAAGGTGGCCGGGCCCGGGGTTTCTGGCACCTCTTTTCTTCCTCATTCCCCAAACTCAATGGGACTGGCCGCCTCCCCTTGGTGCTGACCCTCCCCCAAGGGCCCAGTTCTAGTCTGCCAGGGAGAATCAGCACGCCAAGTACAGAGGGAGGATGGGAGCCAAGGGCCGAGCCGGATCATCGCCGAGTACAGAGGGAGGATGGGAGCCAAGGGCCGAGCCGGATCATCGCCAGGATGGGAGCCAAGGGTCGAGCCGGATCATCGATGACCTGGAACTGAACGGACCCAGCAGACCCGCCCCCTCATTGTGCAGATGCAGAAGCTGGAAGCCCAGGGCAAATTTGCTCAAGATCTCAAAAGCCTCAATTAGCAGAACCAAATTCATTACTTCGCGTGGGAGAGTTGAGGGATAGCTGGGGGGGGGGCAGTGGGGAGGGCTGGGAAGGAAGGAACACAAGAGCAGACCAGGACAAGACTAATCCGACCATTGTCCCTTTCTGCCAGCTCACCACAGCCAGATACCCCGTAGTGGTGAAGATGGGCCATGCTCATTCAGGAATGGGCAAGGTGAGTCTCCTTCACTCTCCTTCACTGAGGCCTGGTGGGTCCCCGAAGCCTCTGCCCAGATAAGCCCGGCAGTGGCCCAGGTTTCACCGGGATGCCTTGAGAGGCCGGGCTTTCCCTCTTCCCAGAGGTCTGTGATCAGAGACCGGTGGGTTCCTTCTCAGGGACATCCCACCAGAGGGTATTCCTGAACGAGTCTGGCTGGGCTTGGACAAGAGCTTTCTGAGTTCTCTTCCATACTTTTCTGCCCATGGGTCCCAGCTCCAACAGGCCTTGACCCTGGTCTCTCAACCTTGGCCCTCAGGTGAAAGTAGAGAATCAGTATGACTTCCAGGACATCGCCAGTGTGGTGGCGCTGACCAAGACCTACGCCACTGCAGAGCCCTTCATCGACGCCAAGTATGATGTCCGGGTGCAGAAGATTGGCCACAGCTACAAGGCCTACATGTGAGCCCTGAGGAGCTGGCTGGGGCCCGTTGCAGCTTGTCTCTTCCCATAGCCTACTTGGATGGGGAGGGGGGGTGTGTGTCACGTGGTGAGTTGGGCTTCCATATTGGGGTCCTCATCCCAGGTTGGTCTCATTACCATTGCCCTCCCCCAAACCAACTTAACACAGCCTGCCCTGAATTGTTTCTTTGCTCTCCTCCCAGGAGGACCTCAGTGTCTGGAAACTGGAAAACCAACACGGGCTCAGCCATGCTGGAGCAAATTGCCATGTCTGACAGGTGAGGCCAGTGAGGGAAGATCTGCCAGGCTGGGAAAGGGGCCTGCCTGGGGAGGAGTGACCCATTAGTACACTGCAGCTCAACCAGGCCCACGGAAAAACCATGCTTAGAACCCGGGACCCTGGGACTGGAGAAGCCCCGCAGGGAGACGTGCCAGCCCTTCAAATGTGGTGAACCCAAAGACTGTGGGGAAGATACTGCATCTGCTTGGGCAGTGCTTGGGGGTGAGGAGGGAGAAGGCGAAAGAGCAAAGTTAGATCAGATGGCAGGCCAACCTCTAACCTGGGAGCTGTCCCCAAGTGATACGAGCCCCTCCCCCTTAAGGTAATCTACAAGTGGCCCGCCGTCTGCTTTTGGGACACCTCTGGCCTTTGTTCACAGGTACAAACTGTGGGTGGACACGTGCTCTGAGATCTTTGGGGGCCTGGACATCTGCGCAGTGGAGGCCTTGCATGGCAAGGATGGGCGAGACCACATCATCGAGGTCAGCTTTCCCCCCACTTTCCCCCACCATCAACTGGGCATATCTCCTTGTCCCTCCCATTCTGAGCCTTTCCCTCCCCCCAGGTGGTGGGCTCCTCCATGCCACTCATTGGGGATCATCAGGATGAGGACAAGCAGCTGATCGTGGAGCTCGTGGTTAACAAGATGGGCTTGGCCCTGCCTAGGCCCCGAGAGGCTTCTCCTGGCCGTGGAGCACATTCTCAGGTCAGCCCCGAATGACTCTTCGGCCAAGAGGGGGAGGGGTAGTGGCGTGTGTGTTCGTTCCTGTTCCGGACACAGGGTTTGAAGACTGTACCCCTCCTGCTTTCTATGCAGGCTCCATCCCCAGGGGCACAGGCTGGGGGTCGCCAGGCGGGACCTCCAGCTCAGCAGCGTCCCCCACCCCAGGGTAAGTAAAGCGGGGGCCTTCCTGGAGGGTGGATGGCTTTCACCAAGGGGAAGGGTTTCCTTTGGAGGTGGTGGTTGATCATGCGAGGCTGGAGAGGCTTAGTGTGAAAGGCTTCCTCCTGGGAGAGAGGGAAGGAATGACGGGAGGAGGGGAAGACAGAAGGGTCCGGTTTGGGTAGCTCCGGGTAAAGCGCGCATGCGTGTGTGTTTCACTCGCAGGGGGCCCCCAGCAGCCCGGGCCTGGACCTCAGCGCCACGGCCCCCCTTCCCAGCAGCGTCCCCCGCCTCAAGGCCAGCCGCTCCAGGGCCTGGGCCCTCAGGCGGCCGTGGCGGCGCAGCCGCGCCTCCCCAGCCCCAGCGGGCAGGCACCGTCGGGCTCCGGCCGCCAGCCACGTCCGGCGGGTTCGGGGGCCGCCCCGCAGGCGCGTGCCCCGCAGCAAGCGCAGTCACCGCAGCCGCAGCCGCCCTCGCAACCCCCGCAGCCGCCGCAACCTGCCGCGGCCACCCAGGGACCGCGCCAGGGTAGCCAGTCCCCGCAGCCGCAGCCGCGCCAGGCCGGACCCGCCCGGGGCCAGGCAGCCGGGGGTCCGCAGAGGGCTCCGCAGCGAGCGCCGCCCGGGCCGCCCGCAGGCCCCACCCGGCAGCTGAGCCAGGCGGGCCCCCAGGCCGGCCGCCCCGGCCCAGTCGCCGGGCCACCTACCACACAGCAACCGCGGCCCAGCACCCAGGGCCAGGGCCAGGGCCGCGGCCCCGCCGGGCCCGGGCAGCCTAAACCCCAGCTCGCCCAGAAGCCGAGTCAGGACGCGCCGGCCGCGGCCCCGCAGCTGAAGTAAGGGCGGGGCCTCTGGCCGGGGGGCGGGGCCTCCTATGGGCGGGGCGTGAGCGGGCCGGAGCGGGGCCAGCCCGGGTCCCCGCCCCGCGGTAACTCTGTGTTTCTCTCCCTCCTCCTCCTCCTTCTCCTCCCCCTCCTCCTCCCGGTCTCGTCCCGCCCCCGTCCCCTCCTCCCTCCCTCCGCCCGCCTTGTTTCTCTTCAGCAAATCCCAGTCTCTGACCAATACCTTCAACCTTCCAGACCCGCCCAGGCCCCGCCCCGGCCCAGCCTTAGCCAGGACGAGGTGAAGGCGGAGACCATCCGCAGCCTGAGGAAATCCTTCGCGAGCCTCTTCTCCGACTGATTCCCCACTCCTTTCCCCCTTCCCCCCCGAGGTGTGATCCCCCCCAGGCCTCCAAGGCCTCCTCAGCACCCGGGATGGCTGTGTCTTTAAATATGCAAATCACCGAGCACTCCCAGTACCCTCGGCCGGGCGCTCCTTCCTCTCTCCCCCTTGTGCGCGTGCGTGTCAGTGTGCCGTCCGTGTGCCTGCCCGTGACCCTCGTGCCGCCGCTTGGCGTGTGTTGGAGTTTCTCGTGAAGCCTGTGATGCGCGCAGTGACGCTGTAGTGGCCCACCCCTCCCGCCCGCCCCCTGCCCCCCCATCTGTTACTCTGACCACAGAAGAGTCAAGAAACGTGATTAAGTGATCAAAGCGAGAGCTGGGCAGCCTCCTGTGCTTCTTGGGGGGGAGGGGGTGGTAGGAAAGCAGGCACAGGAGAGGGGGTGCGGGGATTCCCTTCCTCCCCTCTGGCCTTTGAACCTCGGCTTCACCCCCTCCTCCCAAGGCCGCCCGGAGCTGGGCAAACTGCAGCCATCACTGCCAGGTCCGGGAAGTAGGAGAACGAAACCTGGGACCCCTGGATTCCGCCTCAGGGCTGGCCAGGGCCCCTACGGCCCAAAGAGGCGCAGGGCTCCCAGCAGGGACGAAGGCAGCTCCTCAGTCTGAGCCCGGTGCAGTGACGGTTCCGATGCGCTGCGCTCGATCTTAGGCAGCACCCGCTGCAGCAGCTCTATGGTGACCAGGATCTGGGTGGGGAAGGAAACGGGCAAGGCTTGAGGCCCCAGCTTTCAGGTGGCCTGGCCCAGCCCAAAGCCCACCCGGAGGTGGCTTCTGACCTCGGGGAAGAGGGGCCGCTCTTCCCGCTGGAAGCGCAGACAGTCGGCCAGCAGCCTCTTCATGGCTTTAGGGCAGTTGTTGGACACTTTGGTGAGGTCTGGTGACAGATAACCTCGGCCGACCATGAAGATGATCTGCAACCAGAGCAGGGAGTGGGCATCGGATCACTAGGGGCGGTCCTACCCTGGCAGGTGCCAGAAGGAAGTTCTCCAGCCAAGGAAGAGCTGCATGAGTGAGGGTCAGGCAGGGCCAGGACGAGGGTCCCGGGAGAGCGGGAGGAAGGAAGGGGAGGGAGTGTCCACCTGATCTCTGTTGTTGATGTGGCTATAGGGAAGACTGCCACTCATGAGCTCATAGAGAACGACCCCATAGGCGTAGACGTCAGACTGGAAGCTGTAGGGGTTCTTGTCCTGCATGCGGATCACCTCAGAGGCCTGTGGAGTCCGGGAGAAGGCCTGGGTGAGCTGGTTGGCCTGGCCTGCCCTCTCTGTGGCCGCTCCCTCTCCTCCCAGCCCCCAGCCTCACCATCCAGAGCACAGAGCCAGTGGGCTGTTCCACTTGCTGGGCGCCACTCCACCTGGTCTTGACAGTGGCCAGCCCAAAGTCTCCGATCTTGACAGTCAGCCCCTCGTGCAGGAAGATATCTACATCCTTGTCAAAGGCCACAGACAGTATTCTCTGGGCACCCTACCCCTCCCTCCATCTTCCTGCCTCCAACCCCCCAGGACCTACTGCCTTTCCCAGCCTGCCTCGGCAGACCTCCCCATCCCTTTTGTAGCAGCCCTCTAAGGGAGCACGGGTGGATACTGTTGGACTTGAGATCTCGGTGAATGATGTTCTTGGCATGGAGGTAACTGTAGAAGGACACAGATTATGAGGAAGAGCTGTCTGGGGCGTGCGAACACACATACACACACATACGTGTCTATGCCCGGGGGATGGGGGGAAGATTTATGGAACGGCTCTGAGCTGCGCCACGTGTGAACGTCGCGTGCCAAGGGCCGGTTCGGAGGAACTCACTCCATGCCCTGAGCCGTCTGCCGCGCCACATCAATGAGCTGTACCATGTCGAAGTGAGTGTCAGCCACGTGGAGGTGGTGGTAGAGGCTGGAACCCTCACACCACTGGGTGATGATGGCAAAGTCAGGCCTTGTCATGAAGCCCATGAACAAAAGGATGTTTACGTGGCGCGTCTTCCTGCCGACGGGAGGGAGGGGGATGGTTAGCCCCTGCTTGCCCAAAGCCAGCTCGTGCTCCCTGCTGGCTGCCGTGCACATGCTCACCTGAGGACCTGCATCTCGTTCTTGAAGGCCTGTGCTTGCTCAGCCGTGGGCTGTGCCACCTTTAGCACCTTCACAGCCACGTCTCCGTGCCATCGCCCACGGAACACGGTCCCAAAGGAGCCTGTCCCGATCCTCTTCAGCAGCTGCACCTCCCCTGGGGCCACCTCCCAGTAGTAACCTGAGTCTCGGTAACCCAGGGACTTCTGGGAGGCATGGATAGGACAGGGGGGCAGTGAGCTTCCCGTTCTCTCAGTATTTCCCCCATTTTCCCTCCTTGAGAGCTCTCAGACTCGTGTGTGTGTGTGTGTGTGTGTGTGTGTGTGTGTGTGTGTTTCCCAGCTTACCACTTTCTTCTTATCATCAGCTGAAGCTGAGGACTTGCGCTCAAGGGGCTCTGATGAAAACTTGGGGTGTGGGGATTTCCTTCCAGGGGGGGACACAAGGCTGGGGCTAGGACTGCTTTGGGGGGTCCTTTCCCCACCTGTTCCTGGGAGAGGCAAGGACACAGATAAGAAACCAGAGAGAGATGGAAGTAAGGAAGGCCTGGGCCAGAGGATGAGGGGAGCGGGGACAGCAAGGGCTGGGATCAAGGGATTTGGATGCTCACCTTCAGCAGTGAAGGCCTGGGCTGCCTGCTGTGGGAGCAAACCGGGGGGAGCACAGGTCAGCCTTTTCTTTGAACCCTGGGCCTTCTTTTGCCCTAAAGGCTTCTGAGTTCTCTCAGGCCACTTGACCCTCTCCCCCATCCCAGGTCCCCGACCCTCCAAGCCTAGCTCCCCCAGACCACCTCCTCGGTGAGTTCTTATTGGGAGGCGTTCCAGGGACAGTCGTCACTGAGTGTCCACTGACAGGCATCGATTGCCCTCACAAGTGAATGCCCTACCTGTACGAGCCTGCTGTCCACAGGCATCGTGGTGCTGATCATGTGCACATTGGGTGTGGATGTGGAGCGGATCCTCTGGAGGGGTGGGCCTCCAGACCCAGGGAAAGCAAAAGTCTCCCCATGGGAGGCTGGTGTTTGCGTCCTGGAGGGGAAGGGAAGTGGAGGAGGAGGAGGAGGAGGAAGCCTCTGGATCAGGTTCCTCCCTCCACAGACCATCTGCTGGCCTTACCTGGGACTCTTTGGGGTGTGGGACTCACACAGGGCCTGGCTTCCAGACTGGGGCTCAGGAGCACCAGGGCTTCCAGTCAAGTCCTGGACACTGCGGTAGCAACTGAAGCAGAAAATTAGAGACCTTAGGGAGGGTGCAGTCCTCAGGAAGGACCAGCTGGGATGAGGGAGATCCCACCCCAACCCAGGTGAGGGCAGGCTAACAGACAAAGGCAACCAGGCCACTGGGGATTCTTGGGGAGATCCTGGGGACTGGGAAAGGACCATAGGCCTCACGGTTGGCGGGCGGTAGCCATGTCAACACAGACGGTGGGGACCCGGGCACTGCAGTGTTGGTGGAACTTGTAGCCACACGTCTGGCAGCGGAAGCCATGAAAGAGGAAGCGGCGGCAGAAGTCGCAGAAGGTGGGAGCCAGGAATGTCTTCCGGGCAAAGTTGTGGGCAGCTGCGAGTGGAACATCAGCCCGGACCTCGACCGTCAGTTCTTCCCCATGCAAAGGAGCAATGGCTGCGTCCCAGGCTGTTGCTGTCTTCCGGCTACAGGACCCGAGGGGATGAGACATAGGGAAAGGGAAGGATCAGTGATGGCTGAGGAGGAGACAGAGGCTGGGGGGGCTGAGAGAAGGGGGGCCGGATAGGGAGCTCACCCCTGTACAAGATGATAGACGGCACAGCAATCTTGGTTCAGTCCCCGCACCTTCAGTGCCTTGTCCAATGAGTCGGAGACAGTCATTCCATCCCGGGCGGTTACCTAACAGGCCCCCCCGATTCCCCGAGATGGTCGTAATTGATTTTCTTCCCCAAGTCTCCCTCCTTGTTCAGCTCCCCAGATTAGGAATCTCTCCCTTCCCTGGGCAGGATCCCTGATATTGCTTCCCTGCCGGATTGCTCACCACTGTGCGCTGCTGGTTGGGCAGATAGACCTTCACAGTGCCCCCTACTCGACTGCTGCTCGAAGGGGTCGCAGCAGGATCTTCTGCTGTGGTTAGGCTCCTGGAGGATCCTACGGGGGTGGCGGTTGGGCCTCGTCTCATCTTGTCCCCCCAAACTCAAGTGACCCAAAAGGCAGGGATAGATGCTGTTGGGGGACAAAGATGATGGGGAAGGCTGTAGATCTCCATACGTTACTGGGAGGACAAGTGGAAAGGGGGATGGCTTTGCAGTTGGAAGCCTTGGGTTCAAATCCTGGCTCTGGGTGAATTTGGGCAAGTCACTTCACCTCTTCTTGCCTCTATTTCTTTTGTCAATGATGAAATTAGATTCCCCCTCCCCCCAGTTCTAGATCCTTATGATGTCCAAGCACTATGATGTTGGGATGGCTCAAGATCTTGCATTACCATTTATGGAGTTAAGAATATTTGGGATGGGAAAGATTTGGAGATCTTAAATTCCTTTTTTTTTTTTTTTGCTGAGGCAATTGGGGTTGAGTTGCCCAGTTAAATTGCCCAGAGTCACACTGCTAGGGAGTGTTAAGTTTCTGAGAAGATCTTAAATTCTTGGGGGGGGGCGCAAAATCTTTAGTTACTATAAAGGAGGTTGATGGAAGTGGGAATAGTGGATTTCTAAGCATGGCCAGAGGGCCAAGGATGATGGGATAGGAGAGTGGAACTTTCTACACACTGGAAGCAGAACTATGAACCTTTTCTCTTGGGAAAGCCCTGCCCCAAACAGCTGGTTCCATCAATCGTCCCTCTAATTCTAACTCTAATTCTAATCCTTAGGGATCTTTTGTTAAGGAGCCCAGGTTCCGGGGAAAACTGAGGTAGGAGTGGGGCCGACACAGGAAGAAGCAGAAGAGGCACTGTCTAGGTGCTGGAGAGGAAAGAAAGCAAACAATACTGAGTCACCAGAACCTGGTATGGGGTTGTAGATAGAGACATGTTTGATCAATGCAAGGGGGATACATTTCCACAGCACCCTAAGAGCCCTTTTGTTGGGGCAAGCAGGGGTTATGGGATCCAAGAATACAAAAAAGATTTTTCAAAGGTACAGGGGAATGGTGGCCCCTCCAGTTCTTCACATATGCTTTCAGTTGTAAACATAGGACAAAGCAGGAATTTCAGAGTGGTCACTTCATATGGATCAGTGTTTAAAGCTGGGCCCCTGGGGAAGGCAAAAGAGTGCTATCTGATGTAAAATGGCAGAACTGTGGCCATCAATAAAGGAACACAGAGGTGGACAGTGAGTAGATCTTGGAAAAACCACCACCACCACCTGCTGAGCAGAGCTACAGGAGGCAAAAATCAGAGCGATTAGCAAGAACAAATCAGAACCATTAGCAAGAGCAAATCTTGGCATTAGCCCAAGCTGGAGCCCCACCCAGGGGTGTATTGTAAATCAGGGTTTTTGGGATGGGGAGTATGTGCCTATGCACTGGTGTGCGTGTGTGCCCATGCCTTCGTAGGATTCTACCGTCAGCCTTGTGAGCTTGAACACTTATAAGGGGAGCCAGTGGCTACTCAAGTGGTTCTCAGACTCCAGGTGGGTGGGGATAACGAGTGAGACAAGAGGTGTTCCCAGAATCCTTGAGCCTTCCTTTCGAAAAGACTTGGTGGGGTGCAGCTGGCGTTAAGAATGTTGGGGGGTGGGGCTGAAGATCTCGGAAAACCCTTCGCAGGACTTTGATGTTGGGGTTAGTCAGACATCTCCAAGAACCATTACCAGGAAGCTCTCATCACTAGGGAAATCGAAGCCCCTCGAACTGGCTGGGAATTTCTAAGCTCCAGAAAGGGGGGGAGTAGGAAGATGAGTATGGAAAACAGATCGAAAAATGGGGGGGGGGGGAAGAAGAAGGGGAGAAACTGAGTTAGGATAGGTGGGAAACAGCCCCACCCCAGGATGGGCCCCGTGCACAGGCTCCAGCAGCTAGACAATTTAAAGGAACCAAACTTCGTGCCCCTCCCCCTTCCATTCGCGCCTGCGCGTTGCGCCCAGCTACCCCCTCCTAGCGACGGGAGATTCCATTCTTTTTCCGTGAAGGGGGTGGGGGGTCCTCGGGACAAGACAGGAAGTAATACAGAACGGTCACCGTGGCTTCGGCCTGGCGTCGTCTTACCTGTCACGGTGCTGCCACAGAAGCTTCCTCCATCTTGGGGCCCGTCTTTCCTCTCCCGGAGGGTGGAACCGGCCACGGCCGCCCCAAGGCCCCTATTCCGTCAGGTCTGCCCCCGTCGAGATCCCATTGGCCGTTTCAGCTCCGCCCAAGCCCCTACCCACAATCTTATTGATCGCAGGAGCCGCCGCTCCTCCAGAATTCCCTGCTCATTGGCGAACGCTTCCTCCTTTTTAGGCTTACGGCGTTGATTGGTCACTGCGGGATTTACCCCTTTACTCTCAATCCCTCACTCTCCTGGAGCCCCGCCTCCCCCGGGTGCACATTGGCTATTTCTGCCGCAGTTTTTCCTCAGCTCACTGGCTGTCAGGGAGGGTTCCCCTTACCCCCAGTCCCCTGTCCCGGCTACTTTCTTTTCTCCACCTTCTCAATCCCGGGAGCCCCACCTCTGTCGAGTGATCATTGGCTATTTCTCCCCCCACCCCTTCTATGCCCGCAATGATTGGCCAGGGTCCTTGCTCCTCTTCCTCCTCCCACTCCGCGGTGGGCTCTTATTGTCTCTCCTAAGTCTCGCTTCGGGTTGTGGCTCTTTAAGCGGATCGGGACAAAGTTGGGGGAAAAGTTGAGAGAGGTGGGGGGTGAGGGCACGAGGCTGCAGCCCGCCAGAGAGGTGAAGGATGTGGCGGGATGAGTGCCTTCGAGTGAGCTGACTGTCCTAGGAAGGATCCTAGAACAAATAGAGGCATCCTACCTCTTTCCATCATTCCCAGCGCCTTTGCCCATTTCTGTCCCCCTCTGTCCCCCTTTCTCTTCTTTCACTCCTCTCTCTCTTTCCTCGGGGACACGTGGTCAAACTCTGGCTGTCACCCATTCTTGTTAGCTTTGGTTTGAGGAGAGAAATGGGGGGAGAGGTCCAAGGGAAGAAGCCTCAAGCGGCTAACGCTTTAGATGGGGGAGGGGGGGACGGGGACGGGGTTGCTTCTTTCTGTCCCTGCCATGCCTACCGAGAAATTATCTGAGGTAACCACCTAAGCACGGAGCAGAAAGGGCTCCCTAATGGTGGACACCTCGGGCTGGGCCGGCCTTTGCCTTTCGTTGTGGTCCTGCCAAGGAAAGCGAGAGAATGGCTGCAACTCTAGGAGAAACCTTGAAAACCAGCGAGGGGAAAAAAGTCTAAGGCCCTGATCACCTCGGGCTGAGAGCTAGCCCCATCAGCTCACGGCCAAAGAGAGGAGAAAAGGGGGGGGGGTTGACTGTGGGAGGAGGGACTGCTGAGGAAGGGACCCTTAGGCTCAGGGCTACCCCAGGCCAGGGAACACTACTCATTCCTATAATGTTCGGGCTACAAAAAGACTCAGGAGACTCCTGCTTCCCTCTAAAGACTTGGGCTAGCAGCCTAGGTTGCTGGGGGCTGAGGGGCAACAGATGGCCCCCTGTTGTTATGGAGAGAGCTGAGAGACCACTGAGGATCTTGGAAAGACCTTAGTAATCCTGGAGGCAAGGGCCTGGACCACTGGTCATCTCATGCTGAGACTCTCCGGCCTGTGAAAACCCGGCGCAGGGCTCCCTGCACATCTGGGTTCCGGAGGCTGTAAATGAGTGGGTTGAGCATGGGACTGAGGACAGTGTTGAGGATTCCAACCCCTTTGCTCTGGTCTGAAGCCTCAACAGAACCTAGGCGCATGTAGCTAAAGATGCCAGCCCCATAGAAGATGCCCACAACAGCCAGGTGGGAGCTGCAGGTGGAGAAGGCCTTTTTGCGGCCCTCTGCCGAGCGGATCCTCAGCACGGCAGCTGCCACATGCAGGTAGGAAGTGACGATGAGGACCGTGGGGGCTCCGGCCATGATGACGCCCAGAGCGAAGAGCAGCAGCTCATTGAGGCGAGTGCTGGAGCAGGCCAGGTGAAAGAGAGGGGGGAGGTCGCAGTAGAAGTGGTTCACCACATTGGGGCCGCAGAAGTCCAGCGTAGATAGTGCCACCGTATGGGTCAACGCGTTTCCAAGCGAGCAGGCCCAAGATGCAGCCACAAGTGCTCCCTGGACTCCTCGGCCCATGCGAGTTGTATAGGTGAGAGGGCGGCAGATGGCTAGGAAGCGGTCGTAGGCCATGGCGGTCAGTAGGAAGCAGTCAACTCCCGCGAGCAGGTGAAAGAAGAAGAGTTGGGAGAGGCAGGCGGCAAAGGGGACAGCCTGCTCCTGGGATAGTAGTCGCACCAGCATTGGGGGCACCGTGACACTGACACACCCGATATCTAACAGCGACAGATTCCCCAGGAAGAAGTACATGGGTGTATGTAGCTTGGGCTCCACCAAAATGGCAGCCAAGATGCCCATGTTGCCACCGACTGTGGCTGCATAGGCCAAGAGAAAGATGGCAAAAAGGACTGGCTGCAGTTCCCACCTCTCTGTCAGCCCCAGCAAGATGAACTCTGTCACCGATGTCACATTGTAACTAGGTTGTAGGTCCATGGGCGGGCTCCCTCCTGGGCCACTGGCAGAAGCTGGCTGAGGGAGACGGCTGAGGGAGACAGTAGAGTTGTTAGCTCAGACTTGGGGCCCCATTGTCACTCTGCCCCACAAGCTTGGGCCGGATTTAAACTAGGGTCCTCCTGACTCCGGGGCTGGTGCTCTATCATCTATCTAACTGTCCCCACCAATGTATGGTCTTGGAAAATGAATCAAGCAGACCTTGCAGAGCCCTAGCTCCCTTCATGAACTTACCTGAGCCCAGATAGTCATTTGCTCATGAACACAAATATCTACCAATCTGGCCATTCACAGCTTATGTCTATGGGTAGGACTGATACTATGGATGTTCCCTCTCTCTGAAGTGGAGAACTGCAGCCAGTGATGCACATGTAGGCCCCGAGGCTGTTGGGCCCTTGCCCTACGGAGCCAGGATGCTCACAGAGGTCAGCTGGGCCCTCATTTTTTGTTCTGGTTAAAGTCCAACCTGTACTTCTGCTCTTGATCTCCTTCCCTTCCTTGTGCTTTGGGATCCCATCTTGTTGACCATTCAGGCAATGACCAGCAAGTATTTCCCAAATGCTTACTTTAGGCAGAATTCAGGAGATGGAAAGGCAAAGGGGAAATGGGCCTGGCCCTCAAGGAGCTTCCGTTTGTTCATTTGTCTTCCCAGAAATACACGCCGCATAAATAGAAAATGAGTACAGGGTGACTATGGGAGGAAGGGTACTAGCAGCGGGGGGATCTGGGGAGATATCAGATAGAAGTTTGAATGGAATCTGGAGGAAACTCAGGATTTAAAAAGTCCCTGTGGGTAGGAAGAACAGCATTCCGAAGAGGAGGGACACCATACAGAGGAGGCTGGGGGGGGGATGTGGGCAACAATGATGGCCACACTGCCCGGGTCATGTGGGGGAGGAGGGCAAGACGGGAAGGAAGTGAATTCCGAAGGGCTTTGAAAGCCAGGCAAAAGTTGAGACTTTATCTTAAAGGTCAGATGGAGCCACTGGAGAATCTGGAGAAGTGTGCGTGCGTGCGTGTGCACATGTGTGAGATATGCACGTGTGTATGTGACACATGTGTGACCACGCATGCGATATACACACATGCGTGTGATATGTAATAATGTGTTCGTGTGGCAGTGTGATAATGCATGGAATGTACATGTATGTGTATGACACATGTACAATGATGTGTGTGATGCACACGTGTGCATGTGATATATGTGTGATAATGTGTGTATGTGATATATGTGGGATTGTGTGTATGTGTATGTGTGTGTGTATAAGAGAGACATAGAGTGAGCCCCAGAGCCAGAGGGGAAGAGCCCAAATCCCATTGGGCAGCTCTCTCCTCTATCCATCTGCCGCTCCTTTCCCGCTGTCCCCAAGGCCGCAAAGGCCGGCCGGGAGCCATCGATTCCAGCTTCCCCCGTTAAGGGCCACAAGTGAAGGAGGTGCGAACATGAGTCCAAAGGGTCTGGGCTCTGCCCGAGCTTCCTTAAATTCTGCCAGGGGAGATTACACTTTGAAGGAAGCTGAAAAGCGGAGGTGGGGGGAAAGGGGGAGAAAGTCCTGGCCCAGAGCCTGGGGGAGAGTCAAGGACAGAGCTGAGAGAGGAATGAAGGAGTAACACAACTGGTGTGGGAGGGCCGGAGAGAGGGCTCCTGGGACAGGATGCCCAGGGGAAAAGGTCAGTGAAGAGAGGGGTAGGAGTAAGTTCAGGAGGGAGGCCCCAAGAAGGCTGAAGCTTGCTCAGGTTCTTCTGTTTGAATCCCGTCCATCCCTCTTGTTGTCCTCTCACTCCAACTCCTAGAAGGAGTCAGCCTCAGTTGCCTCCTCCACCACTGGATGTCCCATTCGCTTCTTCACTTTTCTCATCCTGCTGCCTCTCCAGGCTACTCCTTAATGATCAACCTTCTCCTGGTGTGTCACCCACTTCCGAGTCCCCTGTGTAGAACTCTGTGCCTTGTCCCCCTGGCTCGGGGGGGCTTTGGTCTGGGCCCTCTCCCTTTCTCAAGATTCATCAGCTTCCAGGAGAGGGATGCAAGAAGGGAATAAACATTTATGTAGCCCACTATGAGCCAGGTACCTACTAAGTACTCTAGGAATATCATCTCATTGGTTAAACAAGAACCCTGGGAGATAGGTACTTATTTTATTATCCTCATTTACAATTGAGGATACTGAGGCACACAGGTGAGGTGACTTGCCCAGGATCACACAGCCAGTCAGTAGTTGAGGTCCCATTTGAACCCACATCTCGGGGACAGCAGGCCCAGGTCTCTCTTGGCTGCAGCACCCCCTAGCTGCCATGGGTCCAGTTGTCTCTGCACATCATCTTCAGCCCCACTCCTTGGTCCCCAATTGCTGGCTGGCTGTGGTCATACCCGCTTAGCTGTCCCATGGCATCTTCTTCAGATTGCCTGGCTCTGCCCAGTGCCCCCATTCTCAAGAGAATAGGTGCCAGGGCCAGCCAGGCCTTTCTTCCTCTTCAGTCCCAATTCCTGACATTCAGGCCTTCTTGGCCAACTCCCCGGTCCGACCTTCGGCTCCCCGATCTGGCCTCTGGCTTCCCGCTGGCCATTGGCAGGCAGGTGGCTCAGCTGGCGTGTCAGACTTTGCATCTCCCAAAGAAATCGTTTGCCCCAAAGGTAAATCAATGCTTGGAAGGCCTCCCTTCTTTCCTCTCTGAGCTCCCAGACCCAGAGGTCTTCTCTGTGTCATTTCGCCACCATTTTCTGCTTGTGAGCACTCCAGCTTCTTCACTGTTTCCTCCCCTCCCCATGTATTCTTCCTGCAGCCCAAAGCGACTCCCCCCGGCGCTACCGCTGCCTCCTGCCTCAAGGACTGAACGCCTCAGCCTGGCATGTCAAGCCTTGGCGAATCTGGCTCCAGCTGGTTTTGCCTGCCATCACGTCGGCTTTCCTCTCGCTCCATCTCCGCTGGCTGCATTGACGTTCCACCCCCTGCCTTGTCTCCTTTGTGTTGGCAGGGGACTCCATTCTTCCTTTAGCTTCTTAGGATCCTTGGTTCCCTTTAAGGTTCTGGTGAGAAGTCACTTCATCTTCCCTGTTATTGACATAGTTAGGAGTGTGCAGTGGCTAGAGCCCTGGGCCTGTGGTCATAAAGAGCTGAGTTCAAATGTGACCTCATACACTTAACTAACTGTATGACCTGGGTAACTTACCTTAGTTCCTCCAACTTTAAAATAGGAATGATCATACCCTTTGATCCAGCAGTGTTACTACTGGGCTTCTATCCCAAAGAGATCCTAAAGAAGGGAAAAGGATCCTAAAGAAAGGGAAAGTGCAAGAATGTTTGGGGCGGCCCTGTTTGTAGTGGCCAGAAACTGGAAACTGAATGGATACCCATCCATTGGAGAATGGCTGAATAAATTGTGGTCTATGAATGTTATGGAATATTATTGTTCTGTAAGAAATGACCAGCAGGAGGAATACAGAGAGGCTGGGAGAGACTGACAGGAACTGATGCTGAGGGAAGTGAGCAGGACCAGGAGATCATTGTACACAGAGACAACAATACTATATGAGGATCAATTCTTTTTTTTTTAATTATAGCTTTTTATTTACAAGTTATTTGCATGGGTAATTTTTCAGTATTGACAATTGCAAGACCTTTTGTTCCAACTTTTCCCCTCCTTCCCCCTCCCCCAGATGTCAGGTTAAATACAATATATGTGTACATGTCCAAACAGTTATTTTGCTGCACAAAAAGAATCGGACTCTGAAATAGTGTCCAATTAGCCTGGGAAGGAAATCCAAAATGCAGATGGGCAAAAATAGAGGGATTGGGAATTCTATGTAGTGGATCATAGTCATCCCCCAGAGTTCCTTTCCTGGGTGTAGCTGGTTCAGTTCATTACTGCTCTATTGGAACTGATTTGGTTCATCTCATTGTTGAAGAGGGCCACGTTCATCAGAATTGATCATATAGCATTGTTGTTGAAGTATATAGTGATCTCCTGGCCCTGCTCACTTCCCTCAGCATCAGTTCCTGTGAGTCTCCCCAGGCCTTTCTGAAATCCTCCTGCTGGTCATTTCTTACAGAACAAGAATATTCTATAACATTCATAGACCACACTTTATTCAGCCATTCTCCAATGGATGGGCATCCATTCAGTTTCCAGTTTCTGGCCACTCCAAAGAGGGCTGCCCCAAACATTCTGGCACATACAGGTCCCTTTCCCTCCTTTAAAATCTCTTTGGGATAGAAGCCCAGTAGTAGCACCGCTGGATCAAAGGGTAAGCAAAGTTTGATAACTTTTTGAGCATAGTTCCAAATCGCTCTCCAGAATGGCTGGATGTATCCACAATTCCACCCACAATGTATCAGTGTCTCTGTTTTTCCACATCCCCTCCAACATTCCGCATTATCTTTCCCTGTCATTCTAGCCAGTCTGACAGGTGACTAGTGGTATCTCAGAGTTGCCTTAATTGGCATTTGTCTGATCAATAATGACTCGGAACATCTTTTCATATGGCTAGAAATAGTTTCAATTTCTTCATCTGAGAATTGTCTATTCATATCCTTTTACCATTTATCCATTGGAGAATGGCTTGATTTCTTCTAAATTAGAGTCAATTCTCTATATATTTGGGAAATGAGGCCTTTAGAGGATCAATTCTGATGGACGTGGTTCTCTTTGGCAATGAGAGGAACCAAATCAGTTCCAATTGTTTAGTAATGAAGATAATCAGCTACACCCAGAGAGAGAACTATGGGAAATGAATGTGGACAACAACAGAGCGTTTCCACTCTTTCTGTTACTGTTTGCTTGCATTTTTGTTTTCCTTCCCAGGTTATTTTTACCTTCTTTCTAAATCTGATCTTTTTTGTGCAGCAAGAGAACTGTACAAATATGTACACATATATTGTATTTAACATAGACTTTAACATATTTAACATGTATTAGACTGCCTGCCATCTGGGGGAAGGGGTGAGGGGAAGGAGGGGAAAAGTTGGAAAAGAAGTTTTTGCAAGGGTCAATGTTGAAAAATTACCCATGCATATATCGTAAATAAAAAGCTATGATAAAAAATAGGAATGTTCACAGCTTAAGACAACAATATAGCAATCATAATCATACCAGGGGTGGGGGAGAATCAAAGGAAATCATATTTGTCCAGCACTTAGCACAGGGCCTGGCACTGTAGGAGGTACTTAATCAATGTCTGTCACCTTTCCTCCCTCATCTTCCTTCTGTCCAGGAAACCTAGAGTGAAGATTCAGAATCCTGGAACTTGAGAATTGGAAGTGACTTTAGCTGCTGTTTAGTCTGCTATATGCACAGAAGAAACTTCCACTCTAACCTCCCCAGCAGTTGGAGGGCTCCCCTCTTGAGGCAGCCTCCCCCATTGTGGGCCAGCTCTTGAGGCAATTCCCCCCTCCCCCAACTCTGGAGTTAAAGTGAACAAGTTCAATCTCTAATCCCCATGGCTGACTTGCAAACATTTGCAGATAGCTCTTAGGAGAACTTCCTTCCCTAGACTAAAGATCCCTTGTTCCTTCAAGTAACCCTTATGCCCTTAGGACTCAATGACCTCCAGCATCCTGGTTGCCCTCTTCTGGACTCCTTATAGCTTATCAGTCTCCTTCTTCAACTGTGGAGCTGAGAAGCCAGGTCTCTAAATGGGATCAGCCGAGGGCAGATGCCCAAGGGATCGCCTTCTACTTATTTTTTATTTTTATTCTTAATTTTTTTTTGCCATCTCCCTCTTCCCAGCAGCCCTGTGCCTTTTGAACGCAGCTGCCACATCGCACCATTGACTCTTAAGCCTGCGATTCACTGTGACCCACACATTGATTTCCCACAAACTTCTCCAACCACACCTCTCCCATCTTATATTTAGAAAAGCTGATTTTTTTTTACCCATGTATGAAACCACATTTATTCCTATTAAATTTCTCTTTAGTAGACTCGGCTCAATGATAGACTTCTTTTGGACCCCAAGCCAGCTGGAGATCATCTGAACATTTGATAGGCAGACTACGGAAGCCTGTCTCCAAGATATTGATAAAAAATTAGGAAATAGGGTCAGACAGAGATCCCTGGGACTTGTCAGTGGAGCTGTTTTACCACTCTGACATTGGACCCTGACAGCTTGTTGGAAACCCATGTTGCTGTGTTAGTCTATTCCTTCTCTCTCCATCTTCTCCATCAAAATAGTATGAAATACTTTATCTAGGGCTCTGCTAGAGTTGGGAGTGAACCATAGCCATATAGTTTCTCTGATTGTTTATGTGGAGATAGAGATAGGTGCTAGACTTATCAATCTCCTAAATGAGGAAAATTCCTCTACTCATGCAAGTCAGCACCCTCTCTGCCACTTCTAGTCTGAGAGAATTGTGTGGAATACTTGTCCAGGGTCCTACAGCCAGTGGTATCGGGCACTCAAATTCAGGTTTTACTGACTCCCAGGCCACTCTCCACCCACGATCCCATGGTTTGCTTTCACTCGTTTAATAATCCTGTCCAAAAAAAGGAATGAATGACCTGTTCTTGAACACTGGTCCTATATAATCACTGCTTCCCATTACCAAACATCTCTTTATCGATCAGTTCCAGAATCTTCCCAGGAAGCAAAGTCAAGCTCACCAGCCTATCACTGACAGCCTTTACTGCCTTTCCTTTGTGGAAATTGGTACTGTATTTGTCCTCCTCTAGTCCCATGGCACCTCTCCCCCTTTTCAGGGTCTTTCAGGGATCCCCGCCAGTGGCTGGGCAGTCATGGCTGCCAGTTCTCTTAGAACGTTGTTCCTCTGGGCCAGGGACTTAAAAAAAAAACATTTCCTCACTTATCTTGCTTCTAACCTTTGTTAATCATTTTTGTTCTGGGACTTCTGGTTCTCCCTCTGTCGGTTTCCCCCCTTTATCTGGTTTCTAGAATTCCTCACACAAATGTATCTTTTTAATATCCAATCTACTGTCTTTCTCCCTCTTTGGATCTCTTCTCTTCCTTTTAGATAAGGTAGGCACCTCCTCCTAGAGCCAGATGCCCCAGTTATGAGTCCTCCTCCTGCCAAGTCGCGGCCACTTTTGGGAATCCCGGTTTGTCTCCTTGAACGAAAATCCCATACTTGGTGCATCTGTGGGCCGACGGCTCGGGCTCCAGGTGAGTTGTTGTTGTTTTCTGGCTCATTTCTCCGCTTTAAGCATTTCTGTTTCTCTCTTCCTCCATGGCGACTGTGCCAGGTTCTGAGCTTGGTAGTTCTCCAGAGCCAGTTTCCTTATTTCCTTTTCCTTTTCAATTTAAAGCTCTTTTGGTGAGATTTTCCAAACTTCAGGTAAACATTTCCCCAGCCCTTTAAAGCTGCATTCTGTCCCTGGCCAAGAGCCCATTATGACTAGACTCTGGAAATCCAGAACCTCTTCCTTCACTCATTTTTTGTTCCTAAATTAGCCAAGTCGTCTCAGTTCTGCCTCCAATCTGTCTCCCTTTCTATCTCCCACAGCTACCATTTTCCAAGTTCCTGTCGCCCCTTCAGCTGAACTATTGCAGCAGGCTCTTGACTGGTCCCCCAATTTCCAAGTACTTTCTCCTCAGAGTTGTCAAAATGTGCTTCTGAAAGCACACGTCTGATCATGTAAGTCCTTGGTTCAAGGATCTTTGGCCAACCTTTGCCTGGAGAACATACAAGCTGTCAGCCCTGCACACTTGTGCTCTCCTATTTTTGCTAGATTTCTCTCACATTAGTCCCCTTCGCTATTCTTGTACAGCCAAAGCGGCTTACTTCCTGTTTCCCGGCCTGGACGTTCACCCTCTTCCACCTTGAATTCTACTCCTTTCTCTTCATCTCCTAGATTGCTTGACTTTCTTCAAAACTCAGCTAATGAACTGCCTTGAACAGGAAGTCTTTGCCCTAAAGTCAAAGGAACTTGTTTTGATTTGTTTGTCCCTAAGTTGTCTCTTTGAGGGAAGGGACTGTCTTAGTTTTGTCTTTCCATCCTTATCACCCAGCTTAGTGTCTTGTATATTGAAACTGCTAGATGATCACCCTCCCCTTCTCTCTGTCTCTCTCTCTCCTAGCTTTCTTATCTCTCTCTGTCTCTGTCTGTCTCTCTTCTTTTCTTCTCTCCTTACCCTCTCACCTTTATCTTTAGCTCTTTTTCTCTCTTCTTTTCACTCTTTTGTTTCTCTCTCTTCTCTTCTTCCTCTCTCGCTTCTCTTATCTCTCTTCATTTTCTAGCCCTTTTTTCTTTTCCTGCCTCTGAGTTTCTTCCCCATCACTAAGGGCACAAAGGGGTTATTCCTGGTGCCTCCCTAGACCAAACTCCCTTTTCTCCTATTCTTTCCACACTGTCTCTCTCTATCCCTTCCTCCATTGCACAGGCCCCCTCTCCCCACAAGAGTCTTGCGTTTTTTACTTAGTCTCCCGGACAATATTTTGTTAGTTTTGTATACCAGCAGCCCCAGACCCTGCAAACAGTGACTAATTCACCGAAGCTGGACCAGGCTGGGCGGTGGGACTCTACCGGGGGAACCTGGAATTTCAAGACTGAAGCCTTCTCCTGATCTTTTGAGAGGTACCATAGCATAATGGCTAGAGCGCTGACCTTGGAGGCAGGAGACCTGAGTTTGAATAGAACCCTTAAACCAAGGATTCTCAATGTGGGAGGTCATGGAGAGATTGGATAAGACATCTTATTTTTTCTTTTCTTTTCTTTCCCAGTTCCTGTTCTTAAAATTTTTTTAAATAGCATTTTATTCCCCTCCCTCCCCCAGTTACCCATCAGGGACATTTTTATAATCAGTGAGACTTTTGATTTCACATTGTTGTCTTTTGAGTTTATATCTTCTCTTCCCTATCAATGTGGTAGCTTTTGATGGTCAAATTCTTTTGTTGTTGTCGCTTGCTCAGTTTTCCAGCCTATGACTATGATTTTGGCTTTGACCTTTATGTTTGAGTTGAACTTGATGTTTTTTTCAATTTTAAACACATTTTTTGAACTTTATGTTGAAGTTAAAGTTTGTTCACCCAGGGGTGGGAAGGCCCTGTCCCAAGCTTTAGGCTTTTTCATGCTTGTGTTTTCAGAGCTAGTTCTGGGAGTCTGAGTTCTCTCTCAGTGCTTCCAGAGTGGTATGATCTGGAGAGAGGTATTGTCACTGCTCTCCTGGTCTCTGTAGTTATCCACGAAGGACCTCAATTCTGAGCATCTGCTAGTGCCCTCTTTCCTTGGAACCGTGACTCAGAACTTCATACAGGCAAGCCAGTTGTACCCAGTGCCAGCAAAAGGGCCCCTGGGATCTCTTTCTCACCAGTTGTCTGACTCACCCTTCCCGTCTCTGGCCTGAAAGCTCCCAGAGCTGCCATCCCCCCTGCTGCTGCTGTTGGTGCTGCCTTGGGTGTGGAACCCTGACAGGTCTCCCTCTTCGGTTCTCTTAGGCAGGAAGACCATCTCCCCTGATCTTTTGTCGCTTCTGTTGCTCCCAAATTTGGTTTGAGGTGTTATGTTAAAGTTGCTAGGAAGGGAATTTTGCGAGGGCTCAGCTGTCCCTTAGCCACCATCTTTGATAGCTTTATTTTGATTAACCTTTGGATTCTTTTGTAATCCGATGTATTTTGCTTTCGGTATTAGATATTATCATTGTGGGAAGGTTAAGATACAGGTTATTCTGTAGGTTTCACCAAACTGCTAAAGGGATCCATGACTCAAAAAAGGGAAGCGCCTCTGTCTTTCCCAATTAATGACTATATGACCTCGAACAAATCACTTCACCTCAGTTTCCTCACCTGCAAAATGAGGGGGTTAGATTCCCCCAGCTTGACTCAAAGGTCCATTCCAGCTCTACAATTCTCCCTTCTGTGGCTCAATAATCTGCCATGAGCCGATAAAGAAAGACATTTAGGGTAGAATTGAGAGAAAAATACCTGGCTTTGGATCTTAGGTTTACCTCTGACTCACTCTGTGATCCTGAGATCTTTTTTGTTCTCGGTGCCTCAGTTTCCTTCCTTGGAAACAATGGGAAATATCCTTCCCAGTTCTGAGGTTTTGCTTGTTCTTATGGAGCGAAGGGAAGAGGTTGCGAGATGGGTACTCACCAGGTTCTGCGTTCTAGGCTCCAGGCACCAGATTGGGGCTTCTCGGACGGGGTCATCCCAGCTGAAGTGTTTATAAAGTAGAAGAGACAGAAATGATGGAAAGAGACCATCTCTGTCCCAGGGCTCTGTCCTCCTTAGGATTACTCCCAGAAGCCTTGCTAATGAGCACTCATTAATTAAGGGACGCCCATTCCCCCCACAGGGCTTGTTAGCAAGGGGACCGTAGGGCACTTATCAGTGTCTCAGGGTGGAACTTTTGGAAGCAGAAAGAACTGGAAATGCCCCCTGGGAAATCTCTTTCCTCTTTACCACACATAGACCTATCCTTCAAAGCAATTACTTGGAAAACCTTGAGCTCAAACAGCTTGTTGAAAGAATGAATCTTGCTTGATAAGAGACATTCCATTTTGAGTAAGCTAGAAAGAGATGGGAACAGCCCTCTTGCTGATGGAGGAACTTCACCCTAGTCTGCCAGAATCTGGAGCCAAGGCCAAGAAGATCCACTTACTTAGTGACTTGGACCGGCTTTCATACCCATCAACCCTCAGAGCCGGGAGAAATGAACCTCAAATGGGACACCTGTAAAAGTGGCAGAAGGAGAAACTCCGGCTGAGAAAGTGTGATGGACTCACTCAGAACGGAGAAGGATGCAGGGAGGGATGTAGGTAAAGATGGAGGCAAGCATGGAGCTTAGGAGGGATGGAAGCAGGGAGGGATACAGGGATGGAGGTGAGGAAGGAGGCAAGGAGGGATGGAAGTGAGGAGGAAAGCAAATAGGCGAGGAGGGAGGGAGGTGAGGATGGAGGCAAGGAGGGATAGAGGATGGCAAAGTGGGACCCTTGCCTCAGGCTATTCATCATCCTAAAGTTTTGTGTCCATCCTTTAGGTTCTGGTCATCTTCTCATCTTAGACCACTTGGTGCCCAAACCTTTTACTTCCTAGGGCTTTTGTCTCCAGTAGTGAAGGTGTGCCTAAAACCGTTATCCACATGTGGGCAAGATGAGTGTCTGGCTCAGAATTTTGGACACAGAAGGAGAACTGGGCCAGGGGATGGAGAGAAGGCAAGCAATGAAAGCTACTGAGGGATCTTCTCACATAGAGCCCATGAGGATATTCGAGTACTAGTTTGCAAGCAGGAGAGTGCTGATGGGATTTGGGAAATTGACAAATATCCTTTGAAAATGTTAATGGAATGGGGCAGCTAGGGGGCACAGTGAATAGAGCACCAGCCCTGAAGTCAGGGGGACCTGAGTTCAAATCTGGCCTCAGACACTTAACGCTTCCTGGCTGTGTGGCCCTGGGCAAGTCACTTAACCCCAATTGCCTCAGCAAAAAAAAAATGTTTAAGGGCTTTGCCATCTTCTGCCTTTCAAAGTGTGGTCAAAGGATTGCCTGTTAGCCAGAAAGACACGTGGGCAATTTGGGGCCCATCTCGTGTCTGTCTCAGGCAGAGCAAGTGATAAAGGAATAAGAGTGAGATTGAACTACTCATCAAAGTGTTTTTTTCACAGTCATGGAGAAGATCCAACAATGAGTCCAAGTTGAAGAGAGAAATCCTTACCAATAGCAGTAAAAATACGACTTCAAATTTCTATAGTGCTTGAGATGTTTAAAAAAAAATTGAACATAACACTGACCCCTTGCCTTGTAAATCTCAGCTGGAATAGTTGAGATGAGAACCACAGATACACACACACACACATACACACACACACACACACACACACACACACACTCATACACACACAGTTCTCCAAGAGTCTCCTTCAATTCTAGACCCAGATCATTGTTTATCTGCTGAGTCTGAGATAGAAAAGAGAGACAAAGACAATGACAGAGACAGAAACAAAGAGAAGCCACCGTTAAGTACCTACCATGTAGTGGCTGGGAATGTTGTGCTTTACTCATTTTCAGTTGTGTCCAACTCTTGACCCCACTTGGTTTTCTGGGCAAAGATACTGGAGCACTTTTCCATTTCTTTCTCACCTCATTTTCTAGATAAGGAAACAGAAGCAAACAGGGTGAAGTCACTTGGCTAGGGTCATACAGCTAGTGAGGATCTGGGGCTCGATTTGAACTCAGGTCTCCCTGATTCCAGGCTCCCCACTCTATTCACTGCAGTACTCCCTAACTGCCAAAATACTGAGAATAAAAATGAATGGAGTAGGGAATAAAGATATATATGTGTCAGGGATTATGTTAAGTGTTTTTTGGTTGTTGTTTTTGATGTGTGGAAAAACTTTAAAAATGTATTAAAGTTTTTTATTTTCAAAACATATGCATGGATAATTTTTTCACCATTGACCCTTGCAAAACCTTGTGTTCCTGGGAAATTTTTGTTTTTCTTGCATTTTTGCATTTTTGTTTTTCTTCCCAGGTTATTTTTACCTTCTTTCGAAATCTGATTTTTCTTGTCAATGTTGAAAAATTACCCATGCATATTTCCTGTCAATAAAAAGCTATAATAGAATCTTATGTTCCAGACTTCCCCTCCTTCCCCCCACCTCTCCTCTAGATGACTAGTAATCCAGTATATGTTAAACATGTGCAATTCTTTTATACATGTTTCTACAATTTTTGTGCTGCAAGAAAAACCAGATCAAAAAGGAAAAAAGTGAGAAAGGAAACAAAATGCAAGAAAACATAAGTGTTTTTTTTAAAAATCAAATATCATTTAATTTAGTCCTTACAACAACCCTTCGGAGTAGGTGTTGCTCCTATTCCCATTTTATAAGTGAAGAAACCGAGGCAGATGGCGGTGTAATGACTTGCCTAGAGTTATAGAGCTAGTAAGTGTCTGAAACTGGATATAAATTCAGCCCTTCCTAACTCTAGGCTCAGTGCACTTCTACTCATTTAAAAATAAGCTTCTGAAGATCTAATTCAGTTCCAGTTGATCAATGAGGGACAGAAGCAGCTACACCCAGAGAAGGAACACTGGGAAATGAGTGTGAACCGTTTGCATTTTTTGTTTTGCTTCTCAGGTTATTTTTACCTTCTGAATCCAATTCTCCCTGTGCAACAAGAGAACTGTTTGGTTCCACACACATATATTGTATCTAAGATATACTATAACATATTTAACATGTATAAGACTGCCTGCCATCTAGGGGAGAAGGTGGAAGGAGGGAAGGGAAAAGTCAGAACAGAAATGAGTGCAAGGGATAATGTTGTAAAAAATTATCCATGCATATGTACTGCCAATAAAAAGTTATTAAAAAAATAAAAAAATAACCTTCTGAGAAGATCACAGACTTCACCAGCCTGCTAAAAGAGGTCTGGGCCATGAAAAAGGTCAAGGATTCTTGTCTTAGCTCCCTCAGAGCAAGGACTATAGGGACTGAATGTGTATCACAACATAGTATTTTCATCTTTTTTTTTTTTTTTTGGTTGCTGTTGTTTGCTTGCTCGTTGTCTCTCTTTTTCATTATAGTTTTTAATTTACAAAACATATGCATGGGTAATTTTTCAACATTGATCCTTGTAAAACTTTCTGTTCCAACTTTTCCCCTCCTTCCCCCCATCCCCTCCCCTAGATGACAGGTAGTCCAGGGCATGTTAAATACAATATATGTATACATATTTATACAGTTATCTTGCTGCATGAGAAAGATCTGATCTAGAAAGAAGGTAAAAATAACCTGAGAAGGAAAACAAAAATGCAAGCAAACAATAACAAAAAGAATGGAAATGCTATATTTTGGTCCACACCCATTTCCCATAGTCCTCTCTCTGGGTATAGATGATTCTCTTCTTTACTGAACAACTGGAACTGGTTTGGATCATCTCATTGTTGAAGAATTGCTCTTTCTCTTGTAAAAGTATGTGTGTGTGTGTGTGTTTCTGTGGTTCTTATCTCAACTGTTCCATCTGAGATTTACAAGGTAAAGGGTCTGCTGCTCATACAAAAGCTGAATGAAAATTTCCAGGTTATATGACAAGAGTAAGTTATCCCCCAGGAGTTCAAGGGTACCTCCATTGTCCTGTGACAATCACGGAGTAGTCTCTTTCGGTCACTGCTGCCGAGATGCTTGCCAGAGTTCATCTGGAAAATCGTTATCTACCTAAAAGCCCTTGTTGCTTCCAAAAGGGCCAAGAGAATGGTTAATATGGTGTTTATTGCTTGACAACTCTAGGAGAAATGCCAGGAGTCCAATGGAAGTCCGTACGCAATGTTAGTTGATCTTTGATACTGTCAGCCCTAAGACAATTATGGCAAAATCTGTGTGCCGGGAGAAGTTCCAAAGTATTGTATGTTGATTTCCCAATGGCCCGCTTGCCTGGGTTCCAGATGAGGGATAGTGCTCTTGAGCTTTCCGGGTCACCGATGGAGTGAAGCGGGGCGATGAGTATGCTCTCATGCTTTTTAGCATGATGTTTTCCATCACATTGTTGACACTTTCAGTGAGGTTGAAAATGGCACCAAGGTCATTTACCACACCGATGGGCAATACATTTACCTTGAAAAGTCTATAAGCTAAGACCAAAGTGGAGAAGAGTTGGTATATGACTTTTTGTTCATAGACGATTGCACACTTCCTGTAGCCTCTGAGCTTGAGATGCAACAGAGTATGGATCAATTCTCTGCTGCTTGGACTCATTTTGGTCTAACGATATTGAGAATACAGGGATTATCCAACAGCCAGCACCACACTGTCTGTATGTGGAACTATCAGCCATAGCAACTAGAGAAATTTTAAATGCTGTGGATAAGTTCACTTACCTTGACAGTGTTCTTTGCAGGGACATACATATAGATGATGAGGTTGACGCATGTATTGCCACAGCAAGGTCAATATTTGGGAAATTCTGAAGGAAAGTGTGGGAGAGAAGAGGTATTAGATGGCCCACCAAACTGAAGGTCTACAGAGCCATTGAGCTGATCTTATGGTTGTATGCCTGTGAAACCTAGACAATGTACTGGAGCCAGGCCGGGAAACTGAATTGCTTCCGTTTGAATTATCTTGGGAAGATTCTAAAAATCTTCTGGCAGGATACAATAGCAGACACTGAGGTCCTCTCTCAAACTAAAGTGCTGAACATTCAAACTCTATTGAAGTAAATTTATTTGTTTTTAATTTTTTTTTACACATGAATACACATTATTTTGTCTATCTATCCATCCATCCATCCATCCATTCATTCATTTATTTATTTGTTTATTTTTTTGCCGGGGCAATCAATTAGGATTAAGTACTTTCCCAGGGTCACACAACTAGGAAAGTGTTAAGTGTCTGAGACCAAACTTGAACTCAGGTCATCCTGACTTCAGGGCTGGTGCTCTATCCACTGTGTCACCCAAATGCCCCATACACATTACTTTATGAATCTTGTTGGGAGAGAAAAATCAGAGCCAAAGGGAAAAACCATGAGAGAGATTTAAAAAAAAAACAGAAAAAAAGAAGTGAACATAGCATGTCTTGATTTACCTTCAGTCTCTTTAATTCTTTTTCTGGATGCAGATGGCATTTTCTGTCCAAAATCTATCGGGATTGCTTCAGATCACCGAACCCCTGAGAGGAACCTTGTCTTTCATGGTTGATCATCACATATTCTTGCTGTTACTCTATACAATGGTTCTGCTCATTTCACTCAGTTCATGTAAATCTCTTCAGGCCTTTCTAAAATCAGCTTGTTCATTATTTTTTATAGAACAGTAATATTCTATTACCTTCTCGTACCACAGTTTGTTCAGCCATTTCTCAATTGATGAATCACTCATTTCCCAATTCTTTGCTACCACCAAAAGAGCTGCTTCAAACACTTTTGCACATGTGGGTCTTTTCCCTCCTTTAGATTTCCTTGGGATACAGACCCAGTAATGGCACTGCTGAGTCAAAGGGTATACACATTTTGATAGTCTTTTGGGCATAGTTCCAGATTGTTCTCCAAAATGCTTGGATCACTTCATAACTCCACCAACAGTGCATCAGTTGCTAAGTGAAATGAGCAGAACCAGGAGATCATTATACACTTCAACAACGATGTTGTATGAGGACATATTTTGATGGAAGTGGATTTCTTTGACAAAGAGACCTGAGTTTCAATTGATAAATGACGGACAAAAGCAGCTACACCCAAAGAAAGAACACTGGGAAACGAATGTAAACTATCTGCATTTTTGTTTTTCTTCCCGGGTTATTTATACCTTCTGAATCCAATTCTCCCTAAGCAACAAGAGAACTGTTCGGTTCTGCAAACATATATTGTATCTAGGATATACTGCAACATATCCAACATATAAAGGACTGCTTGCCATCTAGGGGAGGGGGTGGAGGGAGGGAGGGGAAAAAAAATCGGAACAGAAACGAGTGTCAATATAAAGTAATTATTAAATAAAAAATTTAAAAAAACAAAAAACAAAACAAAAAAAAACAAAAAAAAAGTGCATCAGTGTCCCAGTTTTCCTACATCCCCTCCAACATTTGTCATTATCTTTTCCTGTCATCCTAGTCAATCTGAAAGGTATGAGGTGGACTTCGAGTTGTTTTAATTTGCATTTCTCTAATCAATATTATTTAGAGCATTTTTTCATGTAACTAGAAATGGCTTTAATTTCCTCATCTGAAAATTGTCTGTCCATATCCTTTGACCTTTTATCAACTGGAGAATGACTTGCATTCTTATACATTTGACACAGTTCTTTATACATCTTAGAAATGAGACCTTTATCAGAAATACTGGCTGAAAAGATTTTTTCCCAGCTTTGTACTTCCCTTTTTATTTTGTCAAACTCTATGGCAGAGGGTGGAAACTCTGCCGGGCTGGCCACCTTGTTGTAATGCCAAATGTACGCTTGCCAAAAAGATCATTTTATGGAGAAGTCACACAGGGCAGGCACTCACATGGTAGTCAGAAGAAGCGATACAAGGATACTCTCAAGTTCTTTCTGAAGAACTTTGGAATAAATTGTGTAACATGGGAGACACTGGCAAAGGACCACACAGCAGGGTATCTAGCAGCCAAGAAGGTCCTGTACTCTCGGAGCAAAGCCAAATTTCAGTAGCTCAAAAGAAATGTGAGATTGCAAACTTTAGAGGGGAGAGATATCTCCAATCTAAATGTTCATGTGGATGATTTATGCCCTACCTGTGATCCAGTTTTCTGAGCTTGAATTGGTTTGATTGACCACAGGAAGACACGCTGTACTTTGATTCCAATGTAGTGATGTCAATTTGGTCCTCTTTGAGGAAGAAGGAGGAGGAGGGGGAGGAAAAAGACAAGGAGGGGGAGGAAAAAGACGAGGAAGAGGAGAAAGAGAAGGATTTTGGTTATATGTATTTCTGTTGGTTGTCTGTGTAGCTTGGATACCAAACTCTTATCCAAGACATTTGATGCAAACATTTTTGCCCTATTTCATTGCTTCACTTTTTGTCCTAAATGCATTAATTTTATTTTATTTGTGCAAAAGCTTGTCGATATTACATAATCAAAATGCCATATTTTATCGTCTGTATTTGCCTCTATCCCTTGTTTAGTTAAGAATATATCTTCTTAACTCTAGCTGTGAAAGGTGTTTTTAATGTGCTTCTTTTCTAATCTTTTTATAGTATGATCTTTAATATTCAGGTCACACATCTATTTTTAAATTTTTGTGGGATACAGTAGAAGATGTTGTTCTAGAAACAATTTCTGCCAGATTGTTTTCCAATTTTCTCAGAAGTTCTTATCAAATAGGGAGTTCTGATTTGATTTCCCATTTCCTCTGGTGTTTTCATCTCCCTTCCTGAGATGTCAGGGAGGATGTGACCACCTTCTTTTTATGGTGTTTTCACTTCTTTTTTGAGTAGTCAGGGAAGGCGTGATCACCTTCTTTTTTGGGGTTCTCACCTCCTTGAGAAGTCAGGGAGGTCATGACCACCTATGTTCTAAAATCAAAAGAAAGCAGGAGATGTTAGAATTCTTACAAGGTGCTAAGTCAGT
Source organism: Antechinus flavipes (assembly GCF_016432865.1). Classification (NCBI taxonomy): domain Eukaryota; kingdom Metazoa; phylum Chordata; class Mammalia; order Dasyuromorphia; family Dasyuridae; genus Antechinus; species Antechinus flavipes. The sequence goes on along the minus strand of NC_067404.1, from coordinate 84,704,822 downwards.
TGTCTAATTTAGCCTAGTACTTAACAGTTCTCTAGTTCACTAATATACTTAGTACTTATTAGAGTTCCACAAGATTCACACATTTAAAAGAGCATATGTAAGGAGGAGCCCACTAAAGGACAAGCTGACTAAGACACAAGCCCACTCTTGGAGGCGGAGTCAGATTCATTCCATATTCCACCTTTGTGCTGGCTGGAGATTCGGAGGGAGCAGAGGCAGAAGCTGGCAGAGGCAAAGGACTAGTGGCAGGAACTAAGGAGAGAGATAAGCCTCCAAGAAAGCTAACCGGACCCCAGGAAAGAGACAAGACTTAAAAGGAAACAATAAAGGATTTGGACTTTAACTCCTGGCTGCATTTGAGGTGATTATTGATCTGAACTGAAACAAAGGCTGCCTCCAGAAGCCCCCCAAGAAACCTGCTCCCAGAGAACGATTATAATTTAAAGAAGAACATTACAGGGAGTATTTTCCTAAGCAACCCACATTTTTGTTGTAACTCACAGCCCAAAGTTTATTTGCATAGGACTCACTTGCTGGTAGAGATTGATTACTCAATGCTCTATGCCTGTGTGAAGAGTAGAAATGATGAGAGCTTGGGAGAAGAGAGATCCTACTCTTCTAGTTTCCAGTTTTAAGCAAGAAGATACATGGTTCCAGATTCTCTTTAAGTACCTGAAGGGACAGAAAAACTCAGGGAAGAAGCTGTCATAGAAAGGCTGGCACGTGGTGATTTTATCTCTATTACTAGAGACTTCAGGGAGTTTCTCTTGGGTGAGATCAAGGACTCTTCTTTACTTCAGTTGAGATATTTCAGTCCCAGTGGGAGAACTCATTCATTATGTACCATTTGGTATATTCTCATCTAAATAACTTCTTTGATTTCTGATAACTGTTAGCTTGTATAAATATATTTATTTTGGACTTTTACTTAACTTATTGATTACATTTTGTTTCTTCCTTTTTATTTAGTTACTGAATTCTCCCCCTTTCATTTACCCTTCCTTTTTCCCCTCTCAGTTAAGTTGTTGATTAAAAACCTTCCCCCGTTTTTCTTCTGATTTTTTTTTTTTTGGCTATTTAAAAATTTTTTTGTAGCTTTTTCTTTTTTTTTCAAGTAAATTTATTTGGTTTTAATACACATTATATTTGTCTCAAAAAAACAAACATGCAAATATGCTGTTGTCTCCATTTGGGAAGTAATTTCTGTAGTGTTGCTCTTCATTGTTCTTTAAAAGTTTGGTAGAATAATTGCAAATTTGTCAGGACCACAAGGCTTTTGGTTGGTTTGTTTTGTTTTCGTTTCTTTTGGTAGTTCCTTGACAGCAACTTTTATATCTTTTTTTCTGAGATGAGATTATTTAAGATCTCTGATGTTTTGTTAGAGTATTTTGTATATTTTTAAAGGCATTCCTATATTTCTTTTGTGTTCTCAGTTGTATTGGTATATATCTGTACCCAGAAAATTCTGATAATTTTTTTGTTTCATTTCGATTTTACCTTTTGATTTTTTGTTTTGTTGTTTTGATTTTCTTTCCTCTTTTAGCCTTGGGTTGGCTAAATGTTGATCAGTTTTGGTATTAATCTTTTCAAAGAACCAGCTTTTAATTAATTATTTCTATAGTCTTCTTGTTTCTAATTTATTTATTACCCCTCTAATTTTCAAGATTTCCTCTTCTGTGCTTAAAAAAAGTATATTTTTAGGGGTCCCTGAAACATGACATCTTTTAATTCTATTTTTTAAACAATTTATTCATTTCTACACTTTTCCTATTGTTTCTCTGTTAGATGAGCTCTGAGAGAGGAATATTAAAGCATCCTATTATTTTTGTTTGAATTAAAAAAATTTCTTTTTGCAACTCAATTAATTTTTCCTTTATGAATTGTGGGAGCATATTAAAAATCTCCTTTTAGTTTTTCTGGAAATATTAAGAAAGTTATGCAAGTTAAGATTTACATTTTCCTTCTTTTCTGTCTCTAATATATATGCATATATATGTGTGTATATATGTGTATATTATATATATATACATATATGTATATACATAAATATACATATTTTTTTTTGAATTTGGATTTTTTTTTTGGTTCTTTTTCTTTTTTTAGGACAGTACTTTGTCCCCCTAATTGGTTTTGCTGAATCTGTTTTAGCACAGCCCTATTCCTATAGGCTCTCTTTCTTTTTTCCTCAAATGCCTCTTTTGTTCCTTTGTTAGCTTTTTTCTTAGTCTTTGGATTTTTACTTAACTTATCGATTCCATTTTGTGTCTTCCTTTTATTTAGTTATCTATTTCTTCCCTTATTATTTCCTCTTCCCCTCTCAGTTAAATAGCTAATTCAAAAGCTCTCTCTCTCTTTTCCTCTGATTTGTTTGTTTGTATTTCTTCTCTTTTTGTACCTTCTTTAAAAAATTTCTTTACCTCATTCACTTCATTAATTTCCTTCTCTTTATGTCTATTCTAAACCCGGATTCATAGTTATTGATTTGTTTGTTCTCTGTATTCCTCATGAAATTAAAGCTTCTAAAGAACTGTCTGAATTTACTCTTCTAATTTCTGTGTTATTGTCTTATAAGATCTTTCTCCCTTGATCTTTTTATCTGTTGTGCTACACTCTTAGAGTATTGATTATTGAGGGGGAAAAGAAGGCTTGCCCATGGCAGAAATTTAACTGTGTCCTTAAGTTATTCCATCTCATTGTACATAAAAGGGGAGAAGGAAGGTGAAAGATAGAGGAAAATATGCAATGAAACCATGATTAACAAAAAAATTTGCAATTTAGTTTATCTGTGGGGGGAGGTTTGCAAGATTTAGTTCATGGTAGTTCAGACTTGCTATTCTACTGTCACTTATCTGATTTCTTTACATTTTACTTTCATCTTTATCCCTTATGTACATTTAGAAAGAAATCTTTAATGATCCCTTAAAAATAATTTTTTTCTTTACATACTCTCTACAGATAGAATAATTTATTTTTGTTATTTATATTTTCCTCAGCAGTTATGTTTATTCATCTTTCTTGTTTCAGGTGTATGGTAAATAGATAATCCTGCTCATCTCTGTTTCTTTCTTTGAAGGAATGCTTGGAATACCTCTCTTATTTAATGTCTATCGTTTTCATTGATTTTGGGTCAGGTTTGTAGAGTGTCATTTCGAGTTGCATTTTGAATTCCTTTGCTTTTTGGAATATATGATTCCATTCCCTTTAGTGGTATCTGGTGAGTGTAGAATAGTCAGTCATGTGTTATTCTTTATTTCTCTTGGTTGTGCTCAGAATTTGTTATTTGTCACTGGAATAATTTAATTAAGCCATTCTGCATCTTGGAGTTTGAGCCATGATTTTTTCCATTTTTGGAGGGTGATCTGTGGATTGTGTGTGTGTGTGTATAATTAAATTTTTTTTGCATTATGATATTCAGTGTTTTGAACTTGCCATGTTTTTTTTTTTTTTTTTGGAAAGCCTATAATGCTTGAATTGTCTCTATATATCCTGTTTTAAAGATCAATATGGAGAACTGTTCGGATCTGCAAACATATATTGTATCTAGGATATACTGCAACATATCTAACATATATAAAACTGCTTGCCATCTAGGGGAGGAGGTGGAGGGAAGGAGGGGAAAAATCGGAACAGAAACAAGTGCAAGAGATAATGTTGTAAAAAAAATTACCCTGGCATGGATTCTGTCAATATAAAGTAATTATTAAATAAAAATTAAAAAAAAAGATCAATATGTTTTGCTTGTGGAGACATCATAGATTTCTTTCAACATTATTGCGTTTTGCTTCTTTTCTTCCAGATTGTTCTTCACTTCCATATATTTTTATTCCCAAGGTACAATTCTCTCTTTTGTTTTTTTGAGGATATTTGCTACACAGGTTGGCTTTTCTACTCTAATGTTTTTGGTATTCTTATTTCTATAAATTTGACTTAGTTTTCTATTTATTGACAGATGAGGTATTTATCAGAGAAATTTGCTGTAATTTTTTTCTCACACTAATGATTACTATGTTTGTCTCTTTATCCTAATCCCTGACTCTCACTCCCATTTATCCTACTCTCTGTCTCCTTTCACCCTGTCCATTTAAAAATGTTTTGCTTCTCCTACCTCAATTTTCTCTTCCTTTTATCATTCCTTCCCTTTTCTTATCTCCATCCCCTCCTACTTTCCTGTATGATAATACAGATTTCTACACCCAAATATGTACGTATGTTATCCCCAATTTGAGCCAATTTTGTTGAGAGTAAGATTCATGTACTACCTACTCTCCACCTTCATTCCATTTCCCCCCACTGTAAAATCTCTTTCAGCCTTCTTTTGTCAGCTAATTTATCCCATTCTACCTCTCCTTTCCTCCTCCCAGTGCATTATTCTTTCTCACCCCTTAATTTAATTTAATTTTTAGATAATATTTCATCATATTCAACTCATACTTGTATCCTTTGTTTATGTGTACTTCTACCTGCCCTAACAATGAGAAAGATTTTAAAAGTTACAAATATTATTTTCCCATGTAGGAATGTTTCATTTTAACCATATCAAATCCCTTATTTCTCTTTCTTGTTTACTTTTTTGTGTTTCTCTTGAGTCTTGTATTTGAAATTCAAATTTTCTCTTCAGCTCTGGTCTTTTCATCAAGAATGCTTGAAAGTCATTTATTTCATTGAACATCCATTTTCTCCCTGAAGGATTATACTTAGTTTTGCTGGATAGGTGATTTTCGATTGTAATTCTAGATTTTTTTGTCCTCCAGAATATCGTATTCCAAGTGCTCCCAGCCTTTAATATAGAAACTACTAAATCTTGTGTTACCTTGGCTGTGGCTCCTTGATATTTGAATTGTTTCTTTTTTGGCTGCTTTGCTTCTATTTTCTCCTTGACTTGGGAGCTCTGAAATTTAGCTATAATATTTTTGGGAGTTTGCATTTTGAGATCTTTTTCAGAAGGCTATTGATTGCTTCTTCCAATTTCTATTTTACTCCCAAGTTCTAGATTATCAGGGCAGTTTTTTGGATAATTTCTTTAAAAATAAGGTTTAGGCTTATTTTTTGATCATGGCTTTCAGTTTATCCAATAAATCTTTAAAAAATTTAAAAATAATTACTTATTTAAACATTAAATAGAAAAAGAAAAAATTGCCATATACACAGCAGAATATTAGAGAGGATTTAAACTATAAAGCAATAAATTTTCATTTCAAGAAACCTAAATAAATACGACTGTCCATCTTTTCTTTGCTTCCTTGTAAGTTTTCTTTTGTTTTCTGCAGTGCATTTTTTACTTTCTTCTTTTTTTCTTTTTCCTCCCCTTCTCCTCCAAGAAGTCCACAATTGAGGATACACACACACACACACACACACACACACACACATACATACACACACACACACCTACATACATATCTGTAATCATACAACCATATACACATATATTTCATATACATGTATGTAAGACCACACTATTCTTTGTCCTTTGTTTTTTGAAAGTGGATGACATCTTTATAAGTCTGAGTCTTTTCATATTTTTCTAACTCTATCAACTCATTATTTCGTACACCACAGCAATATTTTGACTTTGTACTGTGTAGTTATTTGAAATAATCTAAAACTGATTGATTTTGAATTGATTGATTACTGAAATATATTAATCGATGGATGACATATAGTATTATATGTATGTCATATATATAGTGTCATATATAGTGTTCTTTTAATTAAATATATTTTAGCTTTAACTTTGAGATCATGATTAGTACCCAAGCTTTTCTCCCCATAATAAATTCTACTCCTGATCTCTATGATGTTTATGTATTTCTTTTATTTCTTACCCCTCTTGACTCCTTTGTTTTACTTTTACCCATGACCTTGCTTTCTTTTTACTTACCTCCCTCCCCTAAGAATCACCCCTTCTTTCCCCTCCCTTTCCCCTTGCCCTCCTTTTTATCTGAATTTAGGAGACTTTTATAGCCTTTCAAATATATATGTTGTTCCCTCTTTATCCCATTCTCATTAATCTACACAGCCTTCTACACCCCACCCTCCATATCCTATTCCCTGACCCTATTATTTCTTTATAAATTTAGAAGACTTTTATTCCCTTCTAAATGTGTCTGTTATTCTCTCTTTAACACAGATCTGTATCCATATCCATGTATATTGCTCCCTCTTTAACCCATTCCTGATGAGTATAAGTCCTCCTCCTCACTCTGTGTCAGTTCTTCCTCTTGACCCTCATTTGTATAAAATAATCTTTTTACCTTTTCCTACATGATTTTGCTTCTTAGAATCACATCATAATCAGCTCTATCTTAATCTTTTTTTTGAATTAATGACAGTCTTATACATATGGTTTACATTTCCGGGTATGAAAAGTAAACAGTTTGTCCTTGTTGAAGCCCTTGTAATTAGTCTTTGTTTACCTTATATTTTTATCAGATCTTCTTTATGTCCAATTTTCTATTAAGTTCAAGTCTTTTTGCAACAAAATCCTGAAAGGTTGAAAATTTGTTAAATATTTTTTTTTCCATTCAGGATTATGCTTAACTTTTCTGGATATGATATTTTCAGCTGCAACTCTAATTCTTTTGCTCTTATATAGTGTTAGATAGATTATAGATATAGATATCATTTTCAAGACAAATAACTCTTAAACTCTCTCTCTTGGATCTATTTTCCAAGTCAGTTTTTTCCCAATGAGATATTTCACATTTTCTTCTATTTTTAAAATTCTTTTTACTTTCTTTGTTTCTTGGTGTCTCAAAGTCATTAACTTCCACTTGTTCAATTCTAATTTTTGAGGAATTATTTTCTACAGTGAGATTTTGTACCTCCTTTTCCATTTGGCCAATTCTACTTTTTAAGGTGTTCTTCTCTTCATTGGATTTTTGACTTATTCTGTTTTTAAGGTGTTATTTCCTTCATTATTTTTTTGTGCCTCCTTTACCAAGCTGTTGATTCTTTTTTCATGATTTTCTTTCATCATTCTTATTTCTCTTCCCAATTTATCTTCTACATCTCTTACTTAGTTTTTAAAATAATTTTTGAGCTCTTCCATGACCTGGGGACAATTCATAAATTTTTTTTTGAGGCTTTGGGTGTAGGAGTTTTGACTTTGTTGTCTTCTGAGTTTGTGTTCTGATCTTCCATGTCACCGCAGTAACTTGCTATAATCGGGATCTTTTTCTGTGTTTGTTTTCCAGCCTATTTCTTGACTTTTAGTTCTATGCTACATGGGACTCTGCTTCTGGCATGGAGAATATACTATTCCAAGCTTCAGGGTTTTCTGTGTAGCAATTTTCGGAAGTAATTCTGGAAAGCTGTAAGTTTTGGTTCTTTTGTCTGTGGGTTGAGAGTCCTGAAAACTGCCATTGTTACCACTGATTCAATCACTCCTAAGGCCTGCTTCTGGTTTGCTGGAGCTTAATCTGTGGTGGAACAGCCTGTTCTGGACTGTGTTTCATCTTACCCTGGTGCAACAGACTTTCCTGCTGACCTTCCAAGTTGTCTTGGTTCTACCACTCCAGCATTTGTTTGGGGGCATTTTTAAAAGGTGTTTGGAAGGATTTAGGGCAGAAATCAGATGAGTCTCTGCCTTTTCTTTGCCACCTTGGCTCTGCCCCTGGAATTTAATTTTTGAATATGTCCAATCCCTCCTGGGCTCTTGCCTGCACTGCTGCAATAGCCTCTCATTGACTTCCTTGTCTCCAGTCTCTCTCTACTCTAGTCCATTCTCTACTCAGCAGTCAAAATGATCTTCCTGAAGTATAGGTCTGACCATGACACTCTTTCTCAAGAAACTTCAAGGGCTCTCCCTGGTCTCTAAGACCTACCTTTGGCCTTTCCTAATCCAGTTCTAGCCTCTTTCCAGAATGACTCTATGCTGCAGGCTGTTCCCTTTGCAAGCATCTTATCTCCTGCCTCCTTGCCTTTGCACACATTTTCCTCCAAATTTGGAATGTCCTCCATCTTCACCTCTTTTTCTTGATTCTTTTAGACTTTCTTCAAGGTGCAGCTCCAGGGCTGTATAACTCTTTGATTTCTTAAGTTGTTGATACCTCTCTCTACCCATTACTTCAAATTTATGTTTCATTTATCTTATATTTATCTAGGAACCTGTTGTATCCCACTAGTAGAATGGAAGCTTCATGAGGGCAGGGGCTGTTTCACCTTTGTCTCTATATTGCCAGATCCAAACACTATATCTGGCATCTAAAAGGTACTTAAGAGGGGCAGCTAGGTGGCACAGTGGATAGAGCACCAGCCCTGAAGTCAGGAGGACCTAAGTTCAAATCTGGTCTCAGACACTTAATACTTCCTAGCTGTGTGACCCTGGGCAAGTCACTTAGTCCCAATTGCCTCAATAAAAAAAAAAGTATTTTAGAAATGCTTGTCCATTGATTGACTGATAGTGAGTTCTACCTCAGTCTTCAAGCAAAGGCTGACAGGATGAATTGTTGAGGGGCTTTTTGGTTAGGCTGAGATTCTGGGATTGGTGCCTGAGTAGGCAAATCAAGAAAATACATGCAGTCACTGGGGAAAGGTCTCTTGTCTAAGATGGATTCTAGGAGGAAGAGACTCCCACAAAGGAGTCAATAATAAAATGCCATTAAAAAATGGAAGGCTGCTTATGGGCAGACCTGAATAGGCTGAGATCTGTATCACTGGAGGAGACATCCTCATTGATGAACTATCAGTCATAGTAAATATTGAAATATTCTCTCAGAATCAGGATTGTCTAGTTTATACCCAGGAAAAAATAATTGGCTTATTTGGACATACTATCCCTCACTCCAATAAGTCAGCTCTCATTAGGTACTTTATTTATTTATTTATTTTATTCTATTTATTTAATATTTCTTTTTAATTGTTTTCTTTTTTCTGATTATATACATATATCATTTTCTTCTTTTTTAAATTAAAGCCTTTTATTTTTCAAAACATATGCGTGGACAATTCTTCACCATTAGCCCTGGCAAAAGCCTGTGTTCTGATTTCCCCGCCTTCCCCCATGCCCTCCCCTAGATAACAAGTAGTCCATTACATGTTAAACATGGTAGAAATATATGTTATATCCAATATATGCATAAAGATTTATACGCTTATTGTGCTGCACAAGAAAAAAAAAGAGAAACAAAATAAAGTGCAAGCGAGCAACAAAAAAAGACGTGAGAGTGTTATGTTGTAGATATTCAGCTCCCACAGGCCTCTCTCTTGAGGTAGATGGCTCTCTTCACTGAACAGTTGGAACTGGTTTGAATCATCTCATTGTTGATGAGAGCCACATCCATCAGAATTGATTGTCATATAGTATTGTTGTTGCCATGTATAATGTTCTCCTGGTTCTGTTCACTTCACTCAGCATCAGTTCATGTAAGTTTCTCCAGGCCTCTCTGTATTCATTTCTTACACAATAATAATATTCCATAACATTCATATCCTATAACTTATTCAGCCATTTTCCAATTGACGAGCATCTACTCAGTTTCCAGTTTCTGGCCACTACAGAGAGGGCTGCCACAAACATTTTTGTATACATGGGTCCCTTTCCCGTCTTTAAAATCTCTTTGGGATATAAGCCCAATAGAAACACTGCTGGGTCAAAGGATGTGCAGTTTGATAACTTTTTGAGCATAGTAGGGACTTCTTTTAAATGCTTCTTTTTAAAGATATTCAAATGTTCTGTCGTGGGAATGTAATGCTATTGAGAGGGATTTTCCCCAGGAGGTGTATCTTGGCCCATGCAAGCTAGCTCAGACTAAGTCCTCTCACAAACTTATTGGGGTTATATATTCCTCAGTCATACTTCAGTCTTGGCATGTGAACAATCCATTTCCCCCCCAGTGGATTTCTTTACTCTTTTTGTTCTTCACTGCTGTGTTGTAGCTAGCTCATGGAACTCCATCACCATTTATAAGATCATAATTTTTAAGTCATTGGAGACTATCAGGTATAATGCATTACCATCGAATTAGTAGACTGTCAGAATGGAAAAAAAAAACTTCAGGGAAAAGTCTGGGGTCACTAAGGGAATTTTACAATTCCCAAAGACCACCTGTCCTTTTCTTCCCCTCTGGTTTATTTCTGGTCCCCATTCATTGTCCAAGATATAGATCAAAGGGTAATAATTTTGCCCAAGCCTTTGAAATCTCGCAGTATTCTTTCTGAGCCTCTCTTTGGCATTCAAGACTCTTTCTGTCTCTCTGCGTCTGTCTGTCTCCACCCCTCCTCTCTCCTCCCACTCTCTTCCTCCTTCTCTCTTTCCCCTTCCTTCCCCATCTCTCTCTTTCTTCCTTTCAAATTATTGTCCCCTTTATCTCACCATCTGTTCTCGTTCTCTCTCTCTCTCTCTCTCTCTCTCTCTCTCCCTTCTTCCCTCCCTCCGTCCCTCCATGTCTTTCTGTCTTTCTCCCATTCTCTCTTGGTCTTTGTCTCTTATCTTTCTGTCTCTCTGTTTCTTTTTTGCTTCATATAGCTGCTCCCCATCCTATTGCTTGCCATTAAAATCATGTCCCTTTTTAGAATCATTTTCAGCTTCCTCCTTCCTCCCATGTTAAAGTCTAAGTTTCTCCAGCCCGACAATCGAAAATCTGATGTCATTTTCATCCTTATTTCATAGGGATCCTTTCGATCATCTTCTAGGTCTCAGAATTTTAGGGCCAGGAAGCCACTTAAGAGACCACTGAATCCAGCCATACTTATCCCCATTCCAAGGTTGGTAAAGCATTGGCCTTCCAACAGAACCTTATTGATGAGCAAAATGAAATTGCAAGAGGCTAAGGGATTCAGAGACGGGGCTCCTGGCTCCATTCTCCAACTGCTGCCTCTCAAGATGGTACAGAAGGGACTTTGCTGGGGTCATTACATAAGCTAGGGGCTGAGATGGAGACTGAAGCTGACCCATCAGCTTCCTTGACTGAAAGATGATTGATTCAGGCAACAGGGAACAGTCTCCCCAAAGACTGGAAAAGTTTTGTTTCACTATTAATTCTGAGGTCTGGTGCATAGGGATAGGGCCCAGGAGTGGATGGGGAGGCTCTGCCCTGGGAATAGGGCTCTTGGCTCATCATCCTAATGATCCTTAACTAATGGGATCTGTCTAACAAGTCCCCAGGTAACTTTGAACACTCTCCCCTTGGATTGTTGGGTAATGAGGCCGAGGGGAAGAGGTGGCTTCTCTGTAAGGAGGTGCCGGGAGAGCTCATTAGTGAAAACTTGAAAATGGCTCCCAAGGGCAAGCCCAGGGCCTGGGCCTCTGATTCACTCCCATGTCTGATCCCTTTGCCTGAATTAGGTCCACTTGCCCCTCACAGTCTGTCCTGCAATGTGCAGGGCCCTGCCATTCTCTCCCCATGTTCTGATAGATCCTAGTGGCATTTAGCCCTTCTCTTCTTCTTCTCTCTGTTCTCCCTTCATTAAGGCTTTGTTTCCTCAATTGATTTGCTTATTCCTTCCTTTTTCATGGGTTAAATGAGCTAATCTGGAGTGGACACTCAAGGTGTCAAGATGCCTTGGATAAAATCAAGTTGTTTGGCACAGACGCCTTACATCTCGGGGGCCATCTGTCCTGAGCCAATGTGATTCCTCAGTCTCTGGCACTGATCTTTGAAAGAGCAGGTAGAATAGATAGACAGAAGGGCAGAGGTCCCAACTTTCAAAAAAAAGGGGATACTGTCACTAACAAGTAAGAGGCCGACAAGCTTAACTTTCACTTGGAATTCTAGAAACACTTTTTAAAAAAATCCCATTTTAACCTTATTTTGGTATGGGGTCTGAGATGTAGGTCTGTGCCAAGTTTCTGACATTATTTTCCAGTTTTCCCAACAATTTTTGTCTTATTCCAGAAGCTGGAGTTTGGGGGTTTATCAAATATTAGATTGCTATAGGCCTTGACTATTGTGCCTTGTGTAGCTAATCTATTCCACTGATCCATCACTCTATTTCTTAGCCAGTACCAAATGGTTTTGATGACTGCTGCTTTATAAATACAGTTTTAGATCTGGTACTGCTAAGCCATTATTCTTGGTATTTTTTTCCCATTAATTCCCTTGATGACCTTTTGTGCTTCTAGATGAATTTTGTCATTATTTTTTCTAGTTCTATAAAATCATGTTCTGGCAGTTTGGTATGGCATTGAACAAGTAGACCAATTTAGGCAGAATTGTCATTTTTATTATATTAGCTCAATCTAGCCATGAACAATAGCTATTTTTCCAATTGGTTAGATCTGATTTTATTTCTGTGAGAAATGTTTTTTAATTGTGTTCATATAGTTCTTGGGTTTGTCTTGGCAGGTAGACCCCCGAGTATTTTATTTTGTCTACGGTAATTTTAAATGGCATTTCTTTCTATCTCTTGCTGATGGGCTTTGTCAGTAATATATAGAAATGCTGATGATTTGTATGGGTTTACTTTGTATCCTGCAACTTTGCTACAGCTGTGAATTGTTTCCAGTAGGTTTCTGGATGATTTTCTAGGATTCTTTAAGTATATCATCACATCATCTGCAGAGAGTGATCATTGTATTTCCTCATTGCCTATTCTAATGCCTCTCATTTCTTTTTCTTTTCTTATTGCTAAAGCCAGCATTTCTAGTATAATACTGAATAATAGTGATGATATTGGGCATCCTTGTTTCACCCCTGATCTTACTGGTAATGCATCCAGCTTTTCTCCATTACAGATAATGCTTGCTGTTGGTTTTAGATTGATTCTGCTTATTATTTTAAGGAAAGCTTCCTTTATCCCTATGCTCTCTAATGTTTTTAATTGGAATGGGTGCTACATTTTATCAAAAACTTTTTTTCTGCATCTATTGAGATTATAGCATGATTTCTGTTGGTTGTTATTGATGTAGTAGGTGCTATTCTTATCTCCATTTTACAGTTTAGAAAATTGAAGCAGAGATTAAATGCTCAGGGTCACATAGCCAGGAAAGTGTCTAAGATCAAATTTGAAGTCAGGTTTTCCTGACTCCACCTTTCACAGGTGTTGGGGAAGGGGAATGTTTGTGTGTTTCTTGGTGCTGTACTCTGAAATAAATATTCCTCTGTAAAAGATCATCTGACTGTTAAGTAGTTAAAATGTACCTAAGGTGATTGAACACCTAAATTTTTTTAAATTAATTTTTTTATTATTATAACTTTTTATTGACAGAACCCATGCCAGGGTAATTTTTTTTACAACATTATCCCTTGCACTCACTTCTGTTTTGATTTTTCCCCTCTCTCCCTCCACCCCCTCCCCTAGATGGCAAGCAGTTCTATATATGTTAAATATGTCACAGCATATCCTAGATACAATATATGTGTACAGAACCGAACAGTTCTCTTGTTGCACAGGGAGAATTGGATTCAGAAGATAGAAATAACCCAGGAAGAAAAACAGAAATGCAAACAGTTTACATTCATTTCCCAGTGTTCTTTCTTTGGGTGTAGCTGCTTCTGTCCATCATTGATCAATTGAAATTGAGTTAGGTCTCTTTGTCAAAGAAATCCACTTCCATCAGAATACAACTTCATACAGTATCATACAATGGCTGAAGTATATAATGATCTCCTGGTTCTGCTCATTTCACTTAGCATCAGTTCCTGTAAGTCTCTCCAGGCCAATCTGTATTCATTCTGCTGGTCATTTCTTACAGAACAATAATATTCCATAACATCCACATACCACAATTTACCCAGCCATTCTCTAATTGATGGGCATCCATTCATTTTCCAGTTTCTAGCCACTACAAACAGGGCTGCCATAAACATTTTGGCACATACAGGTCCCGTTCCCTTCTTTAGTATCTCTTTGGGGTATAAGCCCAGTAGTAGCACTGCTGGATCAAAGGGTATGCACAGTTTTTAGGCATAATTCCAGATTGCTCTCCAGAATGGTTGGATTCGTTCACAACTCCACCAACAATGCATCAGTGTCCCAGTTTTCCCGCATCCCCTCCAACATTCATCATTATTTTTTCCTGTCATCTTAGCCAATCTGACAGGTGTGTAGTGGTAGCTCAGAGTTGTCTTCATTTGCATTTCTTTGATCAATAGTGATTTCATATGAGTGGTAATAGTTTCAATTTCATCATCTGAAAATTGTCGAATACCTAAAATTTGAGGGGAACATTGGCTTGAGCCAATGGAAGAAACCAAACCCTTAAGGGTACTGGAAAATCCCGAGGGAGGGGGAAAATGTGCCTAGGGTTATGAGGGCACCTAATATGTAGGGAGTACAAAGTAGTTACTGGTACAGAATGTAAGATTGTTGAGGGCAGAGCCTCTGTTGTCCTTTTGCTTATGTAATGGGACTAATATCTACCAGTGTTTCCCTAGAATGTGGGTTAAGCCAACTCTTTTCTTTCTTTCTTTTTTTTTTTTAAATAACTTTTTATTGATAGAACCCATGCCTGGGTAATTTTTTACAGCATTATCCCTTGCACTCACTTCTGTTCTGATTTTCCCCCTCCCTCCCTCCACCCCCTCCCCCAGATGGCAAGCAGTCCTTTACATGTTGAATAGGTTACAGTATATCCTAGATACAATATATGTGTGCAGAACTGAACAGTTTTCTTGTTGCACTGGGAGAATTGGATTCAGAAGGTATAAATAACCCGAGAAGAAAAACAAAAATGCAAACAGTTTATATTCATTTCCCAGTGTTCTTTCTTTGGGTATAGCTGCTTCTGTCCATCCTTGATCAATTGAAACTGAATTAGCTCTCTTTATCAAAGAGATCCACTTCCATCAGAGTACATCCTCAAACAGTATCGTTGTTGAGGTATATAATGATCTCCTGGTTCTGCTCATTTCACTCAGCATCAGTTCATGTAAGTCTCGCCAGTCCTCTCTGTATTCATTCTGCTGGTCATTTCTTACAGAACAATAATATTTCATAACATTCATATACCACAATTTACTCAACCATTCTCCAATTGATGGGCATCCATTCATTTTCCAGTTTCTGGCCACTACAAAGAGGGCTACCACAAATATTTTGGCATATACAGGCCCTTCTTTAGTATCTCTTTGGGGTATAAGCCCAGTAGTAGCACTGCTGGATCAAAGGGGATGTACAGTTTGATAACTTTTTAGGCATAATTCCAGATTGCTCTCCAGAATGGTTGCATTCATTCACAACTCCACCAACAATGCATCAGTGTCCCAGTTTTCCCCGCATTCCCTCCAACATTTATCATTATTTTTTCCTGTCATCTTAGCCAATCTGACAGGTGTATAGTGGTATCTCAGAGTTGTCTTAATTTGCATTTCTCTGATCAATAGTGGAACACTCTTTCATATGAGTGGTAATAGTTTCAATTTCATCATCTGAAAATTGTCGAACACCTAAAAATTGAGGGGAACATTGGCTTGAGCCAATGGAAGAAACCAAACTCTTAAGGGTACTGGAAAATCCCGAGGGAGGGGGAAAATGTGCATAGGGTTATGAGGGCACCTAATATGTAGAGAGTACAAAGTAGTTACTGGTACAGAATGTAAGATTGTTGAGGGCAGAGCCTCTTGTCCTTTTGCTTATGTGATGGGACTAATATCTACCAGTGTTACCCCAGAATGTGGGTTAAGCCAACTCTTTTCTGCCCCCTCCCCCATGCTGTGATGCCTTTTCCCTAAAAGGAGACAAAGCAGTGTCAGGACTTCATGGGCTCCTGTTTCTTTCACAAAGTTTTCTGGTCATCTATGGCTCTGTGTTATTAAGGTCCTTCTAACTTGACCATATGAGTCTTCATGTCTTTCACCATATCCTGAGAAGCCAGGGCTCATTGGGTCTCATAAACCATTGAACCTGAGCCAAGAGAATGCTGGTGATGGAGTCACCCTCAATGTTATTTGCATCCCTCAGGGCTTAGCGGAGTGCCTTCCATGGAATAGATACTTCGTAAATGCTTCCTGACTTGAAAGGGCATTTCATATGTGACATTTGGGTGGTATGTCAATAAGGAAAGCTCAACAATTGCCTGAATCATGCAGATTGTGGAAATGTAAGAATTTATAATAACAGTTCAGGACTGGGTTATCAACACTAGAAATACAAAGATTATCTTTTTTTTCATTTAAAATTAATTTTTATTTTTGTTAACATCCTTTTTTTTTGTTTTTTTTGGCATTTGCAGAGTGCTTGGTAATTTTCTTTCTTTCTTTTTTTTAAATTATAGCTTTTTATTTACAAGACATATGCATGGGTAATTTTTACAACACTGACCTTGCAAAATCTTCTGTTCCAACTTTTCCCTTCTTTCTACCCACCCCCTCCCCTAGATGGCAGGTAGTCTAATACATGTTAAATATGTTAAAGTATATGTTAAATACAATATATGTATACACAGTTATAGTTATCTTGCTGCATAAGAAAAATAGGTTTAGGAAGAAGGTAAAAGTAACCTGAGAAGGAAAACAAAAATGCAAGCGGACAATAACAGGAGTGGAAATGCTATGCTGTGGTCCATACAAAGATTATCTTAAAGGAACCCGATTCAGTCGCTGATGCTGATTCCACAAGGACATGGTAACTTGGCAAATTATTATGCTGATGGCCATAAGCATTTAACACCTACTGAATAGATAGAGAATATGAGCAAAAAAGATTTGGTTGCTAGGATTATCCATCAGAACCTCACTGCTTTTCATAAACTGATAATGAATCCAGTACTGGAAGTGGACTATTGTCACAGATTAAATTGTTACTCATAATTTCCCAGACATATTATTGATCTAATTACAAACCTTGCTCTCTAATTTTTATAGATCAATAATATGTCTGGGAAATCACAAACCCTCCTCAGTACCAATAAACTTTACATTACATGAATGAAAAGTTTTTGAAATACACAGGTCCATAGCAGAGGAGAGCAGAATGGTCTAGGAAAAGGAGGAGGGGGATGGTTCTGTCAGTTACAGGCACTATACTAAGCCAAGAGAGCACAAGCTTACACCTCAACTCTTTGATTCACCTAGAAAAAGCCATTACTCTATCCACCTGTACTATAATCTAGAAAACATTCAATGTAAAAGAGTAATAGCAGGTGAATGACTTGTCCCAGAATTGTTTCTATCTGAAACTTCTTTTGAAAAAAAAAAGAGAACAAAAACGATAGCAATGATAATTTCTTAATGTTAACAAAACCCAGGACTCATTACCATGAGGCAGCTCTAGAGAGATTAACACTTCCCTGTAAAAAAGGAAACAGATGGATAGATTTCTCAGATCACACAAGAAACAGGTTAACCCTTTACAGAGATACTTCTGAAACAAACAGAGCTCACCTCCCAAAGCAACAGGGAAGTCTAACACCAGGTATACGCCACTGGATTTGATGAATATAAATGACAGGAGTTTAATTCTGGATAGAACCTATGAAAACACAAAGATCCAAGTTAGGATGACAGCAAAAGGTGCTCCATGGGTGATCCTGACATAAAAAGCAAACAACAATGAGTTGAGACAGAAAAGTGAAACAAATGGCTGAGGCATGAAGTCTTTGGGACATTATGATACTGATTGAGGAGTAGGTCATCAACATCATTAGTCCTAAATAACCCAGACTTATAGATAGATGGAGATTATGCAACAAAGTACCCCAAATTGGGCAATATACCACTGTAGATTACAAAAATTGAGTACCTATTGGATACCTAGAAATATACTGTTTAATGTTTAGAATGATTGACTAGAAGCTTGCTATCCTTTCAAACCTCAGAGAAAAATCTGTGGACTACAAATAATCCAAAAATATCCTTAAAAATTCAATACCTAAACTGTATTAGAATCAAGGTATCATTATACCCAGAGAACCATGGCTCACAATTGTCCAAGTCATGAAGGCTTAAAAACATTTTTTAACTGCTATTGCCATATTCAACATTCAGATTCTTGTTTAAAGCACATGGAATAAAAAAAATGACCCTATCAAAATAGAAAGACTGAGAGGGAGAAATTAAAACTGGGGGAGAGGAGAGGAGAGGATGGAAGATTTTACCTAACTGAAAGGGGGGAAAAAAGAAAGAATTAGATAACTATGTAAAAGAATTAGATAATTAATTAAAAGGAAGAAAGAAAAAGAAACTAAGAAGTTAGGCAAAACTCTAGTACTGTAAAAGAGTAACAAAGAAAAGGATGAGACTTGAGTATGAAAGGAAGAGATCCAATCAGAATACGATTGTGTTAAAACAGATTAAGCCACAAACGAAACAAATGCAGCCAAAATTAGAAGGAAAACAGGAAACCGGGAAAATTCTTTTATAGCAAGTTTTTCTGATAAAGGCCTCATTTCTCAAATATATAAGGAACTGAGAAAATGTCTAAAAATTTCAGCTACTTACCAGTTGATAAATGGTAAGGGATATAAACAGGCAGTTTTCAGAAGAAATCATAGCTATTAATCATTACCTGAAAAAATTCTAAATTACTATTAAAATGCAAATGAAAACAACTCTAGGATACTACAATTATCCTAATTGTTGACAGAAAAGGCAAATACATGCTGATGAGGTTGTAGAAAAATTGGTAGCTAATGCATTGTTGGTGGACTTGTGAAGTGGTCCAACCATTCTGGAAAAAACTTGAAAATAGATCCCCAAACACTATAAATGTATGAATATCCTTTGACCTAACAATATTACTACTAGGTCTCTATCCCAAAGAGATTAGGGAAAATGGAAAAGGCCCATATATCTTTCTTTCTTTCTTTTTTTTTTAAATAATTTTTTATTGACAGAACCCATGCCAGGATAATTTTTTACAACATTGTCCCTTACACTCTCTTCTGTTCCGATTTTTCCCTTCCCTCCCTTCACCCCCTCCCCCAGATGGCAAGCAGTCCTATACATGTTAAATAGGTTACAGTATATCCTAGATACAATCTATGTGTGCAGAACCGAACAGTTCTCTTGTTGCATAGGGAGAATTGGATTCAGAAGGTAAAAATAACCCGGGAAGAAAAACAAAAATGCAAGCAGTTTATATTCATTTCCCAGTGTTCTTTCTTTGGGTGTAGCTGTTTCTGTCCATCTTTGATCAATTGAAACTAAGTTAGATCTCTTTGTTGAAGAAATCCACTTCCATCAGAATACATCCTCATATAGTATCGTTGTTGAGGTATATAATGATCTCCTGGTTCTGCTCATTTCACTTAGCATCAGTTCATGTAAATCTCACCAGTCTTCTCTGTATTCATCCTGCTGGTCATTTCTTATAGAACAATATTCCATAACATTCATATACCACAATTTACTCAACCATTCTCCAATTAATGGACATCCATTCATTTTCCAGTTTCTGGCCACTACAAACAGGGCTGCCACAAACATTTTGGCACATACAGGTCCCTTTCCCTTCTTTAGTATCTCTTTGGGGTGTAAGCCCAGTAGAAACACTGCTGGATCAAAGGGTATGCACAGTTTGATAACTTTTTGAGCCTAGTTCCAAACTGCTCTCCAGAATGGCTGGATGTGTTCACAATTCCACCAACAATGCATCAGTGTCCCTGTTTTCCCACATCCCCTTCAACATTCCGCATTATCTTTGCCTGTCATTCTAGCCAATCTGACAGGTGTGTAGTGGTATCTCAGAGTTGTCTTAATTTGCATTTCTCTGATTAATAATGATTTGGAGCATATTTTCATATGGCTATAAATAGTTTTAATTTCTTCATCTGAGAATTGTCTGTTCATATCCTTTGACCATTTATCAATTGGAGAATGGCTTGATTTCTTATACATTAGAGTCAATTCTCTATATATTTTGGAAATGAGGCCTTTATCAGAACCTTTGACTAAAAATATTTTCCCAGTTTATTGTTTCCCTTCTAATCTTGTCTGCATTAGGTTTGTTTGTACAAAAACTTTTCAATTTGATATAATCAAAATTTTCTATTTTGTGGTCAATAGTGATCTCTAGTTCTTCTTTGGTCATAAATTCCTTCCTCTTCCACAGGTCTGAGAGGTAAACTATCCTGTGCTCTTCCAATTTATTTATAAACTCATTCTTTATGCCTAGGTCATGAACCCATTTTGACCTTATCTTGGTGTACAGTGTTAAGTGTGGGTCAATGCCTAGTTTCTGTCATACTAATTTCCAATTTTCCCAGCAATTTTTGTCAAATAACGCGTTCTTATCCCCAAAACTGGGGTCTTTGGGTTTGTCAAACACTAGATTATTAAAGTTATTGGCTGTTTTGTCCTTTGAACCTAACCTATTCCATTGATCAACTAGTCTATTTCTTAGCCAATACCAGATGGTTTTAGTAACTGCTGCTTTATAATATAATTTTAGATTTGGTAAAGCTAGGCCACCTTCATTTGATTTTTTTTTTCATTAATTCCCTTGAAATTCTTGACCTTTTGTTTTTCCATATGAACTTTGTTGTTATTTTTTCTAGTTCATCGAAATAGTTTTTTGGGAGTCTGATTGGGATAGCACTAAATAAATAGATTAGTTTAGGTAGTATTGTCATCTTCATTATATTTGCTCGCCCAATCCAAGAGCATTTAATATTTTTCCAGTTGGTTAGATCAGACTTAATTTGGGTGAAAAGTGTTTTGTAGTTTTGCTCATAAAGTTTCTGACTTTCCCTTGGCAGATAGATTCCTAAATATTTTATACAATCAGTAGTTACTTTAAATGGAATGTCTCTTTGTAACTCTAACTGTTGGGTTTTGTTAGTGATATATAAGAATGCTGATGACTTATGTGGGTTTATTTTGTATCCTGCAACTTTGCTAACAGTGTGGATTGTTTCTAATAACTTTTTAGTAGAGTCTCTGAGGTTCTCTAAGTATACCATCATATCATCGTCAAAGAGTGATAATTTGGTTTCCTCATTGCCTATTCTTATTCCTTTAATCTCTTTCTCAACTCTTATTGCCAAAGCTAGCATTTCTAATACAATATTAAATAGTAACGGTGATAGTGGGCAACCTTATTTCACTCCTGATCTTATTGGGAATGGGTGCAGTTTGTTACTGCAACCATTACATATGATGCTTACTGCTGGTTTTAAATAGATGCTACTGATTATTTTAAGGAAAAGTCCATTTATTCCTATACTTTCAAAAGTTTTTAATAGGAATGGATGTTGTATTTTATCAAATGCCTTTTCTTCATCTATTGAGATGATCATATGGTTTTTGTTACTTTGGTTATTAATATGGCCAATTATACTGATAGTTTTCCTATTATTGAACCAGCCCTGCATTCCTGGTATAAATCCTACTTGATCATGGCATATTATCCTGGGAATGATTTTCTGTAGTCTTTTTGCTAATATCTTATTTAAGATTTTGGCATCAATATTCATTAGGGAGATTGGTCTATAAAAAGGCCCGGTTTGTACAAAAATCTTCACAACAACTTTTTTTTGTGTGGTAGCAAAAAATTGGAAATTGAGAAGATGTCCAATAATCGAGGAATAGCTGAACAAATTGTGATATATGATTGTGATGGAATATTGTTGTGCTGTAAGAAATGATGAGTGGGATAGTTTCAGAAAAATCTGAAAAGACTTACATGAACTGATGCAAAATGAAGTCAGCAGAATTAGGAGAATGCTGTATATAATAAAAGCAATATCGTACAGTGATCAACTATGATTGACTTAGCTATTCTCAGCAATACAGTGCGCTAAGACAATTCCAAAGGACCCATGATGAAAAATGCAGTTCACTTCCAGATTGTGAACTTATGAATTCTGAGTACATGTTGGAGCATACTTTCAAAAGTTTATTTTTCTTGTGTTTTTTTGATGTGTTTTCTTTTGCAAAATGGCTAATATGGAAATATATTTTTATGACTTCACAAATATAAAAGATATCATACTGCTTTTCTTCTCAAGGAATGGGAAGAAATAGAAGGGAAAGAATTTGGAATTCAAAAATTAAAAAAAGAATGTTAAAATGTTTTTACATTGAAATAAATAAAATATATTAACAAGAAAAACTTCATGGAGGGGAAAAATGAAGCAGATTAAGCTAAAAATAATGGAAGAGATAAAAGGTCTATCTTTAAGGAGAAAGAAGAAAAAAAATCCTAATTTTGAAAACAATACAGAGGGAAAGAAAAATCTAATTCTTATAACTTAAACGTGAATTGACTAAATAAAATGAAAAGGAGTAATAAATTAGATAAGAAAACAAAACTACACAATCTATTGCTTACAAGAAGCATACCTAAAAGGCCAGATATACACAGAATAAAAATGAGAATCTGGAACAAAATTAACTATGTATCAGGTGAATCCAAAAAAAGCAGGAGTTACAGTTGTACTATTAGACAAACATTTCTACCACAAAGAGGAAACCATATTAAAGGAACCATGGGTAGCAAACCATTATCAGCATTAAACTTGTATGCTACAAATGTTTTAATATCTAAATTCAAAATGTTTAACATCTAAATATTAGCCAAGAAGATGAATTTAGTCATGAAAGAGAGGAGAACTATAGGGTGATGATTAGTGGAGATGGATAGGGAGACGTGAACATGGTCAGATGCAGGAGCGAAGCATCCAGAAGTCAGGGAGAGATTGAAAAAGAGAAGAGAGAAGGTGGGGATTAGGGTTAAGGAAAGGAATATGGCAGAAGGCACCTGAGTGCTGGGAAATGAGGAGGAGAAAAAGGAGGAGGAAAGTAGAGAAGAGAAAGCTCTCAGTGAATGATTTGAAGTTTTTTTTTTAGTGAAAAACTAAAGTATGCTGGGAGATTCTCAGCTGAGTGAGGAGGGAGAGAGGCAGTCATGGATAGACTTGTTATAAAATTATGATTAAGAATCAGCAAATAGCTTTCACTCTCCATCTCTCTGCAGCCTGGCTTCTGACTGATCATTCTACCAAAGTGACCAGTGATTGCTTAATCACCAAATCCAGTGGCCTTTTCTCAAGTCTCATCCTTCTTGAGCACTATTACCCCCTCTTGGTTTTTTCCCCTCAAATTATTCATGGTCCCTTTGCTAGATCTTCATCCACGTCAGCACCATTAACCTGTCAACCCAAAGAATCTCTTGTGCACCTTCCTCTCATCTATCTTCATACCATTTCAATTCTGAAATATCCCCCGGATTCAATAATCGCCTCTGTGGATCTTGTTGCCCAGCTCCAGTTGCATAGCTCGAAGGCCTATTGGACATCTTGAACTGGGTGTCCTGTAGTCATCCCAAATTCAACATGTTCCAAGCTGAGCTTTTCTTTCTCCCTAGAACCTCCCCTCTTCCTCACTTTCCTATTACTATGAAAAATACCCCCATCCTACTAGTCACCCAGGCTTGCAGCCTTAGGTGCTGTTCTTAAGTCCTTACTGAGAGACAGCTAGGTAGAGCAGTGAATAGAGCATTGGGCTTAGAGTCAAATACTTTACCTAACTGGGTGAATTTCAGCAAATCACTTCACCTCTATCTGCCTCGGTTTCCTCAACTGTAAAGTGGGGGTAATAATAGCACCTACCTTACAGGTTGTTGTAAGGAGCAAATGGGATAATATTTATAAAGCATTTAACACAGTGCCTGGCACATAGTAGGTAGTTAATAATTGCTTGTTGTCTTCCCTTTCCCTCTTTCCTCACTCTCACTCACCTGACATATATAATCAGTTGCCTATTTCTTTTATTTCTATCTTTGTAACATCTCTCTAATAAGCCCACTTCTCTCCTGTAATACTGCTGTCACCCCAGGAGATTGTAATAGCTGCCCAGAGCCCTGATTCAAGTCTCCCCACACAACGCTCAGCTGCCAAAGCGAGGTCTTACTATGTCACCTCTCCATGAGCCTCTGGAGTGAAATGTAAAATACCCTACTTTAGAAAGAAGATTAGAACTCAAGTTTTCTAACCCTACGCTATATTTAACCCTAATTACTTCTTAAAATTTTGTTTTTCTGGTCCAAATTCTCTTCCCCACTCCACTTTTCTCGTACCTACTGAGAAGGCAAATATACATATTAAATGTATATTTACATTTAATGTAATGGCAAAAATTTGGCCATGTTGGGGGGTTTTGAAAGCAAGAAAAACAAAGAAAGGGAAAAATTCTACTTCAATCTGTCCTCTAAGTCCAAGAGTTCTCTCTGTAAAGATGGGGTGCATTTTTCATCATGAATCTTTTAGAACTGTGGTGGAACACTGTATTATTCAGAGTTGCTAAGTCTTTCATAAGGGATCATCAAACAATGTTGCTGTTATTGTTTGTGTGCAATGTTCTCCTGGTTCTGCTCACTTTGTTCATAAAAGTCTTCCCAGCTTTTTCCGAATCCATCTCTTTCTTCATTTTTAAAAATTAAAGTTAATTAAATAATTTATTATAAATTAATTTCTAGTTATTAATCAGATCACCAGCAATACAGACTTGAAATATAGATGAAAGACATTCATTTAGTCTACAGAAAGCACGCTTCCATAATCACCATGTAAAGTATTTTCTCTAGCAGATCCCCTTACCATAATACTGTAGCCCTCAAGGCAAGTTCAGTCTCCTCTTAGAACAGCTGCTCTCAGTCTTTTTATATTTTCGGGTTCCAAGTGCAGCATGTGAAGTGCCCACCTGTTATTACCCGTCTTTGTCTCCTCATGTATTTCTGGAGGATAGCTATTTCCTGTGTAATGCTTCACAAATAGGAAACACTTTATACATTTTTTTATTGGGCTGAACTAAATTGAATTTATTGCCTTAAACATTTGGTCTCAAGAACTACTTTTCCCCCCTTGTTTTGTTTTGTTTTAGTAATGTAGTACAAGAATCCATTTCAAAAGACCAAAGGTTTCATTTCATTCCATTGATTCTGTCCTTGCTTCTTGTGATGAAAATGCAAACCCACAAAATGACAATCTTGCATCTGACTTAAAAAAAAATTCGTAACTTAGTCTGGACTATTCCAGTGAGGGACCTCAGTCAGACCTGACCGGTTTTGGAGGCCAGAGAGCCCTTCTTAAGGTATCATTGTGCAGAATGTTTACTTTCTTTTTAAAAAAATTATTTATTTGTTTATTAATCCATCCATCCATCTAGTTATTCATTTATTTTTATTATTCATTAATCTTATTTATTTATTTGTTTGTTCATTCATTTATTTACAAAGTGTATGCATGGGTAATTTTTCCAACAATGACCCTTGTAAAACCCAGAATGACTACTTTCTTTTTTTTAAATTTATTTTTTTATTATAGCTTTTTATTTACAAATTATATGCATGGGTAATTTTTCAGCATTGACAATTGCCAAACCTTTTGTTCCACTTTTCCCCCTCCTTTCCCCCATCCGCTCCCCCGATGGCAGGTTGACCAATACATGTTAAGTATATTAAAGTATAAATTAAATACAATATAAGCATACATGTCCTAATAGCTATTTTACTATACAAAAAGAGTTGGACTTTGAAATAGTGTACAATTAGCCTGTGAAGGAAATAAAAAATGCAGGCAGACAAAAATAGAGGCATTGGGAATTCTGTGTAGTGGTTCTTAGTCATCTCCCAGAGTTCTTTCACTGGGTGTAGCTGGTTCAATTCATTCCTGCTCTATTGGAGCTGCTTTGGTTCATCTCATTGTTGAAGAGGGCCAGGTCCATCAGAATGGATCATCCTATAGTATTGTTGTGGAAGTATATAATGATCTCCTGGTCCTGCTCATTTCACTCAGCATCAGTTCGTGTAAGTCTCTCCAGGCCTTTCTGAAATCCTCCTGCTGGTAGAATGACTACTTTCAACCTTAAGTACTGGATCCTGCTGATCCTGGAAGAGCTGCATGGAAGAAAGAGAGAATAAATTAATTCTACAAAACAATGTAGTTTCTCTTATCCCATCTAAACAATTGAGCCAAAAACAATAAGCCAAGATAAAATGTCCCAAATGTACACCATGGCAGGCTGATTCCAACTTGGAGTTCTTCTCTGGCTTCTTTCCTTCAATGATAACTGCTGTCTATGTGCCTTCCTAAGGCAAAATAAATGAATTGTTTATTGAATTAAATTTATGATTTAATTATGAATAAATTAATGAAATTTAATTCAATAAAATGGAGTTTTGTAAGTGTGTTTACGTTTTTTTTTAATTTTTGAATTCCCAAATTCCTAGTTACAACTCTATAACTGATTACAGCAATGAACGAAGACATAAGAGAAAGAATAGCCATATAGTAGAATGCACAGTTTTATAGCTCATTGGCTATAACGAGCTATAAACGAGCTAAATTTACATTCTAAATTGTTTTCCAGAATGTTTGGTCCAATTCACAACCCCACCAATAGTGCATTAATGTATCTGGAAAGCGTACTGCCAAGAGAAGTAAAATTATTCAAAGCATTCCAAATTTCTCCATTTGCTGTAATCAGTAGTTCCATATATGTGGTGCTGATGAATGGAGAACTTCTGTTTTCTTGGTATTGTCAGGCCAAAATTAGCACAAGTGGCAGAAAATCGATCCATATCTAGTTGCATCTCAGTCTCAGAGGCTGCATGGAGTGCACAATAATAAGTGAACAAAAAATTTGGGCACCAATTCTCCTTTCATTTTAATCTTGTCTTCTAGCCTTTTCAAGTTAGATGATTTGCCAGCAGTGATTTTTGACTGGATTGCTCTTGTTTTTACCAAGCCTTTTTAAATTTAAGGTAATCAAAAGTGTCATATATGCTTAAGCTGAGATAAAAAGGCAGGGCTGAGAAGTGTGATCTCACTAAAGGGAACAAGACTGTGTTATTTTCTATAATTTCTTTTTTTTCTGTTAATAGCTAATTGTTTGTTGATTTTGCCTGTCTTTTCCAAAAGAGCTCTTTATGATCTTTTTTGTTTGTTTGTTTATAATTTTATCTATTTCTCCTCTGATTTTCAAAATTTCTTTTTTTGAGTGTTGTTGATTTTCTAAGTTTTTAATTGTATTCTCAGTTCATTCATCTTCTTTATTTCTATCTCATTAAGGTAGGTTTTTCCAGATATAATTTTTCATGTTTCACTACTATCATTCTCTTTATGATAGTTACTATTTCTATTTTTCCTTTGATCCACTCATTATTTAGGATGCCATTACCTAATTTTCTTTTATATGTGTATCTTTTTGTTCTTGCTTCCTTTATAGAGGACTGTTTTGATTGTATTGTGGTCTGTAAACCATGCCTCAATAATATTGTTTTTTTACATTTATCCAGAAATTTTTTGTCTTTCTATATAACAAATTTTTGTTGAGGTTTTGGGTAATGTCTTGAAATATTTAATACTTTATAACTCCTTTATTGAGAAGTCACCATAGTTTTTTTTTTTTTTTTAATAACTAACTGTCGAAGACCTGAGTTCAAATCTGGCCTGAGACATTTAACACTTCCTAGCTGTGTGACCCTGGGCAAGTCAGCAAAAAAATAATAATAATAATAATAATAATTGTCACGATGAACAGGCCAGATACGACATAGATCTTCTAAGTTTATTTCTTTCCAACACTCCTTTTAGCCATATCTGTGTTTCCCTTCTCATTCATTATTCTCTCCATTAATGCAGGTGTGAAAGAGGAATATTCAAGTGTTTTTATTATTGTATTGCCATCAATACTTTTTGGCAATTCAATTAGCTTTCTTTGTAAGAACATATATATACATATCTCCTCTCCTTCCCCCAACATATATATTCATCATCTCTATCAGGAGATGAGATAGGTGGGGTCAAGTGCATTCAGGAAAGACTAGTCTCTGTTGGGAAGGTTGCCAAGTTCTTTTCAGGTCTGCTTCTCCATCTATAGTGTCTATCTGATTCACCCAACCTCACCTATGGCTCCAAAAAGCTGTAGCGAGCACAGTGGCCACACCCTAGGAAACCATTTGGCAGATTGCCTAAACCAGGTTGAGACTTCGAACCTAGTGATGAGTTACAGAGCTGTCTAACATAAGTACATGAAGACTTCTGGAGAAATGGGTGGATGAGAACAGCTGAATGTGGCTAAAGCGGGTAAAGAGCTTGGTCAGGCATCGAAGGGACTGGGGTCATCCCCTGCATCCTGGGCCATTGCCAGTCTTCCTCACTTTTGTCAGGACTGGTGGCTCTGGAGGAGAGACTGAGACCAGTCAATTCAGGCAACTGCCTCACTTCAGTCCGATTTGCGAGTGAGTCAAGACATCACCCACCATTGGCCACTGGCACGCTGGGGTCATGGAGAGTCGGACACAGCTGAGAATGACTGAATGACCACAAAAGCCTTCTCTGTCCCTTGTTCACTCTTGGTAGTTTGAAAGGCTCCTTTACTTTCTTTAGATAGCTACCTTTTATACCTAGGTCAATTTGGGATTTATCTTCCTATGTTGTGTGAGATATTCATCTAGGGGAAGTAGAGGAGGAGAATGGAATTAGGAAGACCTGAGTTCAAATCCAATTAGTCATTTGCTACTTGCAGGACTCTGAGCATGTCATTTAACTTCCCTCAGCCTCAGTTTCCTCATCTGTAAAATGGGGATAAAAACAGGTTCTTGTGAGGAACAATTAAGATAGTAGATGTAAAGCACTTTGTAAATCTTCCAACACTATTTAAACATTAGCTGCTATTATTATTATGCAGCGCTGAGATGTGGTTTATTTTCTGTCTTGAAACTTTGGTGATTATTGTTTACTTGACTCTAAGTAACCCACTATGTAATCTCCTCTTTGCCTGTTGATTTTTTCAGTTTCTTTTTCTTGGTTTCTTACTATA
Organism: Antechinus flavipes; assembly: GCF_016432865.1. Lineage (NCBI taxonomy): Eukaryota > Metazoa > Chordata > Mammalia > Dasyuromorphia > Dasyuridae > Antechinus > Antechinus flavipes. Next base: position 84,676,179 of record NC_067404.1, on the reverse strand, counting down.
GCTAGGCATTTGGAGAACTCTAACAAATAGCGCTGGTAATAGATGTCCTTCCTTTATTCCTGATCTTATTCAAAAGGTCTCTAACTATTCCCATTACCATAGGATACTGGCTTTTGGTTTTATAGAGATACTAGTTTTTTTTTAAATTTTATTTAATAATAACTTTATATTGACAGAATCCATGCCAGGGTAATTTTTTTTTTTTACAACATTTACCCTTGCACTCTTTTCTGTTCCGATTTTTCCCCTCCCTTCCTCCACCCCCTCCCCTCGATGGCCAGCAGTCCTATATATGTTAGATATGTTGCAGTATATCCTAGATACAATCTATGTTTGCAGAACCGAGCAGTTCTCTTGTTGCACAGGGAGAATTGGATTCAGAAGGGAAAAATAACCCGGGAAGAAAAACAAAAATGCAGATAGTTCACATTCGTTTCCCAGTGTTCTTTCTTTGGGTGTAGCTGCTTCTGTCCATCATTTATCAATTGAAACTGAGTTAGGTCTCTTTGTCAAAGAAATCCACTTCCATCAGAATACATCCTCATACAATATCGTTGTCGAAGTGTATAATGATCTCCTGGTTCTGCTCATTTCACTCAGCATCAGTTCATGTAAGTCTATAGAGATACTAGTTAACACATTAAGGAAAAGTTCATCTATTCCTATGTTTCCTAGCATTCAAAAAACAGAAATGAGTGTTACATTTTGTGAAAAGCTTTTTCCGTACCTTGATATCACTTGCTTTTTGTTATTCTTCTTGTTAATATGGTCTATGATGTTTGTAGCTTTCCTGATATTGCATTAACTCTGCATTCATACTCTGAGCCAACCTGGTTATGGCATACGGGTTTTTGGATATGTTGCTGTAGCCTCTTTGCTAATATTTTGTTTGAAAATTTTGACCCAATATTCATTAGAGATTGGTCTATAATTTTCTTTCTCTGTTTTGATTCCTCCCGATTTATGTAGCAAGGCTATATTTGTATCATAGAAGGAATCTAATATACTCTCTGGATCCCCATCTTTGTGAATAGATTGTGGAGCTGACTATTCATTGGACATTTGGAAAAATTAACTTGTCAAGCCATTTGGCCATTTGTTTTCCCTGTGCTGACCTGGGTTGGGAAAATGACTCATTGTGGTCGCTCCTTTTGGAATCCCTTTCAGGAGCCAATTGGTGGATTTATTTCATTCTTACTTTGCCATCTAATGCTCATATCACGAAATCATTGATTTCTGTTTTGCCTAATCTGATCTGGCAGAGTCTGTTCCTGTGTCTCATTTCTTTTCTAAACAAACTGACCTGGGAAACAGAGCAAGAAGAAAACACTGAGGATTCATCAGACTCCCCGAAAACCAAGGTCAAACCCCCCAAATCCTGGACACTCTTCCAAGAGGCACCATACAAGTGATAATTCCCTTGCCTTCTCCTTCTGCTCTTCTGATTGGAGTGGGATAAGATGAGAGAGATGGAGACGGAGATGGAGAGGGAGAGAGAGAGCGAGACGGGGAGACAGAGAGGGAGATGGGGAGAGAGAGATGGGGAGAGGAAGAGAGACAGGGAGACAGAGAGGGAGAGAGAGACGGGAAGACAGAGAGGGAGAGAGAGAGAGAGACTCTCAGAGAGAGCCAGAGGCTCGGTGTGGTGCAGACACTTTGAGGAAAGAAGAGAAGGCTTGGAATAGATGCTGTTGGGAATGCCAAGGAAGGCCTGCCCCCATGTGAGAGGTCTTCTTCACTATCTCCTGACATGGTGGTGGTAGCAGGGGAACGTGGGGCACCACGTACTCATTTTCCCTCTCTTTAAGACTGCCCGCTTCTCTTCCAATTGTATATTTCCCCGAAGGTTTCATGTAGCAGCCTGATTCACCCACCATGCACACTTCTCCAGTGGTTTCTGGATGATACTCATCCTTCCCTGGCCACCCAAGGGAAGTGACAATGATAGAAAAAAATAACGAATAGATATTTTTTGGTAAAGAAATGATCATTTGCTTGGCCCCAGAGGGCAGATGAGGAGCCGTGGGGTCCAGAAGTTCCAGAGGTGTATTTAGGTTCTGTACAGGGAAGGTTCCTCACGGAGGAACACATGGACTGAGTTACCTGCAGAGGTAGTGGGCTCCCCCTCCCTGGTGTTTTTCAGGCAGAAGCTGGATGGCTACTTCTTGGGGACATTTAAGAGAGGGTTCTTGGTCAGAGAAGGTGCTTCTAGCTCTGAGACCATGAGTCGATGAGCCAATGGAAAGTAAAAACATGGCTAAATCCAGGATCCTGGCCACAATAGGTGTTTACCATTTGTATGACTGAATGCAGCCTGTTTTTCTTGACCTGGATCACTGTAAACTACAAGCTAATAGCTGAATGGTGTTCATGTCTATTGCTAAGGTCAGACCCAAGGCCCTCCACAAATAGCTGCCTAATTCATGGTTGTTGATGGCTACGGGGAGTGGCCGTCGGGAGGAGTGTGAGGGAGAGTGGATCAGGGATAAGTGGAAACGTTTCCATACAGCAGTAAGGGTCCAGCTGAGATTTAAGGTCACCAGCTGGCGCTGGGCTCTGTCAGCCTGGTCTTGTGACTCACTCTGGCTTCGGTCAGAATCGGGGCCGGGAGCCTTTATTCCATATCATTTCTCACTGCTCCAAGTGGAGCACAGAGGTCGGCGGTAGGCAGTGCTCCCATATGGATTATGAGACCCAAGTTACAGGGGCAATGGAAGTTGGTGTTCTTCCTAGGGTCAGGAAGTCCATTGCTGAGAGAAATCTGCTACTTAAGGTCATAGAAAAGTCACAAGGGATGACCCCATATATAGTCAGGGAAGCTGAGCCGGTCCAAGACACAGGGAGACACAGGAAGCAGCACGTGCCTGGTCAGTCAGATCATCTTCATCCCCTGGACTACCACCTTTTTATTATTATAGCTTTTTATATACAAAACACATGCATGGTAATTTTTCAACACTGACTCCTGCAAAACCTTCAGTTCCAACTTTCCCCTCCTTCCCTTCACCCCCTGCCCTACATGGCAGGTAGAATGTTAATACATGTTAAACATGTTAAAGTATATGTTAAATCCAATATATGTACACAGTTATACAGTTATCTTGCTGCACAAGAAAAATCGGATTTAGAAAGAAAAAAAAAACCTGAGAAGGAAAACAAATGCAAGTGGACAATAACAGAGAGTGAGAATGCTCTGTTGTCTATTACCTTTCTTTAGAGCCTGATGGGACAGTTTAGAACCCTGAACCCTCAGGAAGAGCAGTGTGCCCCACGTCACCAACCCTGCTTCCAGCTGGGGGCCTTCCAACATCTTCCTGGGGAGCAAAATCTGTGGAAGTGCATTCTGGGGACTTTCTGCTCCCGCTGCAGCTACAGCCAGAGCTCTGAAGGCCCCAGAAAGGAAATTCCTGCTCATCAAAGCCCTTTGCACAGTTGTCCAGTGGCTCAATAGCAGAGACTGATGCCATCCTCTAAGTGACATTGGAGGAGAGGCCTAAGCACCTGCTTTGCTGCTCCACCCTAAGGACTGTGGGACCTTTACTTCGTAAGACTGGAAGCTGGAACCTTCCCTAAGTGTTGTCCCTACTCCTCCTTCCCACCCCTATTAGAATGGGAACTTCTTCAGGAGAGGAACCATCTGAATCTTCTCTTTGGATACTAGACATACAGTAGGTGCTTAATAAATGCTTCCTTCATTTATCCATAATAGATGAGTCTTGGAGGCAGGAAGAACTGGGTTCCAGTTTTAACACCAATCTTTTGTTCTTTGAAGTCACATTATGACTCCCAGGTTGTCCCCGGCCTCTTCTCTCAAGGAGGTTAGTACTTGGCTCATCATCTGCCTCTCTCGCTCCTTCCCATATGCTAGGAACCTTTGTTATCTGCACAAGTGCTCCCCCAAGCTCTCTAACCTCCCACTTCCTCCCAGATGGTCTCATGATTTCTCACCATCACCCCCAAGTGTTCTGCTTCCCTAATTAAAAACTCTGATGTTCTCTGATGGCTCGTTTGCTAGACCTGGTTTTTGCCCTCATTTGCACCTCGTATCCGTCAGCTCTTCAGGACTTTCTCCGGCCAATACCCTTGCTTTGACTTTACTTCCCTCCCTCTCCAACTTTAAACCAGTAGTTGGCCATTTGAACCGATGCCGTCCTTTGATCTTGGGTCCACGGTCCCCCTGTCATATTGTCAAACCTCAGGCCTCCCCCGTTTGTCTCTTTCTCCAGTTCCATTTGGAGGCTTATGGGTAAGAGTGAGAATGTCTCAACCATGTTGATTGAGACGGATCTGGACTGGGCCATCAGAAAGGATTGCCTCTATCCCCTCCCCTCCCAGAGAGTATTGTAAGCCTTCCCTTCCCTCCTTAATCTCCTCACTGCTTTCCCTCACCCCCCAACCCCACCCCAGGAGAGGGTCGTATTTCTTACTTTACTGAGAAAATTGACACCGTTCACTGTGAACTTCATCTTGTCCTCTCCCAGTTTCTTCTGGTTCTTCTCTCTGACTCTTCACTATCCCAAGGCCCATACGGCATGTGGGGGTGATCCCAGCCCCTCCCATCTTTGCTAACAAATCGCTTCCTCAATCCTCCTTTCAAATCTCTCGATTTTTTTGGCTGAGGCAATTGGGGTGAGAAATCATGGTCACACAGGTAGGAAAAATTAAGTGTCTGAGATCAGATTTGAATTCAGGTCCTCCTGACTTCAGGGCTGGTGCTCTATCCACTGTCCCAACTAGCTGTCCCTTAAATCTCTTCTTACCGACTCATTTCTTCCTTAGTGCTTCCAAATAAGCTCACACCCTCTCCTCCCTCCTTAAACTTTGCTGGATCCTTTCACACCCTATTATGCCATTGGCACATATCTTTTCTCCCTTTCTCAAATTCCACGAACGAGATGATTCTACTTGCTGCCTCAACTTCCTCTTGATCTTTGGTCATTCACAGTATGACTTCAGACATCATCACTCAACCCAAACCACAAGCTACCAATGGACTTTTACAAATAACTTTATTTTGTTTTTAGTTCCAAATACTTTTCCTCCCTTCCCCTCTCCCACTGACTGAGAAGGCGAGAAAACTAGAAGCCTTTATAGATATGTACAGATATGAAAAGCAAATTTCTACATTAACTGTGTTCCACAAAGACAAAAGAGAAGAAAATCTGTTTCATTTTGCCCTGAGTTGATCAATTGTCTTTCTGGCGGTGAATAGCATGTTTCATTATGAATCCTTTGGAATCTTGGTAGATCATTGTGTTGATTAGAGTTAAGTCTTTCAAAGTTGATTGTTTTTTTTTTTTTTTTTTTTTTTTTTTTTTTTTTTTTTTTGCTGAGCCGTTTGGGGTTAAGTGACTTGCCCAGAGTCACACAGCTAGGAAGTGTTAAGTGTCTGAGACCAGATTAGAACTCAGGTCCTCCTGACTTCAGGGAAAAGTTGATCATTTTTATAAGATTGCTGCCATTCTAGAAATTGCTTACCTGGATGTGGTCGCTTCATTCAGCATCAGTTCATAGGCGTCTATCTAGGTTTTTCATAAATCCTCCTGCTCATCATTTCTTGTAGCACGGTAATTTTCCATCACAATCATATACCCCAACTTGTTCGGTCATCTCCTAACTGATGCGCTCCTCAATTTCCAGTTATTTGTGAACACTAAAAGAGTTGCTATTAAGATTTTTGTACATAATAGGTCCTTTTCTTCTCGCTTCGATCTCTTTGGGATACGGATCTAGTAGTGCTATTGTTTGATCAAAGGCTATGCCCAGTTTAATATCCCTTTGGGCGTGGTTTCAAATTACTTTTTTAGAATGTCTGGACTAGTTCACGGTTCCACCAATGGTGCCTCAGTGTCCCTGTTTCCCTCAGACCCTTTAGCATTTGTCGTTTTCTTTTTTTTTTTTTTTTTGCTCATCTTAATCAATCTGATGAGTGGGAGGTGGGGCTTCAGAATTGTTTCCCTTTGCATTTTTCTAATTATTAGTGATGGCTCGGGCTGCTCCCTCTGAAAACTTCCACTTCCTATCCTTTGACCATTTATCAATTGGAGAATGGCTCCGATTCTTGTAAATTTGATTCAGTTCCCTTTATGCTTGAGAAATGAGACTTTTAGCAGAGAAATTTGCTGTCACCTCACCAGTTTTTTGCTTTTCTTTTAATTTGAGTTTTATTGGTTTGTTTGTGTAAAACCTTTTTAATTTTATGTACTCAAAATGACCCATTTTACTTCCCATGAGCCTCTCTAGTTCTTGTTTGGGCATAAATCCTGCCCTTATCCATAGATCTGCTGAGTAATTTCTTCCCCCAGTGTGCTTATCTCATGCTTTCTGTCTGAACCACGTGCTCCTTTTGAACACATCCTAGCGTATCTTATGAGACTCCACCCAGTTTTCCCAAGGGTTCCTGCCAAATAGTGAATTCCTGCCCCAATATCTGGGATCTTGAGGTTTATCAAAAACTGCTTACTATGTGCCAGGTGCTTTACAATGAATATCCTATTTGACCTTCACAACAACCCTGGCAGGGGGTGCCGCTATGATCCCTGTTTGATAGATGAGGAAATGGAGGCAAACAGAAGTGGATTGATTTGCTTGGGGTCACACAGCTAATAAGTATCCGTGGCTAAATTTGAACCAGGTCTTCCTTGCACTCCATCCAGCTAGGCGGCTGCCCCTACTACTGAAGGAAAAGCTCCACTTATTCCTGTGCTTTTTAGTGTGTTTGTGGTTTTTTAAAAAACGCGAATGGGTATTGTATTTTGTCAAAGTTTGCATTTATTAAAACAATTGTTGTTGTTTTAGTTACTAATGTGGTCAATTATGCTTCAATTTTCCTAATATTGAAGTGCCTCTGCTTTCCTGGCATGAATCCCGCTGGATCTTTGTGATATATTGCTGCGGTCTCCTCGTTAGTATTTCTATTTTTGCTTTTCTGTATCCACCACGTTGCACGTGGTGCCTGGGACACAGTAAGTGCTTAATAAATGCCTTAGCTTTGACTGCTGCCCAAGTCATTTTCCTCAGGTGCAAACCCGGGTCTTCTTGACTCGAACCCAACACTCTAACCACCAAACAACTTTCTTGTCCGTGTTACTTCCCCATTCAACCAACTCCAATGACTTTCAATTGCACATAGGCTAAAAGGGGAACTCCTCTGTTTAGTTCTCAAAGCCCTTCCCAAGCTGGCCCCAAGCTCCGTCCCTTTCTACTCTCCCCTCCCACACACTGTGCAGCAGCCTCATGGACCTGTTCTCTCTGATCCACACTCCCCTCCATCTCCCACCTCCCTGCCTTTGCAGCGGCCATCCTCCCTGCCTAGCATGCCCTCCCTCCCCCTCCCGGAATCCCTCTCTTCCTTAAGAGGCAGCTCAGGCATTGCCTTCTGCGGGAAGCCTTTCCTGATGTCCCCCAGCTTCCCCCACGCCTTCCCTTCTTCCCAGACTGTCTCCGGATGGAACTACTTGGCTATTCTCCTCGGGATGTTCCCTCCGATAAGCCTGGCCAGGGCTGCTTGCATGTCCCGGTTCCTCAGACTGTAGATGAAGGGATTCATTGTGGGTGTGATGACTGTGTACATGACAATGGCCGCCGTGTCCCCCGGGGCGGCCGATCCGGGACTGCCGGGGCATAGGTATGCCCGGATCACTGTCCCAAAGAAGAGGAAGACCATGGTGAGGTGAGAGCCGCAGGTGGAGAAGGCCTTGCGCCTCCCCTGGGCCGACGGAGTCCTGAAGATGGCCCTGGCGATGTGGCCGTAAGAGATCAGAACGAGGGTGAAGGGGAGGAGGATGACGGCTCCCCCCAGGGTGAGCAGCACCCACATGTTCACCTGTGTGCTGGAGCAGGCCACCTGCATCAATGGGCCCAGGTCACAGAAAAAGCCCGGGACGGTTTTTGTGGTACAGAAAGAGAGCCGGCTCATGAGCAGAGTGTGAGTGAGGGCCACCGAGCTGGTGAGCACCCAGCAGAGGGCCACCAGCGAGGCGCAGCGGGTGGGGCTCAGGACCGTGGTATAGTGGAGTGGGTGGCAGATGGCCACGTAGCGATCGTAGGCCATCACGGCCAGGAGGAAGATGTCTAGGTCGCCGAAAGTTAGGAAGAAGTAGAGCTGGGTCATGCAGCTGGGGTACGAGATGCTTCTGTCGCGAGTTCCGATGCTCGCCAGCAGATTGGGCACCGTGGTGGAGACGAAGCAGCCGTCGGCCAGGGAGAGCTGGGCGAGGAAGAAATACATGGGCTTGTGCAGGTGGGCGTCGAGCAGGATGGCCGTGGAGATGAGCAAGTTGCCGATCACAGCGACCACATACAGCCAGAAGAAGAGCAAAAACAAGACCCACTGAGGGGGTGATTGCTCCGAGAAGCCCTGGAGGACGAATTCAAAGAGGCGGCTTTGATTGCTTTCATCCATGAGCCTGGCGTGAGAATCCTGCAATCGCTGACTAGTCTGAGATCATGGAATCTGGTCCCCTCCGCGATCATGGAGTCTGGTCCCCTCCACCATCCATCATAGAATCTGGTTCCCTCCGCGATCATGGAATCTGGTCCCCTCCGCGATCATGGAATCTGGTCCCCTCCGTGATCATGGAATCTGGTCCCCTCTGCGATCATGGAGTCTGGTCCCTTCCACCATCCATCACAGAATCTGGTCCCCTCCGCGATCATGGAATCTGGTCCCCTCCGTGATCATGGAATCTGGTCCCCTCCACCATCACAGAATCTGGTCCCCTCTGCGATCATGGAATCTGGTTCCCTCCCCAGTGGATGAATTCCCTTCCTGGGTGATAGACAATTAAGAGCAGTTTTAAAAGGTATTAATCCTTTTTTTAAAAAAAAGATATCAAATACAATTTGATGCCTTTGCTGATTGAGCTGTGATGGCTTAGAGACCTCGACTGTTGGAGTTGGGAGGTACCTAAAGTACCAGAGAGCCCGACTCATTCATTTTATGGAGGTGGAAACAGAGGTCCTGAGGGGAGAAGTTTTCCTGAGATCCCACACACACACGCACGCACGCACGCACGCACGCACATGCACTCGCACTCCCCCATCTCTGTGTTTTAGCACTCAGATCAGGTGCTCCCTCCTTCTGGAAGTATCCCCCAACTTCTTCTTCCTCTTCAGAACGAGTTTTTCCCGACTCTTCCTCCCCACCCCCACCCTCACTCCTTCGGTGTACCTCTTCCATCACTTTTCCCACTCTTGCCTCCTGGATGGAGTGATAGACAGGGGAATGGAGGCGTGTTGGGTGGATGAGTAAACACATGAGCAAAGCGATTGGCAGCAAGGTAGATGGAGATCTTGCCTTGGAGTCAGTAAGAACGGGAGTCCAACACTGCCTTAGATCCCTACTACTGATATGATCCCGGCCAAGTCCCTTCATAGCTCTCAGCCTCAGTTTCCTCATCTGTAAAGTGGGCTCAATAAGAGCAATTGTGTCGAAGGGTTGTTGTGAGGATTCAATGAGATCATATGTGGATCTGGCAAACTTTGCAAAGCTTTGACAGCGACATGTGAATGTGAGTAATGACAATGAGGCCGGCCAGCTGGTCCCAGCTCCCTTTCCCTGGCCTCTCCCGGCATCTGTGGAGTCATGTTACTAACTGAGTTAAACACCAGAAGGAACAGGACCTTCCCCCACTCCTAGGAGAACTTTTTTTCCACAAGCTAATTTCAAACCTTTTCCCCCCCCAGGAGGACCCTAACTCCTGATATAATTTGCTGTGTGGCCTGGGTCCGAGCCTTCCCTACCCATGTGTAAAATGAAGGTGTCAGACTGGGCCTCCCACTTGAATTTGAAGTCCCAATCTCCCTTCCCGATTTGCTGTGTGACCCCGGGCATATACCTTCCTCTGTCCGGCCCTGGGTTTTCCCTAGCCATGTCTAAACGATCTTTAGCTCAGAGATTCGGGCTCGAAGCCCCTCTTGGACTGGGATGTTGGAAATGAGCAGTCTTCAGAGGGAGTGAGATCCCTGTCAATGGAGCTCCAAGTGAAGGCTAAATGGTCCTTAGTTTGGGATATTGTAGAGAGGATCCCTGCTCTCCTTAGACTCTGCTTCTTAATGCCCTCTGGGGTCCCCTTCGGCTCTGAGGATCCCTAAATCTGGGAGAAGGGAGCAGAAGAGACTGGGGGCATCTCCTCAGACCTCCAGGAGAACTGGCCCTGGCCTCCTCAGCTGCCCAGGAACTGCGGGAATGATCAGGGGAGAGTGCGGAGAGTAAAACCTTTGAGGGGAAAGAAAGGACCTAGGAGCCGTGGAGACAGCCATGGAGGAAGCCCAGCGTACCCAACTGATTACTCACTCCCGCAGCCATCCACGTATCCACCTGGGCAATGGTCTCCGAGGCTTTCCGGCCTCGGTAAAGTGGCCTCCCCGAGATCCAACAGCTAGTGAGGGGCTTGCCGAGACTAATGGCGCCCTCCCCTTTCTCCAGAAGCTTCCGTAGCTCCTTCCCAGTCTGCTGCAGTTGACCTTTCAAGGGTCATTTGGTGCCCTCTCCAGCCAAACTAAGTTTCGCTTCCCCAGAGCTGGCATTCCTCCGTCTGCTCTGCGTGTGCCCAGGGTGTGGGAAGGCAAGGACCTCATTCCTGGAAGTTTTGGAAGAGGTAGGAGACCTGCGTTCCAGTCCCATCTCCCCCCACCGGCACCTCCTAGCTGGCTCTGTAACTCCAGATGAGTCCCTTTCCCTCTCTGGGCCTGCTGGGGTGGGTTGGGGTAGCTCTTCTAGCTCCCAGAGGCTGCTCCTCGAGGAAGGAGAACTCCCAGACCTGTTTGGGATTCCCGCCTGCCCAAGGAGGAGGCTCGGATTGGATTCAATCCCACAAGCCCTGCCTTGGGGCCCCTTTGGACCCCGGGGTCCTTGGAGTGCCGCTAGTGAGAAAAGTTTTTGAAAAGTGGGCTTTGGGTCAGAACCCCTGGGTTGGAACATGACCTCTCTTATTCATTCCCCGTGTGACCCTGAACAACTGACTTCACTGTGGTCCTCAGTTTCCTCATCTGCCAGATGCAGGGGGCCCTTAGGAACTCATGTTCTAATGGGGGGAGCAACAGACGTGTTGGAGTGGAAGGCTCAACTGCAGGATGTCGTTTCCCTTCAGCTTCCATCCAGTGATGTGGGTGGCTGCCCCCGAGTGAGTCTCCCTTTCCCCATCTCTGCTCTGGGGCCCGGCACCCAGAAGCGGCCCCCAGCCTTTGCTTATTCCATCACTCGGTCCTCGAAGTCTCTCGCTTGCCCCTCTAGCCTGGCGTCTCGGCCACATCGAGTGTCGGAGCTATCGGTGTGTTTAATCATCCGAGAGGCGGCAGGTGGCGGGGAGCGGGAGGGGAGGAGGAGGGAGAGCCCTGAGGCTGGAGGCCGAGGACATGCTCTGTAGATCTTTCTCTGCTTTCTGCTATTTATGGGACCTTCCTCTCTCTGGGTCTCAGTTTTCTTCCTCAAACTGAATTCAAGTCCCGGCTCTGACCCTCCCTGGTTGACACTTCCCTGTGTCTTCCAGACAACTCTCAGACTAGAAGGTATAGCTTATTTGGGGGGAGGGGGGGCAGTCTGCAGCAGAGAGGGCCTTCTCTATCCAATGCCCTTGTCAATCCCAAAGAAACCAAACTGGCACCTGGAGCTGCCTTTAGGGGCTCGGAAAGCCTTGAGGAGCTAAGGGTTGGGAGGAATGATTTCACCTTCCAGAAGGGTAAACTGAGCTCTAGAGAGGGGGAGGGGTCAGTGCCCGCTAGGTCCTCGGCTACATGAGGCCGAAGGGCCACTCTGCCAGATGAATGCTGGAGACCCCGGGGTCTGCTTCTTTCTGGCTGAGTCCCGTCCTGGTGACTGCAGGGGGATATCCAGCCATCCCTCACCTCTGTTGTCTCCTCCCCTTCTCTCTTCCTTCCCTCTGGTTGAGAACCTGAATCTCAAATGAAGCAGTGGCACAGAGCATGTTCCATTGTCCTGTCCTTCCTCCTTTTCTCTCCTCTGGGTGAATCCCCAGCGAGGAGCTGGCCGGGGACTTCCTGCTTTTCCAGGCCTCTGCCCAAGCCCAATTACTGGTCTTCCACAAGCTAGCCTCGAAGGAGCCTTCTTTGGTCTGGGGAGCTCATTAATGGGCTCCTGTCTGCCCATGGGCACCGCTCCCAGGGTGGTGGCAATGGCATGGTTGTGTGTGGGAACTGAACCTTGGAGGGGAGCCAGTGGGCTCTCTTGGCTCCTTGGGCATTGCGCCAATCTATGCAGGACTTCGGGAAGGCTTCCTTGCCCTCGATGCTCCCCTCTGTTCTGGTCCCATGGTCACCAGAGTGCCAGTGACAGGTAAAAGTAGCAGCCACGATGCTCACTGAGTGCTGAGTGGACTTTGCTCCCTTTCCTATAGAGTCCCTATCCTACAGTAGGATGGGACTGATGATTTTGGAGGACCATCATTGCCCCCGATTCTCCAGCTCGGGGAGAAAATGGAGACCGCCGATAGTCTGTGGTCGCTGGTGATTTCTGGCTCTGTATTTCTAGCAACCTCAATTTGAGCGTCTTTGGTAGCTTTTGAGGCTGCCTTCACCATTTGTGGAGATCCTTGATTATGAGACGATCTTATTCAAATAGATCCCTGTGCCCTCTAAGTTCCAGTTGTGACAGCTAGGGCCAAGCATAAGATGGACCTCTTCTTCTGAGGTATGGGAGGGCAAGTCCCATCCCATCCCTGAGCTCCCAATGAAAGGGCCATGACAGAACCATGGACAAGACCTAGAAAGTCTATGGGGCTACAGTTTGGCTAAGATGACAGGAAACAATAATGATGAATGTTGGAAGGGATGTGGGGAAACCGGGACACTATTACATTGTTGGTGGAGTTGTGAACGGATCCAACCATTCTGGAGAACAATGTGGAACTATAATCAAAGGACTATCAAACTGCATTCTCTTTGATCTAGCAATGAGATGCTTCTACTGGGCCTGTATCTCAAAGAGATCATAAAAAAGGGAAAAGGCTCCCACATGTGCAAAAATGTTTATGGCGGCCCTTTCTGTAGTGGCAAGGAACTGGGAAATGAATGGATGCTCAGCAGTTGGAGAATGGCTGAATAAATTGTGGTCTATGAATGTGATGGAATATTATTGTTCTGTAAGAAATGACCAGCAGGAAGATTTCAGAGAGGCCTGGAGAGATTTACAGGAACTGATGCAGAGGGAAGTCCAGGAGATCATTCTACACGGCTACAACAAGATTATGTGTTGATCGGTTCTGGTGGATGTGGCTCTTCTCATCAGTGAGGTGATTCAAACCAGTTCCAATGATCTTGTGATGAAGAGAGCCATCCGCACCCAGAGAGAGGCCTGTGGGAACTGAGTATGGACCACAACAAAGCTTTTTCACTCTTTTTGTTGTTGTTTGCTCGCACTTTATTTTCTTTCTCATTTTTTTTTTCATTTTTGATTCGATTTTTCTTGTGCGGCACGATAACTGCATAAATATGTTTACATATATTGGATTTAATATATATCTTACCATGTTTAACATGTATTGGACTACCTGACATCCAGGGGAGGGGGTGGAGGGAAGGAAGGGAAAATTTGGAACAGAAATTTTCCAAGGGACAATGTTGAAAAAATTTCCCATACATATGCTTTGAAAATAAAAAGCTTTAATAAAAAAAAAAAAAAGAAAGTCTATGGGGGTGAGGTGGGGCTGGAAAGCAGACAAGATTTCATCTTCTCAAAGAACTTGGGAATCAGGCAGGAGACTTACTGGAAATCCAAACTCGGGAGGCCAGAGGTGTCGGGGGCACACAGCATTGCCCACAGCCTTAGCCCAAGAACAGCTTGGCGTGGGAGGCCTTCCGCAACACGGGGCTGCTCGGCCTCTCCAACCCTCTCCCACTTCTCTCTCTCTCCACGGTCCCAGGCTCTGGCTGAACCCCGTTCAGACGCACACTGTGCTTTCCTGGCTCTGAGCCCTTTGCCCACGCTCTTCCCTATGCCTGGGCTACCACCTCCATCTCCATACCCATTGTTCCAGTCTTAGACCACCTCCTCCAGAGGACCTTCCCTGCTTCTCAGTGCTCGCCCCACCTCCAGGCAATTAATGGCCTCTCCCTTGTCCAACTTGACTTGGTCTGGCTCCATTCTGTTTACTCACCTGGTTTTTTTATATCTTCTCAGCCCCATTTGACAGAAACCTGAGGTTTAGAAGAGGCCACATAGCCAGGAAATGGTAAAGCTGTGGAGCTGGCCCCACTACACTCCAGCTAACATCCTCAGTCAGTGAAGACGGGCCATGCGACAGGAAGAAAAAGAGAAATTCAGGGAGTTCCAAAGAGTAGATTGGAAAAAAAATACCATTTGCAGTGGGTAGAGCCCTAGCCCTAAAGTCAGGAGGACCTGAGTTCAAATCTAGCCTCAGACACTTAACACTTCCTAGCTGTGTGACCCTGGGCAAGTCACTTAACCCCAATTGCCTCAGCAAAACAAAGAAAGGTCCCTCCTAGCTCCTAGACTCATTCTAGGGAATGCTAGGTTATAGAGGTTTCAAGTATCTTGAATCTGGAAGGAAATCTTAAAGGACATCATGTCCCAAACACTTCTAAGTAGGAACTCTTCTCGGTAACATATCCAACAAGAAGGTTCAGCCTTCTGAGGCTTCCAGGGATGGGGATGTCCCATCTCCCATAGCAGCTCCAGGTATAGAGCTTGATGGCAGGAAAGGTTGGTCCATCACTTTCATTCAATCCTCCCAATGGCCTTCTGGGACCAGCCATGAACAAGTGACTGTGGGGTGGGGGTGCTTCACCCACTGACCTCTCCTTAAGCAGGGATGGGCTAGCAACTCTTTGTAGAGACTGGGCATCAATCAGAAATTGGGGTTGGAAGACACGAGACCAAGCAAAAAGGCCTCTTGAGGATGACGGCCACATCTGGGGGCTCCTGGATAAGTACCCAAAGTTTTTCTTTTGAGCCTTATGGGATCCTTGCTCTGAGAACCTGGCTAGGTCACCTCCCCTCTCTGGACCTCAGTTTTCCATCTGGAAAATGGAGGCAGTAAGCTTCGTACTGTGGGTTAACAAAAATGAACGAATGAAGCAGCAGACGAACAAATGGTCCAATGATCAAATAAACAGATAAGTGAATGAGCAAAGTAATGAATGGATGAGTGAATTGAGGAATTAAAAACAAAACGATAAAGAAAGGAACAAACGGAGGCAGTTTTGGGAGTCAGACAACAAAGCAATAAATGAAGAAACACGTGAATGAATAAATGAGTGAGCGAAGCATCATGGTTCAAGTCCACATCTGCCTCATATTGGGCTTTCTCTCTCAGTAGTCTAGGCAACCTTCCAAAGATACTGAGCTGTGGAGCAGGTGCTAGCCTGCTTTGGGAGTGACAGCTTTCTCACCTGGTGGTTCTGAAAACCCCAAAATCCCAGGTCCATCATTCCCTTCTGGTCCCTGTGAATGACTGAACCAATATGCCAAGGAGCAAACGATCGAACCAACAAATAGACAAAACGAACAAAGCGGCAATCAAATGAGTTACCGAACGAACAATGAAATGAGTAAGCAATCAATAAGGGAAAATAATCGATGACTAACTGAGAGAGCCACTGATGGGAAAACAAATAGCAGAACTGTTATGTTCATCTGGCAGGAGTTCTTTCACCCCTGCTGTGTGTGCCTGGCCTTGGATTGAATCCTTGCTCTCCTTCATTACTGCTAATTGGGAGAACAGGTGAGGGGCTGGGCTTAGAGCCCTGGAGTTATTCCCCCTCCTATCACTGCATGAGGCATGGCCCATTGCTGTCTTGGGGGGGACCTCCACAGGGGTCCATGACTCCTGGGTCCCAGCCAGGCCCAGCTTTCGATCCCTGCTGTTTCTACCCTCCCTCTCTAACTTTATCCTCTTGGTGGTGGTGGGAGGGGGTATGGACTGTTTTCCCTCTTCCCATCCCAACTGTTTTCTGACCTCATAAGGGGATTTAATGATACAAAAGCCTGTCATTTTCTGTGGGAACCTGAACCTCCCTGTCCAGGTTTGATTCTTGGCCTCGGCATCCCCTGCTGGGACTGGTAGTGACACAATTCACAGAGACACATCAACTCTGAGCTTATGGCCTAGGGGCTGGCTCTGGTTCCATACCTGGATGAAGAGAGACAGAGAGAGGCACAGAATGGAGAGGCTGATTTAGAGACATTTGGAGATTTGGAAAGATAGCTGAAGAAGAAAGAGAAGAGACAGAAGTCCAGACGGAATAGGGAAACCAAGTTTTGTGACAGTTTCCATAGGTTTGCCCCCTCCCAGCCCTGCCCTGCCCATCTCAGTCCTCGATCCTGGAGAAAGCTCGAGGATTGGCAGTTGGCCCTCGGTGGGGACGGGAGGAGGGAGGTTGCTTCTTCCCCCTTTCCACTCCACCTTCTCCCCCAAGCCCCATCCCTGGACTCAGGCATTTGCAGGTGGACATAGAGACAGGGTTGAGGCAGAGAGGTGGAAAGAGAGGCAGACGGAGAGATCCAAAGAAAGAGAGAGTTCTAGGCACACACTCACAGGCACACACACACACACACACACACACACACACACAAACATACAAACACAGACAGAGAGCCAGAAAACAACTGGGGAGAGTTATTCAGGCTCACAGAGAGCCACTGTGACAGAGAGCTGAAAAAAGAGACACAGAGATCAAGGTCAACAGAGCAGGCAAGAGAGAAGGCAGAGACACAGACAGAGAGATAGGAGCAGAAACTGGAAAGTGGAGGGAGGAGCAACAGGAGCTTTGATCTCTGCTCTCTCCTGGCCCTCCAGGGATTGGGCCAGAGCTCAGGGGAGGAAGAGAAGACCCTTTCTGTCTGTTTCCCCTTGCCCAGTCCTTCAGCCCCAAGAGCTTCGAAGTCTACCATGGGTGAGCCTGGACTCCTGGGTCCCTGGGGGGCGGTGGGAGGGATGGTGACTTTTCCCTGGCCCTTCTTTCCTCCCAAGGACTTGGACTAATTAGTTAGGGGCTTAGTCAGGCTCCAGGGACTGGGGTCATAGGTTTCCCATGAGCTCAGCTTCCCTAGACTCTCAGGAGTCTGAGGAAGGGGGCAAGAGGAACCGGGAGAGGGCTGCAGCTCTCTCCAGGGAGGGAACTGGATTTCCTCTGGTTGGGATTTACTACTAAAACAACCAATTCTGAAGAGCCTACTATGTGAATCAGGCTATTTCTCAGGGGTCTGGGTTGTGTATGGGCCCAAGGTCTTAGATATTTGACCTGAGCTATAAAAGGGGGTCTGAACTGTATATGGGAGCCATGGCCATGCTATATTTGACTTGGGCTGGAAATGACTTGGGGTGGGGCTGAGCCACGTATGATGGAGCCTCAATTGTTCTTCCCTCAGAAGCAGGAGGTGCTGGACTTTTCGGCCAGGCCCTGGAAGTGTTTGGCCTGAACTCTCTAGGATATGTTCCCCCCCGGGAGGAAGCCCCTCCAGGATCAGCTCCCCTCCCAGCCGGGAAGCCGAAGAGACATCGGACCAAGTTTACTTCCAAACAACTGGAAAAGCTTGAGGAAGTCTTTGAAAGAAACCAGTACCCTGATGTCTGGTTTCGGGAAGCTCTGGCCCGAGACCTAGGGCTCGATGAGATCCGTGTTCAGGTGACAGCCCTGCTAGAGTTCTCATTCCCAGGCAGTCCCTTGAATTTGAGAGGAGGGTCCTTGGTTGTGTCAATCCTGGGAGGGAGGGAAGGAGATCGTGTCTTGCCCCTGCAGGGAATGTTCTCACTTTCTGGGACCCTGATGGTTATGTTCCCAATAACTGGAGGTTTAGGCTCACCCTTTGGGACCGTGGGGGCAAGGGAACAGTATCTTTCTTATCCTAGATATGGTTCCAGAACCGCCGGGCCAAGCAGAGGAAGCAGAAGTGTTCACTGCTCCCGGACCTGAACCTGTTGCCTTTTGACAACCTGACCAGCTTCCTTCCTGAACCCCAAATAGCCCGACCCAATTTCTTCCCAAATTCTGAGCTCAGAGATCCTCACTTTCTGCATCTCCATAACCCCAACCTGTTTTCTAAGGAGAGTCTCTTCCCAGACCCATGGCCACAGCCACTCCAATTCCCACCCCCACCCCCACTCCAATTCCCACTGCCACAGCCATTCCAATTCCCACCCCCACCCCCAGTCTATGCCCCAGCCCCAAACAACCTGGAGACCTGGATTCCCTGTCAGCACTCCCTGTCCTGGATTCCTGAGAAGCACTGAAGAGGATAAGAACGTGGAGCTCGACAAGGCCCTGAATATGTGTTTGTGTGTGTATGTGATGATGGTGGTAGGGATAGCGGTGGGGGGAAAAGGAGAGAGTCAGAGAGATATTCAGCTGTGGAAATAAAAGCCTTACGAGGAAGAGGTTGGAGGAGCTTTTGTGACTTCGGAACCAAAGGGACTGAGGAGGGCTGAGAGGGCCAGGCACATGGAGGAAAAGAAGGAATTCCAGAAGCCGACGCTGGGGATAGAAGGAAAGTATTCGAGGAGGTAACTGAGGGAGGGGATGGGCCTGAAGAATGGAGAAATTGGCAGCTGTTTTCCCGGGGTCATCATCCAAAGATGAGAAGAGCTGAAAACTCGATAGAATGGCTGGCTGACTCAGCAGTCAGAAGAGCCCCAACAGGTGAGAAGTACAGAATAGGGGAGGGCTGGCTGGAGGAGAATTCCCGTGACTAATTCTGGGGAGATTTAGTGGCTGCAGGCTCAGAATAAATCAATCCTGGGATCTGGGGATTAAAAAGGCAATGAGAGGGGTGCACGTGTTTCCCATTGTCTGGGCCGGGGAGTGCACCAGACGTCCTGGAATTAGAATGATTTGGGGTGTGGAAGGAGAAACGGAGAGAATGTCAATTCAGCTTTTCCGCCCGTTCCTCCCGACCTCTTAACAGCAACTGTTCTCTCGATAATTGCTTCAGGACAAGTTCAGTTGTAAACTTCTTGAGAGCTGGGACTAGTTTTACCTTAGCTTGGGATCTGGCCTCTGAGAGTGCAGGATAAATCCTTGTTGACTTAACTTGAAGTTAACCATCACACCAGAGGGGAAAGGAATAGCCCTAGCACAGAGTGTCTGCCTCCTAATGATGCTTTATGGCCAGCTGAGCTCTCAGGAGGCTAGGGATTAGAGGGGCCACTGTGGCTCAAGTTGGATCGTCACTTATCTGGGCACGTTATAGAAGTCCCCCAGATACAGCTTGAGGGGGACTACCATGTCCCAGTACATCTCCTAAGGCAGGCAGCACTCAAGATGGTTCACCACTTTTCCATTTTTATTTATTCATTCATTCATTTATTTATTTTTTGCGGGAGCAATTGGGGTTAAGTGACTTGTCCGGGGTCACACAGCTAGGAAGTCCATTTTTATTTTTAAAAAAAGACTCATTGCTGGCGATGTTTCAGTTTTCCCCTTCTCAGAGATTTGAGGGAAGCAATTGGTGAAAGAGGATGCCAGAAAAGCATTATCTTGAAGAATTTGTCTTTTTCACATCTCTCTGAAACCTGTCCTTTTAATCAATTATTTAATAAAAAATGGATTTTATTGAAATGGGGAAGAAAAAAAGCAAACAAACAAGTTTCCAGATCCCAAGAACCAGGGCCCTTGAGCTGAGCTTTGAAGAAAGTCAGGGATTCCAAGAAGCAGATGTGAGGAGGCAGGGTTAAGAAGCATGAGGGATGGCCTTTGCTAAGACATGGAGAGGGGACATAGAGTTGTGTATGTTGGGAACAGTGAGGATGCCAGTTTGGCTGGAAGGTAGACTATGTGAAAGCGAGTAATGTACTTGATAAGCCTGAGGAGGCTGTGAAGGTCTCAAAAGGCCAAAGAAAGAAACCAATATTTGATCCTAAAAGCAATAGAGAATTCATGGAATTTACTGAGTAGAGACAGTGGTGGTGGTGACAAGGTCAGACTCTTAGGAAGATCACCTTGTCAGCTGAGTGGGGGCTGGATTAGAATTAGGGTCAGCCACTGCAAGAGTCCAGGCAAACAAGAGTTGCTGCCAAACTTAGGTCAGTTGAAGGAAATGCAGATGCTTAACCCGGAGAAGGGAAGGCTTTGGGAGGGGATGAGAGCTGTCACGTAAAAGGTGAATTGAACTAGGAGCGAGGTGGATGGTGGAGAAGGTTGGGAAGAAGCCATTCAGATTTGCTACTGGGGAAATACTTCCCAACAAAGCAATAGACAGATGACCTGGGCTGCTTTCTCTCCTGCATCATTACCCGTGTCCTTCCCCTCAGAGATCCTCACTTTCTGCATCTCCATAACCCCAACCTAGCAGATCCAAGGACACAACACAGGCTTACCACAAAATTTACCTCTGTACCCTTATCTCCCCTCCTTTTTCTGGTGCTCTGGAGATCTTGGCTCGAGGCTGCAGAAAGTTGCTTGGGCCTTGACAACCAGCTTAGCCACAGCTGATCAGGAGCAAAAGCCTGCCAGGGGCTGCAACCTGAAAGCACCAGCACTACAAAGTTCAAAACTGCTGCTGGGGAAGGGGAGGGGAAACAGGCTCTGAACTGTCGGTATCAGGTCAGAGAAGTGAGGGACAGTGGGAATGGGATGGATCACTAAGACAGAATGCCGTGTGTGTGTGTGTGTGTGTGTGTGTGTGTGTGTGTGTGTGTGTAGGGGCACGTGTATATGTGTGTGTGTGTTTACCTGTGTAGCACTCCACTGACACTGAGGGCAAAGTCTAGCATCCAGATTGCCCAGTTCTGACCACCAGAAAGTCAGT
This sequence comes from Antechinus flavipes, assembly GCF_016432865.1. Classification (NCBI taxonomy): domain Eukaryota; kingdom Metazoa; phylum Chordata; class Mammalia; order Dasyuromorphia; family Dasyuridae; genus Antechinus; species Antechinus flavipes. The sequence goes on along the minus strand of NC_067404.1, from coordinate 84,655,457 downwards.
TGGGATATAGACATAGGGTGAAGAGCTGTGAATTGCCGAGAGTGGGGAGAGGCTGAGAAATCCAGTCTTGGGATTTCTTTGAGATCCAATCCCAAGGGAAACCATAACCAGAGGAGAAGGAGTCAATAAATGAGTGATAGGGAAAATAAGGAGGAAGAAAAGAAAAGTATCATAGATTTCAGGAAGAAAAAACTCAATGACTTTGAATCTAAATAAATCAACAGGAAAAACAGTCACAATAGAAATATGACCTCCAGATTTAGTAAACAAATTCAGGCATCCATGAATAAATATTGCAAAACAGGAAAAATAATCCAATACTTGGTGAGACGGAGGAGCCTGTAAATTTTTAGAAGAATGTGGAATCACAATAAACTGTTCCTGAGTGATTCAAAAAAGAGATGAGAATTATGAGAATAGACTCTGTTCTGTACCGCAAAAACAATGAACAGAATAGAAAAATCAGAATCTACCATGGCAAGGCTTACCAAAGAAACAAAAGAGAGAACAAAAAAGGAAGTAACAATCTAGGGGAAGAGAGAGTAAACCCCAGTAATATTTTAAAAATATGCTCACAAGCAAAATGTATTAAACTCAAAGACAAGGTATGTAGAGACAACCTAATGATGAGAGGTCATTTGGCAGGACATGACAGGACAAAAAACCGTAATGTGATAATGAAAGAAAATTGGCCGGAACTACTGAACATAAAATCCAAATTCCAAGAGAAAGAATTCAGATTGCCTTCAGAAAAAACAAAACAAAACAAAACAAAACAAAACAACCTCTCAGTCCTGCAAAGTCCAAGGCACATAATGGTTAAATTTGACAGTTCCAATTCAGAGAAGTCTAGAGAGACTTTCAAATACAAAGGAAAGGACATTTGAATAATACAAGACATTTTGCACCCACTAGAAAATGTACGAGAGGATGGAATAATGTCTTCTGGAGAGTAATAGAGCTCAGGATACAGTCCATGGGGACCTACCCTGACCTACCCATATACCATAAAAGATGGGTGTTCAATAATAAAGAAATGAAAAGATTGCTTCTTGAAAACTCCACACAACAGAAATGTAGGGAGAATATAAAGAATAACAGGTAAGTCCAGCAGAGACTAAGAAACTTCTTTCTAAATGTATACAAGGAGACAGGAAAGAAGGGAAAAATCTGGTGGAGGTAACAGTGAAGATAGGTGATGTTATGGATAGAACTTTCCTACAGGTGAATCCATGCTTTTTTTTTGTGGGACTAGATTACGGCATGGGAGGCTTTGTGAAGGGGGGTGGGGAAGAAAGCAGGGAGGGATAGAGGGATGTGTGATGTGCTGGAGTTAAATAAAGGGCTAGTTATGAGGAGAAGGTGACTTTTGTAACCTCATAAAGAGAAGAGCCTACAGGAAATGGAGTAAGAAGGAAAGGGGGGTGTTGAAAAAGGCAAGAAGGAAGGAAGCCTTATTTTGGAGGTGGGCGAAGGTTCCATTGAACCATATAGGTGAAGAAAGATGGCCAGTAAGGGGAGGTGAGAAGCTTATATTAGACAAAGTTTGGCTGATCTGGTACTTAAAAAGTCTACATGTCTTACACTGGAGGTGGTGGTGATGCAAATCCAGGGAGCAAGTAGCACTTGGAAGAATGTGGGAACACAGATATAGGGAGAAGATTTCCAGACAAATGTAGGAAAAAAGTCAAAGGGAGAGGGTATGGATTAGTGGTGGACTGAACAATCGGGGATGAAGGGGAAAGGGTCCATATCATGGGACAGTGTCCTTTCTGACACTTGCAATTAATTGACATTGTTCTGGGACTAGGGAACATGGAAAAGGGGAATCTTATGGGGTATGTCTTACAAGACAGTGACAGAAAATGCTTAGACGTGAGAACCTTGAACTGATACCTTGGAAGCTTTGATTGCATGAAGAATACAGAAAAAAGAGAGAAACCAGATGGTTATAGGAGTCGTGAATTAGGGAATAAAGGTCTAGATAAAAAGAGAAGGTAGATAATGAAGAGAGTGAAAGAAATCTTTTTTTGGAAAAAGGCACAAAAAATGAAAGTAAAAATTAATGAATAGGACTAGCTGAAGGGAAGGAGTAGAAGAATGTACTTGATAGGAAAAAAAGAGGGGGAAGAAATATATAACCAGATAAAAGCAGGAGGAAAAAATGAACTAATGAACAAAACCATAAAGAGGAAGAGGTAACAAATGAGAAGAGGGGATCAGGGATGAGGGGAAGAAAGTCAGTAGGAATGGAACCATTTTTAAGAAAGATTAAAGTAATTGAAGGAACATACTACTGTGTTTATAGTAGAAGAGGGGGAAAAATAACTTGAAAAACTCCACTGTTAGAGACAAATGGGGAAAAATATGAACCTAACTCTCATAACTTTAAAATTGAATGGATTAGACAGTAAAACAAAAAAGTGTGATGGATTGGATGAGAAAACAAAACCCTACAAGCTCACAAGAACACATTAAAAAAGCAAAAACATACACAAAATAAAACTGAGAGGAGGAATTTTTTCTTTTTACCATGAATCAAGTGAGTCCTAAAAATAAGAGTTACCATCATTCTATCAGACAAAGCAAAAACAAACATTCAAAAGAGAAAAAAGGAATAAAGAAGAAACTACATTATGCTAAAAGGAACCACAGACAAATCAATATCTGTAATGAATTTATATGATCCAAATAACAGCATCCAAATTCATACAGAAAGCATTATCTGAGCTCAAGAAGGTTTTTTTTTTCCATCATGCCTTTCAGGTAGTCCAGGGATTCTTAAATTATCTCCTCTCAATTTGTTTTCTAGGTCAGTTGCTTTTGCTATAAAATACCTTTCATTTTCTTGTAATTTTTTTTCAATCTTTTGACTTTGTTTTCCATATTTCTTAAGTGTAATTAGCTTCTATTGAATCAGTTCTAATTTTAGGGAAGTTTTTTTGTTCTTGAGTAAGGTTTTATACCTTTTTTCCAATCATATTCATATCCCATAACTTGTCCAGCCATCCCTTAATTGATGAGCACTCTTTTAATTTCCAAATCTTTGTCATCGCAAAAAGAGATATAAGCAATCTTGTACATCTGTAGTTAATTAGTTTTATTTTGGACTAATCTCTCCCTTAATCGACTTTCCCTTTAATTCCTCTTCTCCATTCTCCCTTTTCTCTCTTATTTCCCCATTAAGTGAAATATATCTCTATATTCAAGGAATTCACTGTTTATGTCCTGAAAGAAACCTCAAAAGGAAGACTCCCAGAAATATTGTAGTCAAAATCAAAAACTTCTAGATCAAAGAAAGAAATGTTGTAGTCATTAAGAAAGAATTCAAGTATTGAGGATCCACTGTAGTGATCACATATGATTTAACAGCCATTACTATAAAGGAGTAGAAATCTTGGGATTGTGATATTACAGAAAGCCAAAGGTTGAGATCTACAACCATTACAATTTACCCCACAAAAACTAAGTATGATCCTACAGGGAGGGAAATGGATTTTTAATGAAATAGAAGACTTCCAAGCATTCTTGATAAAAGACCAGAGCTGAGCAGAAACTTTGAAGTGCAAATGTAGAATCAAGAGAAACAAAAAGACAAATTTAAGTAAACAATCATAACAAACTAAACATAGATAAAATGTTTACATTTTAACATGGGGAGATGGCACATTTGTCCCCTCAGAACTCTGTCATCATAGAGTTAGTTTATAGTTTAGTTACAGAGGTAGTTTAATTCAACAGTGGGTCTGGGAGTGTTTCTGTTTCATTTTGATTATCTTAGAAGAAGACTAGAACGGGAGAGGAAGAGGATTACATTTGTCGGAGGGAGAGGAAGGAAGGGTAAATGATGTCATAACTACGCTTCACTAGTAGGTCTATACAAACAAGAAAGAAAGGATGAGGGGAATAGATGACATTTGAATTTCACTTTCATCTGAACTTGTCAAAAGAGATAAGAACACAAAGATAGTTAAAGAAATCCATTTCATTCAATGGGGAAATAGGAGGGAAAGAGCTTAAGGAAAAGGGAGAGAATGAGAGGGAGAGGAGATTGAGGGATGGGTTAGTTTAAAGCAACAAATTCTTAAAGAGAGAATCAGAAACAAGAAGAAAGAAAAGTATAAAAAAATAAGATGGAAGAGAATAAAAAAAAATTAGTCACCATAAATGTGAATGAGTGGGAAGAATTCACCCATAAAATGGAAGAAGCCAAAGCAGAATTGATTAGAAGACAGCATAACAATATGTTGTTTGCAAGAAACACACTCAAAACAGAAAGTTATATACAGAGTTAAAATAAAGGTCTGGAGTGAAATATATTATGCTTTTGCTGAAGGAAAAAAGTCAGGGGTTGCAATCATTATTTCAGACAAAGCAATGGCAAAAATAGGCTTAATTAAAAGAAATAGATGGGAAAAGTAAATTTTTTTCCCTGAAAGCAAATGAATGAAATGCTGAAAGACAATGAATTAATACCACCACTGTTTCCCTCACTGAAACCATTCTCCTCTATGTGATCAGTCACATATTCACAAATGGGGATTTTGTGTGCATTTTAAACGTTTCTATCTTTTAGAGTTTCTATGCATTTGGGGGAACTTTTTGAAATCTAACAACCACCAATATTTCCACTGCCTCAGGTTTACAACCTCAGGGGACTCTTGGTTCTTCCTTCTTCTTCCCCCTTCAAATACAATCAGTGTCCAAGTGTTGCAAGTTCCACATCCTTTCCTTATGAAGTAACTACCTTTGGTCAGACAATTGGGTCTCTTCTTATAACACTATCAGCTGATGGCAGATGTGGAGTGGGAGAGACCTTAGAAGTCATTAGCTCCACCACCAGTCTCCTCCTCCTGAACAATGAAAATGGGTTGTTCATTCATAATATTCAAGTAATCTCCCGGATCTGTGTTCTCAACTATTTGAGTATACCCTCCAACAGCAGAGATGGGAATATATTCTGGGCAACTTTTCTTCATGTTCTTCCAGAAGTTGACTGCAGGTTAGGGTTGGGGCTAGTGATTTTCTGTACCTTAGAACTCCTCTGTCTCCTTCCCAGACTTGAAATCAAACTCCCACCAACTCAGGGCTTCAGAAACATGCTTCCAATTTAGTGGTATCTTGGATTAATTGAGATCAGAAGAAGGAACTATAAGCAGAGACCAATCTGTGTATACTTGATATACACATAGCTCTTCTGCATCTGGCAGAAAAAGGAGGTGAGAGCTGGTCACCTGAGACTCTTCCCCACCTTGATTCTGACCTCTGGGACTGACTTGGCTGAGCTAGTCTCTAGTGGAGCCAAAGGGGAATCCATGCAGAGATCCTGCTCCCTGAAAGGAATGGGAGTGAGAAGTCAAGGGTACAAAAGGCTCCTCCTCCTACCTGTGGACTCCAGCCCCTCCAGGAAGAGGCTGGACTGGCCAGAGGCAGAGCCAGCACTGGGCAGGGCTACTCCTGGGTCATCTTGGCTGGAAGAAAGGTCATTGCCCAGAGAAGGCCGAAAGAAGCCAAACTGAAACTCCTCTCTCCAGGGAAGACGGCAGCAGGGGAGAAGAGAAAGATCCACACTGCTCTTGTTCTCAATGAAAGGTCACAAGCCAGGCACAGCAGAACCAGCCTTGGCGAAGGGAATGATCTGGAAAAGACAGACATTTAAATAACCTTTTGCCTCTAAAGAGTTTCTGACATTCCCTATGCTGCGGAGGGGGAGGAAGTGAGGGTGTATAAAAACTTGGCCACACCCAAGCTTGTGCACTTAGCCCTTTGACCTTCACTCACTCTCCTTCCTTGAATCCTGGCAATTCCCTGTTTCTATCCTGGCATTTTTACTCACTCAGCAGACTGAAATGGAGGGGGACAGACAAGAGGTAGGGAGTAGGGAAGAGGTGATAAAAGAAGGCAGAAAGGAAGAAGGAGAGAAATGAAAGAACTGAGAGAAAGCCAGGCTAGTCAGAAAGAGAAAAGAAGCCCAGGAGGGACGATATCATTTATCTCCTCAGAATCAAGATGGTTAGAAGACCCTATATAGAACGTTCAGACATGTTCCCCTAAAATTGGAGGTGGGGAGAGTGGGAATAGGAGAGAGGAGCCATCAAAGACAAATGGAACATCCTTCCTTTTCAGTCTAAAAGTGGCTGCCGTGAGCTGCTGCCCTCATGTCTCGTCCATGGACTAGACCACCTGGTGATGACTGTGAAGAGTATTGAAGAAACGAGCTCATTTTATTCAAGGGCACTGGGCATGGAAGTGGTGACCTTCAAGGTAATCTCCCTCTCAGACAAATTCCCTGATTCCTTGGAGTGTGCTTTTCAGGAGGGCAGGAGCTGAGATTTATTTCCTTGCTGTGACTGCAGCCTCCAGCCCCACTGCGATGTGCACTTCCACCCCTCCGTGCCTTCCTGACCCATCACTTCGTGGTCCATGCCAGCTCTTTGTCAGTGAGCCTTGAAGCCTGGCGGGCCGCTGGCCTGGCTCCAGAGCACCATACAGCTTCAGAGCGGGAATGGTTGGGAGGGCATCGGAACAGTTCGAGCGAGAGTTCAGCACATAGTAGGAGCTATCTAAATATTAGCTATTATTCTTCCTGAGAAACCTGGCAAATATGGTGTTCATTGGCCAGTAACGGAGTGTCTATTGGAGCTCCCAGGCTGGTAGCTCCTCAGCCTCTCTAAGGCACAATTGGGAAAGCTTTCTGAATAAGCTGCAGCATCTCCTTTGGTCACAAGAGGGCATTCGGTCTACCATGAGACAGATCCCCACAAGGGCCACCGTTCCAATACCGGCACTGGGAAGATTTGGAATTTACTGGAGAGGGTCAAATAGAATATTACTCAATAAATGAAAACATGGTGGCTAGTCCATCAACAGTTCTAGGGCCCTGGGGTCTGTACGCTCTTCTCCCGGGGCTCAATTCTCCCTACTATGTATGCTACAGGGCTTTTTGAACATAGCAAAAAAGAAAAAGGAAATGGGTTATGTACTCCTCTTGGGAGCCATTCCCCTCCAGTCATCTCGGAAATCTCCTTTCACTTAACATCCCTGATCTTTGGCTTCTGAAAAGAAATAAGTGTGTGTGTGTGTGTGTGTGTGTGTGTGTGTGTGTGTGTACGTCCAGGATCCCTCTCAGGATCATAGACTAAGACCAGGGAAATGAAGTGATTCTCCTCTTCTTAGCTCTCTATATTATTGAATATTTTATTTTTTGCCCAGTTACATGAAAAACAATTTTTGACATTTGCTTTGAAAACTTTGAGTTCCAAATTCACTTCCTCCCTCCCTCTCTAATCCCCCTCCTTGAAAAGGCACATGTGAAGTTACACAAAACATTTCCTCTTCTTAGTTCCTCGTCCTGGTGGGAGCCAAAACAGCAGGCAGCCTCAGCCCTCAGCTTGCTCTCTGGGTGCAGTGTCCCGCATCCTTCCCCTCTCCAGAATCTTGATCGCCTCCGCAGTGCTGATCTCTGCTAGTCCCGGTCACTGGCCAACATCCTCAGTCATTCAAGTCTATTCTGTGATGGCTCGGCAGTCCCGATTGGGTGCCAGCTGCCCCTTGGCCCAGACATCTGCAGGGAGGCCGGCAGACTTAGCTCTGCTCGCAGGAGACAGGAGCACTCATATTACTCACTGTGTAAGTTTGGCTGAAGGAATGTGGTATGGCCAAATCTCTTTGTGAACCGGCCAGTGCACAGGCGCCTGAGCGAATGCTGAAGGACCGAGCCCTAAAGAGACGGCGGGTCTGCAACCACAAGGACTAACGGCTCAAGTGTGGCCCAGCTGTGCTACATTTATTTATCAAATCCCAAATGGTCAACTGATTTTTCAAATAATAAGATGATATTCAATAGGGATAAGTGTAATGCTTTACACTTGGGCTAAAAAATCAACTTCCCAAGGATAAGATGGGGGAGCCAGGGCTACACAGCAGCTTGTCTGAAAAAGCTCTGGGATCTGAGTGGACTGCTAGCTCTAGGGAAGGCAGCATGGGGTGTGGGAGCCAAAAAAGAATGTGATCTTGGGCTGCGTTAATTGCTGACAAGTTAATTGACAGACGTAATTGTACAAATATGTTTACATATATATATATATATATATATATATACATATACATATATATGTGTGTGTGTGTGTGTGTGTGTATACATACATATATATTTATTTATTTACCATGTTTAACATATATTGGATTACTTGCCATTTAAGGGAGGGGGTGGAAGGAAGGGGAGAAAATTTGGAACACAAGGTTCTGCAAGCGTCAATGGTGAAAAATTATCCATGAGTGTGTTTTGAAAATAAAAAGCTTTAATTAAAAATAGTTCATTGCTGAACAATTAGAACTGCCCCAAGTGCAAAGGGCTGTGTTGAAAAGGGGTGGTGGAGGTAGTACTGGGAGAAGTAGTGGTAGTAGTAACAACTAGCAGTTTTTATAATGCTTTAAGGTTTATGGAGTGCTTTTACCAGTATTATCTTATGCTCACCACAATCTTGGGAGGTAGGTGCTCTTATTATCCCCATTTTATAGATGATGTAAGATGCAGGAAAAGGTTAAATGACCTGATGTAAGAAAAGGTAAAATGATTTGTCATGGCTCACCCAGCTAGGAAGTGTCTGAAACCAAGTTTGAACTGATCTTCCTGCCTTCCGGGCTCAGGGCTCTGGATGTTGTGGCGCCCCCTAGCTGTGCGGGTAGGTTCCCCTTCCTTGGAGGTCTTCCAGCTGAGACCAGATGTCAGAGGGATTGGTTTTGTAAGAAATGATTGCAAATGATTGCTGTGAGGGGGCAGCTAGTTGGTGAAGTGGATAAAGCACCAACCCTGAAGTCAGGAAGACCTGAGATTTGAAAATCTGGCCTCAAACACTTAATACTTTCTGTGTGACCCTGGGCAAGTCACTTAAGCTCAATTGCCTCAGCAAAACAAACAAATAAATGAATAAATGATTGCTGTGATTCTGGGTGAGCCATTCAATGACTCCTGCTCTTCTCCAGAGAGGGCATACATTCGCATCAGTTCAGGGGCATTTGGCGTGACTTCCATGCTGGACAGCAGCACAGCTGGGTGAATTTTATCTGGTTTCAAGTTCAGGTGATGGCCCACTCAGCCCATCTCTAAGCACCTAGCACCATGCTAGAAGTAGTCTGCTTCCTTGGTCAGAACCCAGTTGCCAACGGCTGCATTTTGAGGGAGATAAATTCTGAATATTCATGGATATCATAGAGGACAAACTATGTTTCTTTCATAACCTGGAATATTTAGGTACCAAGATTCCTCCACAGGCAGGGAAAGACCACCTTCCCTGCTAACAGGCGCTTGGTTATGAGGGCCGTCTTTTAGAGGGATGTAGGGGAAAGCGTTTGGAGGAGGGTAAGTAGGAGAATTAAAAGTTACACAAAGATCAACTGATGTTCCTTAAACTGCCTCGTGCTCCTCCACACCAATAACTGACTTCGTTTTTTCTAGCAGGCTTATTTATTTTGAACACATATTGCTTTATGAATCGTATTGGGAGAGAAAAATCGGAGCAAAAAGGAAAAGCAACAGAAGACATTAAAAAACAAAAAACAGAAAAAGGAAGTGAACATAGCATGTCTTGATTTACCTTCAGTCTCCTTAGTTCTCTCTCTGGACACAGATGCCATTTTCTATCCCAAGTCTATTGGGATTGCCTTGGATCACTGAACCCCTGAGAGGAATTGAGTCTTTCATAGTTGATCGTGGCACAACCTTGCTGTTACTGCGTACAGCGTATTCCTGCTTCTGCTTGTTTCCTTCAGCATCAGTTCATCTAAATCTTTCCAGGCTTTTCTGAAATCAGCTTGGTCATCATTTTTATAGAACAATAATATTCCATTGCCTTCATGTACCACAGCTTCTTCAGCCGTTCCCCACCTGATGGGCATCCGCTCAGTTTCCGATTCTTTGGCACCACAAAAAAGATCTGCTACAAACGTCTTTGCACATGTGGGTCCTTTCCCCTCCTTTAGGATTTCCCTGGGATACAGACCCAGTAATGGCACTGCTGGGTCAAAGGGCATGCACAGTTTGATAACCCTTTGGGCATAGTTCCAGATTGTTCTCCAGAATGGTTGGATCATTTTACAATTCCACCAACAATGCATCAGTGTCCCAATTTTCCCACATCCCTTCCAACATTTATCATTATCTTTTCTTGTCATCTCAGCCAATATGAGAAGTATGCGGTGGTACCTCAGAGTTGTTTAATTCACATTTCTCTAATGAATAGTGATTTCGAGCATTTTTTCATGTAATTATAGATAGTTTAATTTCATCATCTGAAAATCGTTCATATTCTTTGACCATTCCTCAATTGGGGAATGACTTGGATTCTTATACATTTGATACCATTCTTTATACATCTTAGAAATGAGACCTTTATGAGAGGCGCTGGCTGTAAAGCTTTTTTCCCAGCTTTTAATCTCGTTTCTACGACTTTCTTCTCGATGGCACCTCAGTCTCTCACAAAGATGGTCAGACCCTAGATCTCATCATCACCTACAAATGCATCGGCTCCACATTCCAGACTTCCAACATTGCTTTAGTATCAGTCCACGTCTTCCCCAAAGCCTGCTCTTCATCCTCATTGTAACCTCCACTTCTTAGTACCGTCTCAGGCTATCACCGTCTGCCCTTCTCCATCTGGAGTTCTTGGTGAAGCAGTTCTGTGCTACTTTGAGCTGCTAAATCCTTTGCCCCCTTGTTCAATTGCTAACGCGGGCTCACCAAAGCTCCGATTTGGATGGCTTCTACTATCTGCCTTCTCAGGATGGGACTAGGTTATGGGAAGTTCTGTCTTCTGTTCTGAGCTGAGGATTGGGACTAGCTTTTAACACGTGGCTTTAGAATGAGTGAGAGGTGAGGTGAGAGACTCGGCTACCCTTTGCTGACATGAGGCAAGGCCTGCCGGAAATGATCTTGCTTTCACCCAGGCCCTGGCTACTCTGGGAGGCTGCCAGCATTTTTCATGGTGTCAGGGGAGCAGAGAGTCTAAGCACTCTTGCCCAGAACATGGAAAGCCAGCTCCTTGGTGTCCTTTTGTCTGAGACTACTCAGAGGCCTCTGGGTCTGAAGAACTTGGGTCATAGTGAACTGGGATGGGCCCAGAAAATGTCTCAATAATCCTTCGTTTTCCAACCCAATCGGGCAGGGAGATGGGACTGGAGGGTTGGTGATAGGTACCAAGGAGGAGAAATGTTTCAGGCCCGAGGGAATTTTGCGGTCTCATTCCCCTGGAGTTCTTTCCTCTTGCACTATTACTCTTTCAACCCTTATTCCTGACTTTGACACCTTATCTCTGGCAAACAGGGAAACCGGAAAGCCTTGTGCTTTGGGAATCAGAAATTTAACCTTCATGAGGTTGGGAAGGAGTTTGAACCGAAAGCCCACAACCCTGTACCAGGATCCATAGATGTCTGCCTGATGACAGACCGGCCTCTCCATGAGGTAGTGGAGCATCTAAAGGTAGGGGAAATCTCTGGCTCAGACAAAAGAAAGTAAATCTGGATTAAATCCTAGATTCGGGGCGGTATCACCTCATCTCCGACAAACCGATTTGTATGAAGGAGAAGAGGGGGTTACGGCAAGAAATGGGGGTAAAGACAGAAAGGGCAGGAGAGAAACAAGGATTCTGTTAAATGCCAGCTAGGAACCCAGACTTGGAATAGTCCCAGAAAGGACGCAAGATCCCTCTCTCTCTAGATTACCTTCTTATCTCATTCCTGTGCTCCATCTTGGTTTTAAAACATTCAGCAGTAATAACAATTTTGAATGCCAATTTTACTTTCTTTTGTATAGCTCCTGCCATATGGTAAATAAGAAATGCTTTTTGCTTGATTAATTGTGAAAAGAAGCCCTGGTTATTCAACAACATTAAAATTACTCCAAATAGAACCTCAAATGGCAGGCTAAATCATGATGAACATTTTGAAAATTCAATTGAAGACTCTGAAAGAATATCAAATAGCAGACTTAGAATCAATATAATCCTTCTTAACTGATTTGGAGAATATATTTGTATAATTACTATAATTCAAAAGTGAAGTGAACTGTCTTTAGAAGTAGGGGGTTCCTTTTCACTGAAAAAGTCTAACCCTCTATTATGCTAAAAGCTCTACAAAGTGGAAGCACAGAAGGACCTTTTTAATATCATGAAAATTAGCTATCTAAAACCAAAACTAAAGATCGTATGCAACAGAGATATACTAGAAGTTTTCTCAAGAGATATAAGAGTAAGCAAGGAGACCCACTTTCCTCACTATTATTTGATCCATTTCTAGAAATGTAATGAATAGTAATAAGGAAAAACCGTTAAAGGTATAAAGATAGGTAAATAGGAAATTTTTAAAAATCTCTATTTGCTAATCACAGGATGAGCATTCCTTAAGGAATGAACAAAATACTAATTGAGACACAAATAGCTTCAACCAAGTCATCAGTTTCAAGATCAACACTCAAAAATCAACTATGTTTTAAAATGCAAGAAGCAATGATAGAAAAGGAAATGACATTCCAAATAACTGTAAAATGCAAAAGATAGTTGGACATAAATACACAAAGTACTGGTATAGATTGAAATAGAAACTACTTCCTGAAAAGAGAGAGAGTAATTTAAATAGCTGGTGGAATATTCAGTGCTCATGGCTGGGCTGTGCCAATATCATGAAAATGACACCACCAGCAGAGTCGATGTACAGTTTTAATGGTATACCTATAAAATTATCAAAGGGATGACTCGTTGAACTTGATAATAAAAAAGGAACAAAAATAATGTGGAAAAACAAAAGAACATCGAGGGAAATAATGAAAGGAAGTAGGAATGAAAGACCTCAGACTTTATAAAACAGAAGACATCAAAAGCATTTGGTATGGTTAAAAATAGAGAATAGATCATTGGAATAGATGAGCTAAGGGAGAATAAGAAATCATGAAACTCAATAACCTAGTGTTTGATAAACTCTAAAACATTGGTTGGTCGGTTGTTGTCCTTTCTTTTGAAAGAGGACCAAAATGACATCACTATTTTATTTTAGAATCAAGTTTTAAAAAATTTTATTTTAAAATCAAGGTTTTTTTTAAAATTTATTTTAAAATCAAATTACAGTGTGTCTGACGGTGGCTGATTGAGAATATGAGCTTGGAATGCATAAGTCAGGCATAAATAGTCCGTGTGAACACTTGCACTTGCGAATTTTGTGTATGTCACGTTTCTTCGGAGCTAATTCAGTTCCGCTTTGCTCATAGAGCACGGTGTCTTCTTTGATGAGGGCATATTACGCTGGGCCAGGCTCTCCCGTGTCATGAAATCAATTCCAAAATTCTTAAGAGAGACCTTGAAATCCTCGTGTTTGTCGTTGTATAACTTTTTCTGACCACCACACACTTGCCCTGTGTGAGTTAGCCATAAAATAGTCTTTTTTGGGTAAGCGTACTAGGGCATTCGAACAACTGCACATACAAAACGACAAAGAACAATTCTGGCCTGAGAGGAGAGTTGTGAAATGAGACCTCTACCCAGCATTATGCAGAGGTGGGAGGTCCTCAAGCAGGGTACAGGCTTCTGTGGGATATGATCGGTTTTTTCCCTTCTTTTCTTTTTGTCTTTATTCTGTGAGATGGCTCTTTGGGAGGGAGAAGGAAGGTTGTGGGGGACGCTCTGGAAATGCAACCAACAAAGGCATAAACGGGATTCTTGTTCCACTGCGAGCTAAGTTAGACGGATGATCTTTGAGGCCCTTTTAGAAATTCTGTTACGTGAGGCTGTGAAACTCTTTTGAGGAACTCCCTGTGCTTCCATATTCCCTGAGATGCGGCTCCCTCTGATGTTGTCGCAAATGTGAGCGATCCATGAGAATGACTCATCTCCTCTCCTCATGACAGAACTGCAACATCCCTATTGAAGAAGGCCCAGTGACCAGAACTGGAGCTCGGGGGCCAATTGAGTCCGTATACTTCCGTGATCCCGACAAGAATCTGATCGAAGTTTCCAAGTACATCACAGAGTGTGCTGGCCATGAGACGTGATTCCCAACATCACTCTTTGCAAAGTTTCTCCTTCATTTCCCCTTCTTCCTTCTACTAGTCCCCCCTCCCCAATTATTTCATAGTTTGTATTATTCCATATTCATGTAACATATTGGTTATATCATATCATTATACTGTGTAGGACACATCTGGGGGCCTTGGGTGCTATGGTGTGAGTGCTACCTCCCTAAACCTCCTGTGGGCAACCATGTATATTAATCACCCTGAAGGACTACGGTATCTGCACAGGGCCTTTGCTTGTGAGGCCATGAAATCCCTCTCTTAAAGGCTGAGTCTGGTTAGTCCAAGGAATGGCATGGAATATTATCCAAATATCCAAACAGGAAAGCTGTCTGTCTGTCTGTCCCACTCATGAGCTGCTTTCTTCTTTCTCACTTGCACCTCTACTTCTGAACCTGCTTCTCTTGCCTCCATTGAGATTTGGGAAAAGAATAACTGGGGGGAGAGGAGAGGGCACCTGTGGCCCGTATGTTTGACTAAACAAGGGGATGTGGGGAAGATGGTGTTTCCCTCAATTCACCTGCCTTTCCGGCACATAGGAATCTTGCTGGCTGCTGGCTAGACTTCAGTGCCCTGAGTGACACAGCCATACGGCTATCTCAGAGGATGCTGGTTTGAGGTCAAAGGGAGATGGTTGGGAAAGAAGTGACAGAGAAAAGAAACAAGGGAAAGAGAGAAAGATCACAGAATAGGAACGACCTCACCACCTCGAGAGCCCTGGTGCTACCTGGGACTGGATCGGCATTACTCTCTGCCCTATATGGGAGTGGAATAATCTTTCTAGCTCCTAGCGAAACATTTCCAACTCGATGTCTTCCTCTGAGTTCCGCCAAGCTGGCAACTACCCTCATTGTGCTGGATTGGTAATCTGGCTGTTGTTCTGGACTCCTTGCCCTCCCTTACCCTGCATTATATCATCTCTCTTTTATTTTTTCTAGCATTAGCATTTGTGCACAAGACAGAATACTGACTGGACCAAAAAACATTTTTAAACTCGGCTTTTTTCCCCAGCTCCAGTGATTATTGCCCATTAAGGCCAGTCCTCCATAAAATTGCCAAGTTGACCAAGTTTCTTTGTGGCCCTGCCTCATTCTTCTGTACCCTGCTCTGTCCTTGCCCTTGCCAAGACCTAGAATGTTCGACTAGAAAGGAAACTTAGAGATCACAGACTTAAATCGCCTTTATTTACAGAAAGTGAAAGTGGGATCCAGAGAAAAATAATAGGCCCAAAGTCATAGAGAACTAAGTATCCTAAGGGCCTGGTTCAGAAGTTTTTCCTCTGTACCAGGTGCCCTCCTCCAGCTCCCCTTTGTTTCTCAAGTGCTCCCTCTCGATGGCAGGAACGCGAGTGATGTCATCCGTTTGCCCACGAATACAAACCAATTCAAAAGCGATGTGATTCTCCTGAAACTCCTTTGGGATTTTCGCTCTTGCAGAAGGCAAGGTTCTGAGCCTCCTTACAGGAATCTCTAGCCATCACCAATGTGTGGAGAGTTCATGGGGAGTAGAGGGCCCTGAAAGCACCATTGACGGGACTCCTTCTGAAGCCCCCAGGGAAGACTGGTCCCTGTTGTTCCACTCTGACACTGCTGAGGGGAAACCAGTCCAAAGCTGAGGTTACTTAAAGGGGCACTGATATGAGGGCCCAGGCGCCACCTGCTCCCCACACAGAGAGACGGAGAGAGACAGACACAGATACAGATGACACAGACACAAACACAGAGACACACAGAGAGAAGAAACCTTCTGAGGCAGAGACCCCCATCCCAGGCCTGAATGCAGCTGCAGCTGAGGAGTTTTCAAGGGTCCTCACACAGCAGGAAATCTGGGAATTAGTGGAGTGGTTTTAGTACAACAAGAAAAGGAAAACCAGATCACAATTAGCAAAGATGGATATAACAGTTAACGAAAGTCAATAGAGGATATCGACCTGTGTGTACCAAGA
The DNA here is from genome assembly GCF_016432865.1 of Antechinus flavipes. Lineage (NCBI taxonomy): Eukaryota > Metazoa > Chordata > Mammalia > Dasyuromorphia > Dasyuridae > Antechinus > Antechinus flavipes. The sequence continues at coordinate 84,639,456 of NC_067404.1, read as the reverse complement.
TGCTATGTTTTGGGAAGCCTTTTTCTCACTTCATTTTGTTTTTTCTTCTGAACTTAACAAACACCAAATAAAAGCTTTTCTGTATTCTCTGTACCACAGAAAAAGAGAATTGGACACAAAATTGTGAGTCTCTATTGTGGACATTTGCTTTTCTTTTAAAATATATAATAAACTCAACATGGCACTTTCAGAGTTATCCCACTTAATCCATGATTTCTTCTGGTTTGATTTTCTTATCATTTGGGCAATGGTGGAGCAGGGAGGGTCCAATTCCTGTGCGCTCTCTCTCTCTGTCTCTCTGTCTCTCTCTCTCCAACCTCCCTCCATTGTAAATTGCGGGGGGGGGGGAGGAAAGAAAACCATAGCCCCTTTAACTAATCTGGCCAAACTAATCCTGAGATTGGCCGTGTCCATACGGGTAGGTTTCATTCTGCACCTCAGCGCTTCACCTGTCTGAAACCTGCTTCATTGAGGATCAGTCCTCTGGAATTAGGGTTGGTACTGTCTTTGAACAGATTTTGGAAGCCAGGTCCCCAGAGCAAAGCTGGCTAAAGCGTGCTTTGAATTCTATGAGTAACCAGTTTGGGGCTGGGGCTGGGGTCTTTCTCTTTAGAGCTATTACTCATTAGGCCCCTTCATGGTTGTTTTCCCAATGTCATTTACCTAGTTACTATATCTACAGGGTCTTCTGGCCAGTGATTGGCACTCCAATATAAATGGGCCTGTTGATTTCTCCTCAATAGCCATTAACCATCAATTTGCCTTTACGAAGGGACATTTATTGAAGAATTGGGAGATTTGGAGAGGACAGATATTCTTAGTTCCTTCCTCGAGAGAGACATCATTCCAAACTCTTTTTGGAGAGAAAGAGAAGACTTTGGGAAGCAGCGGACCTGGAAGCGATCTAGTCCTTATCTCCCAGTGAATTGGAGGAACTTTTCTTTGGGTGGTATCGGGGCCTCTCTTTTGGTTGACATGAATTATCTTGCTCCCAATTGGAGACCTCATTTCTCTATATTTTCTAGTTCGACTTCTCCGATTTCTCTTCGATATGTGTTTGGGTGAGTTCCCTCGATATTCCCTAGCTGGGATGGCTTTTGGTATAACTAGAATTTATTTGATGGGAAGGAATCAAGCCTGTAAGTTGGTCTTTCTCCTTTATCATTAAGAGATGGCAAGCAGGGAAGCTAGTTGCTTCATTTCCTTTGAACCTAATAAAAACCACGTATTTAGACCAGCAACATTTGGGAGGGAGCAGATAAATATAATTTTCATTTGATGATGCTCTTCTTTCTCACAGGAGATTAAAGTAGCCAGACTCAAGGACCCTTCTGTTCTACTCTGGTCAGTAGTCCAAGTTGTCCGTGGAGACGGGTGAGTAAAAGTGCAGAAATACCTATCACTGAGCTGCATTTAGACACTCTTGTATTATAAGGAACCTAAATGGGCGATACATACTTTCACATTAATATGGTCTATTATGTTTATCATTGAATCAGCCCTGAAGTCCTGGCAGAAATCCAAATCAGTGGTAGTGTGTAGTATTTTATTTTAAATAAGTTGTTGTTAACTACTTGCTAACATCAGATGAATTAATTAATTTCTACAATGCTGCATTGAGGATAGCGGTGTCATTTTATTTCTGTGCTTCGCCTCTCCCTATGTAATAAGACGATATTTGTATCAAAGGATGCTTTTAGAAGGATCCCTTTTCTGATTTTTTTCCCAGTTTATGTAATATTGTAATTAATTGCTTTTAAAAACAGTTGATAGAATTTTCTTTGAAGGGAGAATTGGGTCTGCACCTCCCCTCTCACTGTGAACCGTCTTTCTTTACTTTTCTCTCTCTCTCTGTCCTTTCTCAAAGTGTGTCTCCAACATTGTTAATCAATCAAGAGTCATATTCCCTTACACATTTGAGGGCTATCCCTGAGGAAAATGATCCCTGGCTTGGGCAGAAACAGGTTAGAGGCATATAAAAGTAGGTACAAGGTTGTTCGGTGGAGGATGAGATCATATCAAAAGGGATGTTTTACTGTAGACAAAAATGGGGGAAAGAGAAAGACCTTATGGGGTTAACAACAATGATGATAACAATCAAATAACAAGGATGACCATTAAGATAATTATTTCTAAAAGGATACAAGGAGACAAGAGGGAAAGCAGGAGTAATGGTGAAGGAACAGATTGGAAACATCGTGGACTAAACTCTACAATAGCCTACGTCCAGGTGAATCAGTGATATTGTGTGTGTGTGTGTGTGTGTGTGTGTGTATAAAGTGAAGAATGAAAGAGCACATAAAAGGGAGGTGAAGGAGAGGGATGCACTGGGAGAAGGGGAAGGGAGAGAGAGAATAGGAAAATTTTCTCACATAAAGGGGTCATGTATGGAAGAGCTTTTACAGTGGAGGTGAAGATGGCCAAAGAGACTGAACCTCACTTTCACAGGAACTGAATCAAAGATGGAAATACACATACACACACACACATTTACACACATATATACATACATTATATATAGTTGCATATAGAAATTTATCTTGCCCATTAGGGAAAAAAGGAGGGGGAGCAGATAAGAGATAAGAGGGGATAATAAAAAGAGAGCAGATTAAGGGAGGTAGTGATCAGAAGTAAAAACAGACTTTTGTGGAGGGACAGGATAAAAAGAGAGCAAGAAGGAGAAGCAGAAGAAAATAGAATAGAGGGAAATAAAACAAGAACAAAATAGACCGGAAAGCAGAATCCAGAGATCTACTTCCAGGAGCCAAGATGATGGAGCAAGCTGCGAATCACTGAAAGTTTCTCATAATATAATGCTACAAGACAGGTCCTAGAGCAAGGAGATGGAGTGAAACAACCCGTTAGCCCAGAAAACTTGGAGAATTAGCAGGAGGTGTCAGTCTCATTCTGGTAAGAGAGGGGCCTGGTCTAGGACAAGAAGCTTCCCACTGACCGGCGGCAAGCCCCACCTCAGCAAGCCACCAATGGGGTGGAGCAGGTGGACATCAATACTGGGACTCCTTATGTGCCTCTACATAGCCAGGGGAGCCAGTATGGGGAACCACCGCATGCTTCAGTGTAGTCCCGGGGTAGGCAGCCAGCCCTGTGGGATCTTTGGTTCTGGGTAGGCAAGCACGCTTCCTTCAGCTACAGACCACCACGTGCTTCAGAGTAGCCACAGGGAAATGCAGAAATATCCCAACGGGGCTCAGCACTTGCCAGTCACCACAAATCAAATGAACAAAATAGCAAATGAGCTAGATGAGAGCAAAGCAGAACCAGAAAAAAACAATCAAAAGCAGAATCATCATACACAGTTCTATGCTATCAAAACTGAGGACACAAAAGAATGAAAGGAAAACCTTCCAAATACAAATATATAATATAATATATAAAATATTTTATTTAATTAACAGATGACCAAATAGAGCTCCGAAACAATCCATTTTCCGAAAGGGATATAGAAAGAACTGTAAAAAAAAAAAAGAAAAAAGAAAAAAGAAAAAAAAAAAGAAAAAGAAAAAGAAAGAAACTCAATCTTGATAGAGTCACAGGAGAATTCTATCAAAGTTTTAAAGAACAATTTGTACCCATACTGCATTAATCATTCTCCAAAACTGAGAAAGAAAGCAACCTATCACAGCAGGAAAGAAAACACAAAACTACAGCTCGATATCATGAACGAATGTTGATTCAAAACATTTTCACCAAATTCTGTCCGACAGATTATGGAGATTTATCCCTGAAATGTTCCTTGGAAACACTGTGTGTGGAGTGGAGATGAAAGGATGGTTCACATTGGGAAAAAAAATAGCATTGATCTTATTAAAAAGTAAAACAAATCCCCAATCCTTGATTGTCCCAATAGATGCAGGAAAAGCCTTTGACAAATACTCAAAAAGAAAAAGGTTAAAAAAAAAAAAGAACAATACTCATTTTGGCTAAAACCGAACAAAAGAAAAAGCCTTGGAAAAGGTAGGTGGCTTGGCGGGGAAGAGGGGAGGAGGAAGAAGGGTGGTGTCCCGCCCAACGAGGGCCTTTGTCGGCTGTTTCCTCTTCTTGCTCCGGAGGGCGCTCAAAGCTTACGCTGGCTGCTCGGCCTTTCGTTCTGGCATCGTTTAGTTAGGTCTGACGCCGTTTCGCTGCAACCGCCATCATGTGCGTGTACGTGTCCGCGTGCTTGTGCGTGTGCCGCGCACGCGCGCTGCCCGAGGAGGCGGGGCGGGAGGCCAGGCCAGAAGGCCTTCGGGGCCCTTGGCTACGCTGCCCGCGGCGTCCCGGCGCTGTCTAACTCAGGGCTCCCCGGAGGGCCGGGTGCTTAACTTCGGAGTCCAATACGATGCGATTTCCACTGCAGCCCCCCCCCCCCTTTTCTTCCTTCCACACGTACACTCAGTAGACCCCAGTGACTCCCCCCTCCCTCCCCAGGATCCAGTAGGAGATGCTCTCCTTGGCGTTCAGTTCCTTTCCTGGCCCACTCCCTCCAATGTCCGTGTCTCTTCTTTCTCCTGCATGTAGCTCGCTGGGCAGTTGTTTGCCCCCCATCAGGCCGGGAGCTTCCCCGGGGCAGGGACTGACTTTTGCCTCTTGCCAGGGGTAGGGGTCCAGCGCCTGGCACACAGTGGAGTAGAATCAGACTTATCGGAAAGAGGCGCCCTGAAATGGGAAACCTGGCCAAAGAGAGACCCACTGGAGCGTCCACAAAAGCCTGAAGAGTCAAGGGAGGGGGCCCTGCCACCTCCAGGAGGAACTGAAAATCGGCACAGGTGAAAGGCGCAAGCTGTGCGCTGCTATGTATATTTTGGAGTCTCCGGACTGCTCCTCAGTGGTTTTCTTGAGGTGGCGGCTAGAGAGTCTCTGGGTCAAAGGGGAGAGACCTTTCAGTCACTTGAGTTGCACCATTGCAAGTTAGTTCCACCAACAATGCACCAGGGTCTCTCCTCCAATGTTGACCACGGCCCTCATTCGTTACTTACACTCATCTAGCAAGTGTCCAAGGCTGGCTTTGTTCCTTCCCTTCTGAACGCTACCTGCTGTTGTGATTACACTTTAAATGGGGGACCCTCCCCTCTAAGATCCTGCCTGTGCCTTTGGATCCACTCCCTGTTCTCTCTCGTGGACCTGCAGACTCCCCTCTGCCCATACACTTACACTCTATCCTATACCTTCTGTCATCTCTCACATCCCCGGATGGAAAGTTGATATGTAAAATACCTTTGGCCCCAACACCCACAGTCTGTTCTGTCCCTACCATTCTCTGACACTGTTCTTAGAATTAAAGACACAGAAGGGAGCTCAGAGCTAGAAAAGAATTCTGCCCTGCCGTATCTGACCAAGACTCATCCAACTTCGTCTGGAGACCTCCAAAGACAGGAAGCCCTCGGTTTCCCATTCAGAAAGAGCTGGAATCGGTAGGAAGTTCACCTCTTTTCTCCCCTCCCTTTTTCTCTGGGACCAGACAGCCCATCTCACCCCTCTTGTCCTTGATAATTCTCCAGAGGAGACAACCATGAGGGTGACAAGTCCTTCCATCTGTCTTCAAGCGGGGTGGTGTTGAGTTCTCCATTGTTCTGCTAGCCCTCCTCTAGAACAGTTTTCTTAAACTTTTTCCACCGGCCACCTCGGAAATTTGGGCATAATCCTGGATACATGAATATATAAAATGGGTATACAAACCACACATTTACTGAGAGTAAATCATAAAGAAATTTGTCTTAGAACAATTCTTTGGTATACATGTATTTATTAAAATAGAAAAATAGAAAAAATTATTAAAGACAAAAGCAAATTTACATACTAATGAGATCAATGGGCTTGTTTATTTTTACATAATGAATTAAATCTTGGCAGAATCTTTCTTTTTTCTTTCTTTTTTTTTTTTTTTTTTTTTTTTTTGCCGAGGCAATTAGTGTTAAGTGACTTGCCCAGGGTCACCCAGCTAGGAAGTGTTAAGTGTCTGAGATCAGATTTGAACTCAGATCATCCTGACTTCAGAGCTGATGCTCTAGCCACTGCGCCATCTAGCTGCCCCATGATAAAATATTTCTTACTTTTCAGTTACCCCATCCCATCTGGGGTTGCAACCCACAGTTTAAAAGGCTTTGCTCTAGAAGACCTCCGGTTTAGCAATGTCCTCTCAAATGAGCAGGCAGCCAGGCTTGAGCGTGATACTTCCACTGTGGTCTGACCAGGACAGAGGACCAAGAAACCATCATGCTCTGAGCTCAGGAAGCTCCTCCACCACGTCCTAGTACTGATTCAGATTGAGGATGCCGTACACTAAAAGCTCTAGCTATCCTTTAGGTTGGCTCTTCCCATCTTGGACTTGTGAAGTTGATTTCTTGAACCCAAGCATCAGACTTTAAATTTCTCTTAATTGAATTCAATCTTATTCTGTGTAACTTGTCAAGATCTTTCTAGATCTTGATCTTGTCCTCTTGGGTGTTGGCCGTTTCTTCTGGTTGTGTACCTTTTGCACATCCGATGAGCAAACCATCAGTGCCTTTTATCCAAACCATGGAGACAAATGTGAATGAGCCCAGACCCCTGTCTAACTCCACAAGAGACTTCTGGGCCATTTCTTGCTCCTCTTTAGTCTGCCCCCTTCTGGTTCACATCGTTCCATTTCATTGGCAAGAATATTGAGAAATAAGGTATCCGAAGCTTTGCTGAAATCTAGGTCACCATTGCCTTCCTTTCATTTTCCAGGCTACCTTCACCTGACCTGTTCTTGAGGAATTCAGACCAGCCCTTTGAGATCCCTGCTTCCTTTTCTAGAGGTTCACCAATGTATTCTAGAACCATCCACTCTAGAATATTTTTAGGAACCCAGGTCAGGCTCACTAGCCTCCAATTTGCAGACTCAACTTTCTTTCCTGTAATTTCAAGTTGAACCCCATCCCTCTTCCTCTAGGCCTATGGTGGCCCTTCTCTCATTTCTGCCAACGGGGCAGCTGCCGTGGCCAAGAAGGATGTCGTTCCTTTGGGCATTACATAAGTTGAGGTTCCTGTGACTTTCTCCTCACTTACTGTGACTGTGAGTTTCTTAGTCATGATCTTTGTTCAGTTCTTTCTTGTCTAGAGGTCATTCTCCTTGGCAGAGAAAACAGGTGTGACAGTATGTGTAGAAAAAAGGGAGGAAAACTGGGTAATTTGGACAAGAGAGGACATGGGAGGCAGGATAGCGGAAAGCCTAGAAGATTGGGCTTCCAGTCCTGCTCTGTGACCCTGAAGAAGTCACAGAACCTTTCTGTGACTCAGTTTCCTCATTGATAACAAGAGGGAGTTGAACTCGAGAGCCTTGAAGGCCCCTTCCAGCTCTGTATCTATGGTCCCATGACTCTAGTTTATTGGGTTTCATATGTTTTTCCGGTTAATTATTATGAAGTTTATTAAAGATTAAGTAAGTCCCTTGCCTATATAAAGATATCATTTCGACTGATCTGGTGTTTTTCTATTTTTTAATCATGTGACTCTTCTCCTCATCTCTTGGTACTAAGCTGTCGCCCTTTTTTGTTCTGTCCTTTCCAGGTAGAGCTCATTCTCCCAGACAAGAATAAAAGTAAAGCAGCTAATTCTGTGGAACCTCCCTCAACCTGCCCTTCTCTTCATCCCATCCTTTCCTTGACCTTCCTGCTATCAGCCAAGCAGACTGACCCTTCTTGTTGCCTCAGCTCTTTCTGAACAGTAGCGTCCCCCCCAACACTTTTCTAACCACAGAGGGCACCTCAAACGTGGGCTAGCAGAAAGAAGAATCAGAGGACCTGAGGTTGAATCTTGGCTCTGTGTGGTCTTGGTCAAGTCACACCCCTCCAGCTGTGATCCTGTGAATTCTGGGCAAGCGGCAGTTTCCTCATCTGTCATGGAGCTGAGAATACCCACATTACCCACCCCACAAGGGCATTATGGGAAAGACTGACAGATGTAAAGTTTCCAGTTTCTGCTCTTCTCCATGAAGCCTTTAGTGACACATGGGAAAAGAAGGCCTCGGTATTTTCATCAGTAAGATGGGGTGAACCAAACTTTCATTGCTTCTTGAGAAGTGAATCAAACTTTTGAAATCTCTTGAGATCGAAAGGCCCAGTACCCATGACGGCTGTGACTATGGACCATGGCAACCACGTATGATTTCCCAAAGGCCGCCCAAAGCAGCCGGCACTCCGTTACCAGTTTGGCAATGTACGCATTTTGCCCCGGAATGAGGACTCGGAGCCTTGAATCCTGCCAAGAGGCTCTGGTCCCTTCACTTCTTGTGGGACCCTGTCAGCCAGAGTTTGACAGGAAATGCCACCAGTTAGGGAGAAGCGGGGCTCAGCCAGACCAGCTGGCCTCCACCAAGTTATTCCTGGCAGGGAAGTTAGGGCTAGTGGGTGGGCGGGGGCCCAACTGGAGTCTTTCGGTGGGATCAACAGCCATGGTATGCAAGTGCTACTGGCCCTCCTAGATGCCTTCGGCACCGGACAGCCAGAGAGGAGCTCGGTTTCAAGTGACCTTGCAAATAGCTGCAAGCATCTGGTGGAGACTTGCAAAGCTATATCCCGCTTTCTTCATCTTCTTCACTCCCCTTCCTCCCTTCCTCTCCCTTTCCTTTCCCTTGTCTTCCCTTTCCTCCCCTCCCCTCTCTCTCCTTTCCCCTTCCCTTTTCCCTTCACTCCCTTCCCCTCCCCTCCCCTCCCTTCCCTTTCCTCCCCTTTCCTCCCTTCCCTTTCCTTCCCCTTTCCCTTTCCTTTCCCCTTTCCCCTTCCCTTCTAGGGCAGAGTTGATCAGGCAGAATCAGAATTAGGTTAATTATTTTTCTCTGGTTTTACCCAGAACTTAATGACTGGAAATGAGTAGTACTAATTATACTAGAAAAATACAAGCCTCATCAGTAAATAGATACGTATAGGAATAGTCAGATGACATCTACAAAGTGCCAGTATCAGGCAGCGGCCTCAAAGCCCCCTTCCCCTTTCCCCTTCCCCTTTTCCCTTTCCTCTTCCCCTTCCTCTTCCCCTTCCTCTTCCTCTTCCCCTTTCCCCTTCCTCTTCCCCTTTCCCCTTCCTCTTCCCCTTTCCCCTTTCCCTTTCCCTTTCCCTTTCTCCTTCCTCTTCCCCTTTCCCTTTCCCTTTCCCTTTCTCCTTTCTCTTCCCCTTTCCCCTTCCCCTTTCCCCTTCCCCTTTCTCCTTCCTCTTCCCCTTCCTCTTTTCCCCTTTCCTTTTCCCTTTTCCCATTTCCCTTCCCCTTCCCTTTCCCCTTTCCCTTTCCCCTCCCCTTCCCCTTTTCCCTTCCCTTGTCTTGCTTTCCCTCCCATCGTCAGGAGGCGTCCCCTCCCTAGATACATGAAGGAGGATAAAGGTTAGGGATCCAATTTCACAAGCGCTTTAGAAGGAGGCTAGTGGGAGATATTTTTATCTCTGCCACTAAGGGGAACAGAAGGGAAAATGTCAGAGGACTCCAGCCAACCCCACACCGGGAGAGCTCTGCTTGGGGAGCCCTTCCTATCTGAGGGCTTCCTCAGGTGGCTGCCATGAACCTCCATTGCTTGGAGGCTTTGGACTGAGGCACAGGGGCTGCCGTGCAGGAGGATCGTAGAGGGAGCTGCTTGAAATTGGATGATGGGATTGAGGGGTGCTATCATGGAGAAGACTGGGCCTGGGGCTGAGAGCTATCAGGTACCGGAAGAACTATGACATAGCGGGGGCAGCCCCAGGAACCGTGAGGAGTAGATGGAGGTCGGAGGCTAGGAAAAAGGTACCAGCCAGGCACGAGCTGGGAAAGCAGAGGCTGGACACCCAGTGGTCAGGATTGCGCCTTTGGTGTATGAAGTGGCCTAGGAGTCTATTGAGGTCCCAACCAACTCTTCCAGACTCTTTGTGATGATGACATAATGGCGCTCTACTTTGAGGATCCTCTGGGGCTTAGAGGGGGCACAAAGAAGGAAGCCTTTCCTTAGAAGTTAGAGCCGACCTGGGGGGCTTCTGGCATAGAGCATGGCGAGCATGGCCTAGGAAGACAGGCCCTTAGCGAATGGCAGGGAGCAGAAGGAAGCCGGAGGCTGCTAAAGGCTAATGCTTTAGAGTCCTCAGAGGCCTGTCCCTGCCTGGGAAACCCTAGATTGACAAGGGAATCTCAAGCCTCCTCTTCTTATCCCTGCCCTCTGTCTGGAAGCAGCTTCTTCCACTCTGGCACAGGGGTCAGGGTGAGAAACTTGCCCACCTAAGTCTGCCTTCCTATGACTTGCCCCTCCAGTTCCATCTGGTTCTACCCCCTGGGGCCACAGGATGTGCTCCAGGTGTCCGGAGCTAACCCTGAGGGTCCCCAGCTGAGCCTGCCCTTCTCCAGGCCAAAGGTGCCTGGGTCCTTTGAACAATCCTTATTTTCAGCATCATTTTGCAAACATTGGGATGTGAGCCCCTGCTGGACTGAGAGTGACCTGGGTTCGGGGGTAGAAGTTCTCTAGTAGTTGCCTCAGTTTCCTGCCTATCATGTCTGTGTGTGTGCATTCGATGGATTTTGAGGTCCATTCTGGCTCTACAATCTCACGTGCCATGGATTCTGGGGCCTTTGCCCTCCTGACTGCTTGGTCTGGATGCTCTCCTGCTTGCTGATACCCCAGAATTGGGTTCAGAACTGAACCCAAGCCAATCTTGGAAGCTCAGTGGGTGCCGTGAAGTGTGACTTGATGGGGGGCTTTGCTATTGGCAGGGCTGACTTCAGACAAGTGCACGGGGCCATTGTGGCTGACGTGGGGCTGGGGATGTTGGGAAGGACACGATACATAAACTGGAAGGGCCCAGAGTGGTCCGGCATCATGGTGAAGGTCCCGCAAGCAAGGGAGGTAGTAGCAGACCAGGGTCCAAGGTCACCAGAGCTTGGTGTAGCAAATCCGGAGTTTCACATTACACAAACCTGGCTTTGCATCCCACTTCTGACCCTTAGGAGCTGTCTTACCAGTCTCAGTTTCCTTATCTGCAAAGTGGGAGTAATAATAATAATAATAATAATACAGATTTGTTGGGAAACTAAGTAGCCATGGCTTGGCAAGCGGCTCATGGGCCTTGTTCTGCTGGCCATGTGTCCCCGTGGCTCCAAAATGAGATCTTTCTCCTTTGCTTCTATCCTGACCTAACGTTATGAGGTTAAAACTATTTCCTTAAGGATGGTGTTAATTAGCACTCGTTTTTATTCCTTGAGTAAAAAATGGAGGCTGGAGCAGCCCTTTGAGACTTGTGCCAATCTGCTCCTGCTTATAATGTCATTCTCACCCAGCTGGGATGTTCAGAACATCTTTCCAGCATTAAGGAGGATTTTAGCTGGGCCCTTAAGCCGGGAAGAACATGTTTGCCAGGTGCCTCGCAAATCTAATCAAAAGAGATTTAAACTAAAAAAGGATGAGATCGTACAGAGGTGGCATGGTAGGGGAAGGCCCGGCAGACGCCTCAAGCAGAAGGACGAGTGGGGCCGGAACAGCTTATATTCCCAAAAAGAAGCTTATGGCTCTAGGGGATCGAATGAGGCATCTGTGTGTGTGCACCTGTGTGTACGTGTGTGTGTCTAAAAGAATATCGCCAATGAGCGCATTTGATTTGCTGGTCTCTCCATATCTGTTATGACTTTTTTCCCCCCTTTTTTCCCCAAGGGGCAAAGGGCGGGAAGGGAAGAAAAACTGATTTTTGTTCATTTAACAAACAGCGAGACGGGGAATTCTCCAGCTATGGGCTGCTGCCTGTACTTGCACATGGTTTTGCTGTCATTAGTTTTACTAACTTGTTTTCTTAGTTATCAGAGAGCTCTTTTCCACAGTGGGAGGGATCTGGAAATTTTCGCATTGTCAAAACAAAACACGACCACAACACTCTCCAGAAAGAGAGACTAGTGAAAACACTAGAAATTCATAAGCCATGAAGAAAGAAAGGAGCCAGTGGTAAAACTCGGGCCCTCAAATGTCCGAAGTTGGACGACAGACAAGATGGGCACTTAACCCATATCACTTGAGATTTGGTGGGTGGCTAGAATTTGGCTCCGGATGGATATGGTTTATTCAAAAGAAATAGAATGAAGGGGATGGGATGGAGCAGTATTGGTATATTAAACAGTTATTCTCATGGGAGGAAGTCGAGGAATCAGAGAGGGGAGGCATGGTAAAGAACATTTGAGTAAATGCCAGTGGAAAGAGAAACGGGTTTGATTTTGTCATTGGAGTATCCTAGAAACCACCTGGGCAGAGAGAGGAGTTAGATAAAGTGTGTGAAATGGATCCCTGTTAGAACTTCGGGAATTTCATTCACTGATGTTAAAGTGCTGGTCTGACTGGGTCACCCCCTCCTCAGTAAATGCCTCTCCATCCTTAATTCCAGCCAGATGAAATTAAAGCTTTTCTCTTTTGTACTTGAAGGTTTCTGCAACCTGGCCCAGAGTTGGGTATTTCCCATCTTCTTCTGAGCTGAACATGCGGAGAGAAGATTTTGGGGAGAAGTGAGGAGCCCATCTTCTGGTGAAGTCCAAATCCTGAGCTCCTCCTATTCCCAGTCCCCTCTGCCAGTGCGCTTCCTCCCAAACACATTGCATCCACTTTGGACAATCTGGAATATGACTGTGTATGTACATATCAGATTTTCTAGACTAAGATCCTTGAAAGCAGGTTGAGTTTCACCTATGTCTCTGTACTCCCGAGGCTTAGCCAAATGCTTGGCAAAACCCAATCCAAATTCTGGCAGCTTTTGTCTGTATTCTCTTTTCATCCATCCATCCATCCATCCATCCACTATCCATCCATCTATCACCCATTCATCATCAATCATTCGTCATCCATCAATCCATCCACCAACCATCTATCCATCATCTATCCATTCACCATCATTCCATCCCTCATCCACTCAACATCCATCATCCATCTATCATCCATTATCTACCATCTATCCACTATTCAGCATCCATCCATCATCAGTCCACCATCCATCATCCATTCATCATCCATACATCACCCATCTACCATCTGTCAGCCATCTATCCATCTACTGGTTATCCCTTCCTCCATCCATCCATTCATCATCCATCCACCATCCATCTATCATCCTTTCATCCATGCATCATTCATCCTTCCATCTGTCCATCATCCCTCCATCCATCCATCATCCCTTCATCCATCATCCACCAATCTGTCCATCAACCATCCATCCATCATCCATCCACCATCCATCTATCATCCTTTCATCCATGCATCATCCATCCTTCCATCTGTCCATCATCCCTCCATCCATCCATCGCCCCTTCATCCTTCATCCATCAATCTGTCCATCAACCATCCATCCATCATCCACTCACCATCCATCATCTATCCACTATTCATCATCTATCATCCATCATCTACCTACCATCTATCCATCATCCACCCATCCATCCATCCATCCATCCAATTCATCCAGTGTTGCTTGAGTGCCAGTTCTGTGTAAGGCATTACGCTAGGTAGTAATGGGGGCTGGAAGAGGCCAAAGAATGGGGATTAAAGACAGAGAAGCAGGAGAGACGACCGTGCCCCCATGCCCAAGGGGCCTCTCTCCACCAAGGCTTCTCCACCCCCCTCATTGTCCAAGAGACGTGAAGGTAAGTGAATGTGAAAGTCCTCGGAGCTGAGACACCTGCTGTCCTTGGGGCACTGATGTCTAGCTGGGCAGCCGATGGGGCATCCTCATCTGACCTTTCTTACTGGGGAGCTTCCTGAGAGCCAAGAAAACCCAAAGGCTCGTGGGGAAATGGAAGGCTGAGTGAGAACTGGTAAAAGTGAAAAATAATGGGAGGGCTGTATGGAGGCTTCCTCAGTAAGTCCCAGTTGCAACAAAACCTCTCCCTCCCTTTCTGCCCTCTGTCCTCCTCTCAAGGGAATTGAGGCGATTTTAGCTACTTCTGACTTCCTCATCTCACTATTTGGGATGCAGTAGCTCTTCTGTTGGGGGGGTCCCAGAGTCACAGACTCCCCCAGCTTGGGAGCAGAAAGAGATTTCAGCAACTTTCATCTTTTCCTAGGGCAGCTGGGCTCCAGAAAGAGGAAGGAGATTGGCCAAGTTCCACTGAAAGGCCAGGGAAAGACTTGGGGAGAAAGCCAGGTGTGGGTTGTGTCCAGATGGGGGGGGGAGTCTCCAGTTGCCAGGTGGGTGACATTATTTCTTTGCTGGGGACTTTGGGAGCTTGGAGATGGAAACTGAGAGAGCCCAGGTCCCTCTGCAGCCCCCTGAGATGTCCCTGCTCCAGTCCCTCCATCTGGGCTCCAGGAAGAGGCCTTGGGTGAGAGCAGAGCCCATTTGACACCCCCAACTTCTCCCTGAGTGTCCCCTTACCGACTCCCCTGTTCCTGTAGAACTGAGGAGGGGAATGAGGGGACAGTTGCTCTTGGGTAAAGCAGGAAGCCTTTGGAACATGGCCCATCCTGAAAGGCAAGGGCTCTTCCCTCCAGACCCACGGGCCCTTGGGGAGTTTTCCCTTTGGTTCTGGGCTTCGTCTCGCCATCTGCCCAGGCAACACTTGCTCAGGAATCGGGACGCTTATGGGATCGCTTAAACGGCCAATAGAAGCTCCCGTTTCCTGGGGTCTTGGTATCAGATCTCCAGAGAGATCTGAGGAGCAGAGATCTCAGGCTCAGAGGGGACTTAAAAAGTCATCCGGGGAACAGATGAGACGAGGTCCAGAAAAGTTAGGCAGCTTGCCTCTGGTCCCTAATCTAGGAAACGTACCAGAGGGAGAATTCAAACTCGGGTCTCCCTCACTACAATGCTCTCTGCCTAGCCTCCGGGGTTTCCTACCGGGCCTCTACTATGGGATGAGCTAGCTTTCCATGAAGGGGCAAGATCTGTAGTGAGCCCCACAGAGCTGGGGAAGTGCCATCTGCAGGACCCCGGGAAGGGCTCTCTAGTGGTCTGGTTGGACCTTTTGTGGTTGAGCTGCCCAGGTCCAATCGGCCCCTTCACCATCCAGTGGGATGGCACTGGGCAGCCTTTTCTTAGCGGAAACTAGCTGATGCCCAGTGGGCCAATAAAGCAGGGGAGGTGATGGTGGAAGAGGTAAAAGGCTGCCCCCCCAGCCAGACACGAGTGCTCCTGCCAGGCTGAATGCCCTCCAAACCTCTCAGGGCCTCTTCCGTGACATGAGGAGAATCAGAGAATCAACCCACGGTGGGGTGAGAGGTACAGAGGATCCTCGAGGTCCTCCAGACCTTATTGTAACAGGAGGAAACTGAGGAAGAGGGCCAGAGAGGTTGGTTGAGTAATCTGCCCAAGCACGTGAGGCGCAAACCTAGGCCCTGTGCCTAGAAAGCCAGCGTCCTAGGAGCAAAGCCCAGATACTTCAGATGCTCCCCGGTCTCATTTGAGCCTCCCAAGTACCCTGGGGGAGCACGATAGGAAGGGGGCAGACATTTGAGTACCTACTCTGTGCCGGGCACTGTGTTGGGTTGTAGAGAACTCCCTGGAAGCTAGAAACTTCAGTGTTAAGTGCTTCGCAAGTCTGATCTCAGCTGATCATCACAGCAACCCTGGGAGGGAGGTTCTCTTATTGTTACCTCCATTTTACAGATGAGGAAACTGAGGAAGACAGAGGTTACGTTACTTGTCCAGCTCATAAGTGAGACTGGATTGGAACTCCAGGCCCAGCACGGTGTGCGCTGCAGGATCCCCCAATTCTCTCAAAAGTGCCGTTCAAGTAGGACCACGGACCATCTCTTGCCTTTTAGGAAGCCCGGAGAAACATGGAGACGGCAAGAAAAGAGGCCTTTGGGCATCTGAGTCCCCGGGAACATCCTGGTACCGACGGCTCCCCGTTTCGAGG
Source organism: Antechinus flavipes (assembly GCF_016432865.1). Classification (NCBI taxonomy): domain Eukaryota; kingdom Metazoa; phylum Chordata; class Mammalia; order Dasyuromorphia; family Dasyuridae; genus Antechinus; species Antechinus flavipes. The sequence continues at coordinate 84,623,658 of NC_067404.1, read as the reverse complement.
GTCTCCGAGCCCACGAGGGGCCGGCCTGTGGCCTTCCCCAAGGGCCTCAGCAGTGACCCATCATCGAGCCTGCTGGAGGGCCTCCTGGCGTTCTTGTGGCAGACCCGCCACCTTCTCTGCAAGGAGGACGCCCTTCCTCGTGCAGTCCGAGGCGCTCCCTGGAGTACCCCCCAGCCTCCCTCTGCAGATGGCAGCCCCCCAGTAACTGGGCCCTTGTCAAAGCTAAATGTATATATACGTGTATGTGTGTATGTATGTGACTAGGTCTAGTCCCAACTCTCACCTGGCTATTCACGTGTCTGGCTACATCCTTCCAGGTGTCCTACAGGTCGCTATTTCTCTCCCCATTTCTCTCTCTCTCTCCTCATCTGTCTATAGCCACCCATCCATCTGTCTCTAGCAGTCTGCTTATAGAAATCTCTCTATAGCTATTTATCCATCTCTCTCTCTCCCCCCTCCAACTGTCTGTCTCCCTCTTCTTTGTCTCTCTCTGCATCTCCCTCCGTCTTCAATGTCTGTCTGTCTTTCTGTCTCTCCCTCTGTCTCTGTGTATCTCTCTCCCTCTTCTCTTTCTCTCTGCTTCTTTATCTCTCCTCTCCTGTCTTTCTGCATCTACTTCCCTCTTCTTTGTCTTCCTGTCTCTCTCTGTGTCCATTTCTATCCCTCTTCTCTCTGTATCTCTCCTTTTATCTCCCTCTGTATTTCTCTCCTTCTCTCTGTCTTTCTCTCCCTCTTCTGTCTCTCTGTGTATCTGTCTCTGTCCCTCTTCTCTCTCTCTCTTTTCTCTGTCTTCTGCCTCTATCTCTCTGTCTCTTTCTCCCTCTTCTCTGTATATCGCTCTCTTTCTGTCTCTCTCCCTCTGTGTATCTGTCCCTCTTCTCTTTCTGCATGTTTCTCTCCCTTTTCTGTCCACATGTCTCTTTCTATCTCTTTGTCTCTCTTCTTCTTCTTTCTCTGCATCTCTCTTCTTTGCCTCTCTCCCTTTTCTCTGTGTATCTGTCTCCCTCTTCTCTCTGTCTCTGTGTATCTGTCTCTCTCCCTCTTGTTTCTCTGTGTATCTGTCTCTGCCTCTCTGTGTGTATCCTTGTCTCTGCATCTGTCTCTCTCCCTCTTCTGTATCTCTCCCTTTTCTCTCTCTCTGCATCTTTCTCCCTCTTGTGTCTGTCTCTCCTTCTGTATTTATTTCCCTCTGTTTCTCTCTCCCTCTTCTGTATCTCTCCCTTTTCTCTCTCTCTGCATCTTTCTCCCTCTTGTGTCTGTCTCTCCTTCTGTATTTATTTCCCTCTGTTTCTCTCTCCCTCTTCTGTATCTCTCCCTTTTCTCTCTCTCTGCATCTTTCTCCCTCTTGTGTCTGTCTCTCCTTCTGTATTTATTTCCCTCTGTTTCTCTCTCCCTCTTCTGTATCTCTCCCTTTTCTCTCTCTCTGCATCTTTCTCCCTCTTGTGTCTGTCTCTCCTTCTGTATTTATTTCCCTCTGTTTCTCTCTCCCTCTTCTGTATCTCTCCCTTTTCTCTCTCTCTGCATCTTTCTCCCTCTTGTGTCTGTCTCTCCTTCTGTATTTATTTCCCTCTGTTTCTCTCTCCCTCTTCTGTATCTCTCCCTTTTCTCTCTCTCTGCATCTTTCTCCCTCTTGTGTCTCTGTCTCTCCTTCTGTATTTATTTCCCTCTGTTTCTCTCTCCCTCTTCTGTATCTCTCCCTTTTCTCTCTCTCTGCATCTTTCTCCCTCTTGTGTCTCTGTCTCTCCTTCTGTATTTATTTCCCTCTGTTTCTCTCTCCCTCTGTCTCTTTCCTTCTCTCTGTGTATGTCTGTCTCCTCTGCATATGTTTGTCTTGCCTTTCTGTCTCTGTCCTTTTTGTTGTCTCTCCCCCTCTTCTCTTTGTGTATCTATCTGTCTGTCCCTCTTCTCTGTGTGTCAGTCTCTCCCTTTTCTCTCTCTGCATCTTTCTCCTTCTGTATTTATTTCCCTCTGTCTTTCTGTGTATGTCTCTGTCTCCTCTCTGTGTATCTGTTTTTGTCTCCTCTCTCTCCATATCTCTGTTTCTCTCATCCTGTCTGTCTCTGTCTCTCTCCTTTCTGTTTGTCTCTCCCTCTTCTCTTTGTGTATGGGTCTCTGAACCTCTTCTCTCTGTGTCTGTCTCTCCTTCTGTATTTATTTCCCTCTGTTTCTCTCTCCCTCTTCTGTATCTCTCCCTTTTCTCTCTCTCTGCATCTTTCTCCCTCTGTGTCTGTCTCTCCTTCTGTATTTATTTCCCTCTGTTTCTCTCTCCCTCTTCTGTATCTCTCCCTTTTCTCTCTCTCTGCATCTTTCTCCCTCTTGTGTCTGTCTCTCCTTCTGTATTTATTTCCCTCTGTTTCTCTCTCCCTCTTCTGTATCTCTCCCTTTTCTCTCTCTCTGCATCTTTCTCCCTCTTGTGTCTCTGTCTCTCCTTCTGTATTTATTTCCCTCTGTTTCTCTCTCCCTCTTCTGTATCTCTCCCTTTTCTCTCTCTCTGCATCTTTCTCCCTCTTGTGTCTCTGTCTCTCCTTCTGTATTTATTTCCCTCTGTTTCTCTCTCCCTCTGTCTCTTTCCTTCTCTCTGTGTATGTCTGTCTCCTCTGCATATGTTTGTCTTGCCTTTCTGTCTCTGTCCTTTTTGTTGTCTCTCCCCCTCTTCTCTTTGTGTATCTATCTGTCTGTCCCTCTTCTCTGTGTGTCAGTCTCTCCCTTTTCTCTCTCTGCATCTTTCTCCTTCTGTATTTATTTCCCTCTGTCTTTCTGTGTATGTCTCTGTCTCCTCTCTGTGTATCTGTTTTTGTCTCCTCTCTCTCCATATCTCTGTTTCTCTCATCCTGTCTGTCTCTGTCTCTCTCCTTTCTGTTTGTCTCTCCCTCTTCTCTTTGTGTATGGGTCTCTGAACCTCTTCTCTCTGTGTCTGTCTCTCTCCCTCTTGTGTATCTCTCCCTTTTCTCTCTCTGCATCTTTCTCCCTCTTGTGTCTCTGTCTCTCCTTCTGTATTTATTTCCCTCTGTTTCTCTCTCCCTCTGTCTTTCTGTGTATGTCTCTGTCTCTTTCCTTCTCTCTGTGTATCTTTGCCTCCTCTCTCTGCATATCTCTGTCTGTTTATCTCGCCCTTTTCTCTGTCTCTGTCTCCGTCTCTCTCCCTCTTCTGTTTCTGTCTCTCCCTTTGTTGTTCTCTCCCTCTGTCTCTCTTCCTCTTCTTTCTGTCTCTCTCTCTCTTCTGTCTCTCTGTGTATCTCTCTGTACCTGTCTGTCTCTCCCTTCTGTTTTTTTCTCCCTCTCTTTCCCCCTTCTAGGTATCTGTCTCTGGCATCTCTCTCTCCCTCTTCTCTCTGTCTCTGTGTACATCTGTCTGATGACTGACAGCTCTCCCTTCCATGCCCTCCCTCTTCTCACTTCTCTCTGTCCCATGTGATCGATCCTTCTCAGGCCCATCATTGGGACTCCTTGGCCTGCCCAAGGGGGTTGCTGCCCCACAGCTCTGGCCCCGGGCCCCCTTTGTCCTGCTTGCCTCCCGGCCTCCCCTGACTTCCCGTCTCGCTCCCACGCAGGTGCTGCCCAGACCCGCAGGTCTCCCCTATCTCCTGACTTCTGCCCTCTGAGCTGGAGGCCCCAAAGCCAGCATGGACTCCCGGCACCGAGCCGGCCTCCTTCTTCCTGACCTCTGGGGACTCCGGCATCTTCCTGGGCGGCCGGGTTCATCAGCCCAGCTTTGTTCTTGCCCCCTCGCTGTCCCTTGACCCACATATCCGGTCGACTGGCAGATGTGGCAGTCCCCTCTTTTTTTTTATCCCCTCACTCCCATCTGCCCCCTCTTCTCGCCTCGTCACTGCCCTCACCACCTCTTGGAGTCCAGGGGCTGGGGTGATGGCCTCCTCCTCCATCTGGCCTCTGGTCTTTCCTTCTTCCCGTCTCCAAATGATCAGCAACCCAATTTTCGGAAAGCCCAGCCCTGACTCACTCATCGAGTTCTGGGGGCTTCCTTAACTAGCTCTTCCCCAATGAGCCCCACTCCCTCTCCCGTGGCTGCCATTTCCCACCTTGGCCCCTTTGTCTGGGGCCATCCCTCACTCTGGGGGCGCACTGTCTCCCAGCTTCCTTCAGGACCGGGTTTGCTTGAAGCCTTTCTGGTGCTTCTCAGCCCTTCCCTTGCTCATTCCACATTTGAGCTGCCCGTGCAGGGGAGCAGGCTGACCTAGAGCCAGGAAGTTCTGGGTTCCAGTCCTGCCTGGCCCACAGGCTGCCTGGGAGACACCGGGCAGGCCGCTTAGTCCTCCGCTCCGTGGGCCCCTTTGCTAGTGGAGGGGCCGCCTCATGGCAACGAGGAAAGCCCCTACCAACGGATGCAGACCCACTGCACGCAAGGGCAGCTCCCGGAGCGCTGATCAAAACTGGCTCCGGATTCCCAGCCTGGGCTCAGGGCTCGGCCCGGAGCACATTCGGTCAGCCTTCATCATTCGGTCCCGTCTGACGTTGGGACCCTGCTGGGGTTTTTCTTGGCGGAGATCCTGGAAGGGTTGGCTGTTTCCTTTTCCAGCTCCTTTTACAGATGAGGAAACTGAGGCAAGTAAGGTGAAGTCAGACAGCTTGGAGGTGTCTGAGGCAGAACTTGAACGGGTTTTTTTGACTCCAGGCCCAAAGGAGCAGATGCTTAATAAGTGCCTGCTGATTGTTTGCTCCAAGGGTTCAAATGTTTGGGGGTTTGTGGGCCCGAGGCCAGAGAAGTGAGGCTAAATTCTGGACTCCCAGGGGTACGGCTGGGCCAGCCCGGCCCAGTCTCCCATCCCCTCGACGGAGCTAATAATAAAGCCTTTCTCATAGGCTCAAGTCTGGAAAGGTCTCAGAAAATGTCACGTCTTATAATTGGGATCCAGTCAGGGAGATGGAAGGAGCCTCGCCCCCTCCCCTGCTCCCCGCGATTAGTCCTCCGGGGTGAGAATGCTCATCTCTGACATCCTTGTTCCTCCTGCTGGGGCGGGGCAGGGGGCCGCTATGGCTCTGGAGCCGAGGACCTGCGGCCTCCACAGGGAGGTCCGGGGGCTCCGGAGGCAGGTGCTCCATCCGTTCTCCCCACCCCTCGGTCTGCCTCAGACGCTGAGAAGTTTCCATCCCAAACAAGGCAAGACCAGCCTGGGGCTGGCTCCCAGAGTTCCAGTGGCAGGCTCCTGAGAGATAGCAGGAAGGAGCGGCAGCCTCGGAGTCCCAGGGAAGGGGGGGAGAGTACTTCCCAGTCCTGCCTCCTGGCTCTGGGACAGCCTCCCCAGCCTAAAGGACCCGAGCACACAAGGGACTCCCGGCACCCAGTCCCTGTTGCCAAAGGGGTGCATGGCGGGGCTGGCTCCAGGCCAGAGCCCCCTCATTCGACCAGGGATGCTCCAGTTCTAAGGCACACACCTCTGCGTGCGTGCATGTGGAGGGGAGACGACCCCTCTCCTCCCCCCCCACCTTCTCTCCTCTACTCCCCCCCAACCCTGCACTTCAGGGGGATGCAGCTGCTTCCGGGTCCCTCTCATGGAGCTTCTTCCCTCGCCCCGTCCTCCTGACATTTAATCCATCACTAGAGTTCCCCGGCCCTCCCCCGTGACCCTCCCCACCCAGCATGCTGTTGACCCACGTCTGGATTGCCGGACGTGAGCCGTGTCCTTCCCCTGCCCGGCTCAGCCCTCGCCAGAATCCGACAAACTGGGGACCCCGCTTCCTGCTTCACCCAGACTGGCTCTCGAATCGGGGCCGGGCGTCGGTCCCACGACCCCCCCCCCCCCCCCCCCGAGCTGTTTTGCAGGGAACGAACGTGGAGCTTTCTCTGTTGGCGATGACGTTGTCACGGGGGTCACATTATTATCGCTGCAGTTGTTAGTCGGGAGGCTTTTTGGGTTGCGATCTGGCCCCTCCGGGTTTGAGACTTAGAATTCCTCTTCCCAGTTGGCAGTGGGGCCTGGGGGGGGGTACCTCACAGGTGCTGAGTGGAGCGGTCCTAGGGCTGTCTCTGGCCTCTGGCAGTCAGCTTGGGGCGGTGCTCTGGAGAGCAGAGGTGGGGGCAACAATTCTGCCCTGCGAGGCCGGGCCAGAAGGGCATCCGCCGGCTCCTTGATCTAACGGGCTTGTTGGGGGCCGGGGGGCTGGAGGGGCTTCTTCCACGGTCATAGTAGCGTTCTGGAGCCTCACTGGGCATAGGCCTGATGGGGGAAGGGGTGCTGAACCTCCCACACAAAGGATACAGGATGGAGGCCATTCCGGGTTCTTTTCTCTCATCCTTGCCCCCGAGAAGGTCAAGGCTCCATTGGAAGGGGCTTGGCCTGGGAGGGGCCTCCCTGCCTAAAAGGGCTTTAGAGCCTCCAGGAGCTTCATTCCCCTGTGGGGGGCCTCAGTGCTGGGGGCCTCCTCTCTTTGGAATCCCCTGAGTTGGAGGCTCTACTGCCTCCAGAGCCACATAACTTGGGGCCTCTGCCTCCAGGCCTCGCCCTGGAGGATCCTTGCTCCAACTTGGGTTTTCTGCCTTCCGGAGTTGGTTTCTAGATCCCAGTAGCCTGCTGTGGTTTCTGCTTTGTTGGTCCTCACCCACTCCAGTCCCTCCCCAAGCTCTGCTCTTCCCCTCTCCCACAGGTGCTCAGCCTTTTGAGCACCAGTTTTGTAGTTGTGGGGTCCCGTTTGGAGTTTTCCTGGCAAAGATGCTCCAAATTGGCCATTTCCTTCTCCGGCTCATTAGACAGAGAAAGCAAACTGAGGCAAACAGGGTGAAGTGACTTGGTCAGGGTCACCCAGCTTAGGAAGCTAGATTTGCACTCAGGTCCTCCTGACTCCAGGCAGGGCCCCTGGAGCCGGCCAGACTTGTGTTTTAGGGCGGTAGGATTGGACAGAGAAGGAAGGTCTGAGGCTGAGGGATAATGAGGGAGACATTAGGAGACATCTGAGTCTGACTCCTTCCTCCACTGGACAGCCACATGCAAGTCACTGATGCTATCTGAGCCTAGTTTCCCCTCCCTTGCCCTAGTCAGTCCCACCAAGGTTCATTGAGTCCCTAGTATGGTCAGCTCCACGCTGGGTACTAGAGCTTTGGCTAGACGGCCTTCCCTTCTGTGTGCTTGTGGGCGCCAGCTCTGGGTCTCCGTCTCCCATTCCATACACTGGATTGGACCGGATGACCCATGAGGCACGTGGCCCTCGGTCCGGGTCTTGTCTCCCTGAATGTTCTGGTCTGATGCTTCCTCACTGAGGGGTGGGATAGGGCAAACAAACAGGAAGATGTAGCTGGGATTCCTCCTCCATCCCTTTCTAGCTGGGTGACCTTGGGCAGGTCACTTCCCCCAGTCTCATTTGTAAAATAAGCATGATAATCCCTCTAGTCCCTCCCTCCAGGGCTTTCCCTGAAGTGCCAGCTGCCCCTGAGTGTGGGATGCAACGCTCTCAGAGCCAGGGCTCCCTCAGAGATCGGCACCCCACACTGCCCAGAGCCTGCAGGGGGGGCTGGCCTCGGGATCCCCTTGGGGGGGAGGAGGGGGCCTGGGGAGAGCCGAGCCTCAGGATAGGGGGGGGGGAGGCTGCTAGAACTGTGGCCAGTTCTCCTCTCCCCCACCCCGGCCGGCCCAGCCATTTGCCCCGCCCCCCAGTCCCTTTCCCCATTCTGGCCTATCTTAGTTTCTTCATCTGTGACTCCAGGGGCTCAGCAGGGGGCCAGGATCTCGGGAGCCCCGCCTGCGGGAGAGTGCTTGGCCTGGTTCCGTTGGGCTCCAGAGGGCACGGGGCAGGGAGTGCAGGGCGGGCGGGGTGGCCGGGGCTGGCCAGCTGGCTAAGCTGTGAGAGCAGCTCCGCGGACGTGCGGCGTCCACACGGAATTGTGACAGCAGGGGTCCAGGTGTGGGTGTGGAGAACTGTGGAACGTACACGGGAGAGTGTGGCGTGTCTGTGTGGGGGGTGTGCGCCACGGCGGACATGTGTGTGTGGGGTGCGCCACGGCAGATATGTGTATATGTGGGGGTGCGCCAGGGCAGACGTGTGTGTGTGGGGGTGCGCCACGACGGATGTGTGTGTGTGTGTGTGTGTGTGAGCCTGTGGTGTTTGTGAGCTTGCATACGGATGCTCGGGGCGGCGCTGGGAGGCGGATTTGTCTGGGGGGGGTGCGCTTTCCAAATATTTGATCCTCCTTGCTTCATCTCAATTTTACAGTCGAGGAAACTGAGGCACACAGCCCGGGTGTCTGAGGCTGTGTCCAAGCCCGTGTCCCGCAGCGGGCTCTCCCGGCTCGCCGAGGCGCCTCTGCCGAAGGCCCGTTGACCAACGGAGCAGCCTCACGCTCTTCCTCCTCCCCCATCCCGGGGACCGGGACCTTGGACCTACTGGACCGATGGACGGAGGCCCGGGCCTGGGAGACCCGAGTTCCAATTCGGCCTGCGTGTGGCTGGAGATCATGGGGCCCACTCGCCGGGGAGGGGAGGGGAGGGGGGAGGATCCGGTGAAATCTGGTTTGTGAGCAGTGCTTGGCCCCCATAGCCCTCGGCGGTCAATCTCCTCCCGTCGGGTGGCTCCCCTCCCCACCCCCCGCCCCATCCTCCCTTAAGAGTCTGCAGGGATCTGCGAGCGGCTTGCCAGTGATTCATTCAGTACAGGGGCCGTCACGGCCCCGGCCTCTCCCGGGGAGGGGGGTGGTGTGAGCGGCAGTGCTGGAAGAAGGTTCCCCCTCTCCTCCCCCCTCTCCCGCCCCCCGTTTCCATGGGAAGGGACAAGAACGCCCAGGGCAGGGAAGGGGGGAGGGCGAAGGGCGCAGCCGGCAACGCCCCTCCCTCGGGGAAAGGAGGCAGGCCGGCTCCGGGCTCGGGGCGGGACAGGCCCCGCCCCTCCCTCCCGCTGCTCTCCTTGGAGCTGCCAATCAGGGAGTTCCCGTCTTGTTTGGAAACGGCCTGGAAAGTTGTCTTCAGTAACCCCCAAAGCGAGGCTCCCGCAGGCGGGGGTCCCAGCGCCCGGCCTCCCTCCGGGAGCCCTGGCCCTTCCCCCCAAGCCTGTCTCGGACCGGCCCGAGTTTGCAGCTCTTTCCCCGCCCCCCCAGGCTGGGCCAGGCTGGCAGGCTGGAGCTTGCTCGGGATGGCTCCTGGCCAGCGCGACCCTGAGTCGCCCTCCTCCCCACCTGCCGGCCAGGTCGCGGCTCTCGGGGCCACCCAACGAGCTCCCCGGGCCGTGGCTCCACAGAAGCTCTCCTTCCTCGTCTAGGCCCCGGCTTAGCCTCCCTCCTTGTCCGCGCCCCCCCCCCCCCCTCGGGGGGTGGGAAGCTGGCCGCCGCCCGCCGGCTGGCACGACTGCACCAGCCCTGGGACAAAAGGTGGCCCCTCGGGGCCTCTGCCCTACCTGGCCCGGCCCCCACGGGCCACATGTGGAGGAGGGAGGCCTGGAGGCTGCTTTCAGCGGCCACCTTTTTGGGGCACCCACAAATAGCGGTGACTTCAGGGTGCAAGCTTGCTGCCGGTCACGCTCCACGCCCCCCCCCGGCCCCTCCCCTCGGTACCCTGGGCCGGCCCCCGTCTTCGGAGGGGACCGGCCCCGGCCCCCCTCTCCCCCCCCCCCCCCAGCCCCCAGAGCCTTCCTCTTGGCCGGACTTGCACAGATTTTGTTTGTTCAGCTTGGGAGGAGGGAGGGTGGAGTCCTCTCAAGGAGGCTTCGCCTTCTCCCCTCCCTGCAGCCCTCAGCCAGGGCCCCACCCGGGTAGCTCGTCAGCTGGGCTACCGAGGAGGGGGGAGGGGAGCGGCGCGGGGAGGGGAGGGGGAGCGGGCCTGACACGGGGTGCCCGCATACCTCTCAGCTGTTGTTCATTAGAGCCGGCTTAATTTAACCCTTGTGCTGGCCCCCTCGGACTCCGGGGGTAGGGAGGGAGCCCGGCCCCTTTTTCGGCCAGGGACCCTCCCAATTCACAGCCCGGCCCAGCCCAGGGCAGGGCAGAGCGCCGGCGGAAGGATGGACGGGAGGAAGGAGGGCCGCGGTTTGCCCAGGGTGCTTTTGGGGGGCCTTGCTGGCCAGATTCTCCCTGCACACGGGTGAGAGCAGAAGGAAAGGGGCCAGGGAGGGCGCGGAGTGGAGCACCCCGGGGGGTGGCCCGGCCAGGAGCAGGGGGAGCGGAAGCCGCGGTGCCGGGACGGCGAGAGCCCCGCGCGCTTCCCGGGGAGCTCGCCCTGCGATCGGGAGCGCCGCAACTTTCCGATAACTACTCCCGCCCGGCCCCTCCGCTGTAACAAAGGCCACTTCATCCCGACCAGCCCAGCCATTGGCCGCGGGCGCCACCACGTCACGTTCGGCTCCGATAGCCCACCGCCTAGGCGCCACGAGGCAGGAGCCTTTGCTTCTGTCCCCTCGCCGCTCACTCCCCTCGGCTCCCCTCGCGCCGGGGTCCGCATCGGCCGGCTCGCGAAGCGCTCGCGGGGCGTCCGTGGGTGTCAAAGTGCTGCTGCCGGCCTCGGCCGGGGCCCCGATCTAGTTTCATCGGGAAGGAGGAAAAGCGGGGCTTGAGCGTTCTCGGAGCTGGGGGGAGCACGAGCCCTCCCCCGAGCTCTCTCCCGGGATCCCCTCTCCCCCAGGGAAACCGGGGCCGTCTGGGGCTCGAGCCTCGGCCCCTTCCACCTCTCCCCTTCCCTGGGGCTGTGCGAGGAGCCTGACACGCAAGGAGTGGGGCCGAGGCTTGGGACTTCCCTTCTGAGGATGGGCCCGTCTCGGTCCTCCCTGCACCTTATTCGGGGGAGAGGCTCGGGCTATCCGGCCGGAGAAACCGCCCCGCCCCCCTCCACCTCCCCGGGAGTTGGGACCGCGGGCCATGCACGCGTGCCTGTGCGCTTCAGCCCGCGGGCGGAGAAGGGAGGCTGGGACGGGAGTCCCGGTCTCTCCTCTTAGATTGGCAAATAGAGAGGCTCGAGTTCCAATCTAACTGGGTAGCCTGGGCGAGTCTCTCTTTCTCTTTCTCTCCGAGCCTCAGTTTCCCTTTCTGTCAAGTGGGGCTGAGTGAATGTGGGAGCAGCCTCGCTGGCTTGTCCCCAAAGCCCCGGGAGTTAATGAATGGGAGGGCCCATGATGCTGTGGGCTCTGGTAATAGGCGACATTCCCGGGGATCGGAGCAGAGTGACGTTGCAGCCTGTGCCCTCCCCCCTCTCCCCACACCTAAGAGAACGAGCCCTGATTCCGAGGCTCAGACCTAGAGCTGAAAGGGACCTTAGAGGCCACTAGGGAAATCCCTTCCTTTGCCAGGTAAGAGGAGCCAGGTGAAGTCCCTCCCGCCCGGGGCTCGGTCTCCTTGGTGTTCAGTAGCAAAAGCAGGGGCCGAATAAGCCCAGATCTCGTGGTGGCTCCCAGTCCAGCCCTCGGGCCGGCCAGTCCGCCCGCCCGCCCGCCAGCCTCCTCTAGCGCCCGGCAGCCTCCCTCGGAGGCTCCCGCCCGTTTCCTCGGAACATGCTCCAGAGGGGCGGGGGCGGTCCAGGTAGCGTCCTCCGGGCTGGGAGGAGGAGGGAATTGAGGCTTAGGGAGGGGCCGCCTCGTCGGGAATCGCCGAGCTAGGAAGTGGCCAAGGTAGGAGCGGCAGCTTCCAGGTGCAGCGGTCGGCCGGGCAGGCCCGATCGGGCTCGCAGGCTGCCAGGGTCCGAGCGCTGGACGCCTCCCCTCCCTCAGCAGCTCAGGGCCAGGCCCGCGCCCGGGCTCCCGCCGTAGGACCCGTGCCTTCCCGCCTCCTCGGGGCCCCGGCCCCGGGGCCGGAGGAGGGTCACGGTTAGGGTTTGGCGGCCGCCCCGCCGGACCTTTGTGGCTAGAGCCCGCGCCGCTGGCGGCGGGCTGTCCGTGCGGACCTTACAGGAAAATGGCTGGGGGGAGGGGGGCCGAGAGCTGCACCCATCCTCCCAGGCCGGGGAGGGGGGCTTCCCCAAGGCTCGGGAGGCCTCCCTGCCTTCCCCTCTCCGTTGGGAGTCTCCACTGGGGGTACCGGTCGTGACCTCCTCCCTGCCCCCCGCCCTTCTCCTTCCCCACGCTCCTCTCTCTCTCTCTCTCTCTCTCTCTCTCTCTCTCTCTCTCTCCCCGGCTCCCTTCTCTCGCACTCCCTTCTTCAGTCTCTCTGGCTCCCTTGTCTCTCCCTCCCTCCCTCCCTCCCTCCCTTTCCCCATCTCTTTCCTCTCTCTTCCCTCTCTCTCCCTCTTTCTCTCCCCGTCCTGGCTGGGCTCGCTCGCCGTTGCCATGGCGAGCTCGGCGCGCCGAACCCTCGCACCCAGCTGTCAGGTCGCTAGATCGCCGCCCCCTCCCCCCGCAGCCCCGCCCCACCCCCACCCAGGCATCCCCGGCTCTCGCCTCCGCCCAATTGGGGTCGTGGCAGACGAAGGCACCTCCTCCCCAGCATCACCCCCGAGCCCACCTCCTCCTCCTCCCGTGCCGCGGAGCCTCTGGGAGGGCCGTACCTGGCTGGGGATGGGAGGGACTGGCCTTCTGGGGTGCTCGGCCTCCCCCGCCCGCACGGAAGGGGCCGGGGCGGCCTAGCATCGGGCCGGGTCCCCGCCTCCTTTCCCGCCCCACCCTCTCCCCCTCAGGCTGGCCTTCCCATCCCCTCCTGCCGGGCCCCACCCTCTTCCCCACCTCTCCGGCCCCGCCCCAGCCCGCTGTGGCTCGGCGCGCTCGCCCCACCCTCTCTCGGGCCCCCTCCCCCCTTCCCAGCCCCTCCCCCTCTTTCGGCCTCCTCGGCTGGCGCTGCCGCTGCTGGTCCCTTTTAAGGAGCTCCACCCAGGGGCAGCCCAGGGTGGGGCTGTTCTCCTGTTCACACCTCATCGCCCTGCCGGAGAGAGCCCCAGAACGGGGGAGAGGAGAGCCCGAGAGATCGAAGGGAGCCCCCCGAGCCCGCCGCCGAGCCCGAGCGAGGGGGAGGGTCCTCGAGGGCCTCCGGCCAGCCCCGGCCCCTCCTAGCCCCTCGGCGCCCCGCCCCGCCGCGCCCGGTACCTTCCCCGGTCTGCCTAGGCCGGGCCCGGGCCGGCCAGCCCAGCGGGGCGGGACAGGACAGGGCAGGGCAGCGCAGATCGCGGCGGCCGGCGCCTCCACACCATCCGGCCCCGGAGCCGTGGGCGCCGCAGCGGCTCCTGAAGCCCCTGGGCCCGGGCTTGCCTGGGCGAGCGAGCCCCGAGGGCGCCTTCTGGGGCTTGGGAGCCCCGGGCCGAGCGGGCCGGGGGGCGGATGGGCAGAGACCGAAGGGGGCGCGCCTCCTTCTCCTGGGAACCCCGGGCACCTTTGGAGGCCCGCCGGGGAATCGCCGTTCGGGGAGGGGGCCGCTAGGCACTGGGCCTCCCCCTCCCTTCCCCCCCGCCCCCCGGCCGGATGCGGCGTGCACGCCTCTGGGGCCCGGGGTGCTAGGGGGGCTGTGAGCCGCCACGGGCCTCGTACCCCATCCCCACCGCAGCTGCCGGTGGGGCATCGGGGCCGCCGCTCGGGGCCTGCCCCCCCGAGCATGATCCTCCCAGCGGACAGCATGAGCAGCGCTGCGCGGCCCCGCAGCGGGAGTCCTGAGGAGCGGACAGCGGCAGCCGCAGCGGCCCCAGCGGCCAGACCGGGGAGCGAGAGAGTGAGTGGCCCCTCGGGCGGGGCGGGGCGGGGCGGGGCGGGGCCGCCCCTCCCCCATGCTCTCCTTCCACTTCCCCACTTCCTTCTTTCCTCTGTCTCCTCTCTCCATCTCTCTGTCCCTCTACTGTCCATCTCTCTGTCTCTTCTCTCCAATTCAGTCTCCTCTCTCCATCTGTCTCCTCTCCCTCTCTCCTCTCTCCTTGTCTTTGTCTCCTCTCTCCATCTCTCTGCTCTCCATCTGTCTCCCCTCTCCATCTCTCCATCTGTCTCCCCTCTCCATTTCTCCTGTCTCTGTCCTCTTTCCATCTCTCCATCCCTCTCCATTTCTCCTCTCTGGCTCTCTCCTCTTTCCATCTCTCCATCTGTCTCTACTCTCCATCTCTCTGTCTCCTCTTTCCATGTCTCATCTCTGTCTTTCTACTCTCCATCTCTTTCATCTCCTTCAGTCCTCTCCATCTGTCTCCTTTCTCCATCTCTCTGTCTCCTCTTTCCATGTCTCATCTCTGTCCTTCTACTCTCCATCTCTTTGTTCTCTCCATTTCTGTCTCCTCTCTCCATCTGACTCTTTTTTCCCTCTCCTCTCTCCTCTTCATCCCTCTCTCCATCTCTTTCTCCTTTCTCCACTCTCTCTTCCTCTCTCCATATCTGTCTCTCTACTCTCCATCTCTCCTCTCTCTCTCCTTTTCCCATCTCTTTTCTCTCCATCTCTCTTCATTTCTCTGCCTCTCTTCCCCATCTCTCTGTCTCTCCCTCTCCCTCTCCTCTCTCTTTCCATCTCCCTCCTTCTCTCTACATTTCTCCTGCTCCTTTCTCTCTCCATATCTCTCTTCTCTCCTGTTCATTTGTCACTCTCCTCTCCATCTCTCTCTTGCTCCCTCCTTCTCTATCTACATCTCTCCTCTCTTCTTCTCTCTTCCCTTCTTTCCCTCTTGCTTTGTCCTCTTCCCTTCCTTCCCTTTTTCTCCCTCCCGTTCTCTCCCTTCTTTCTGCCCTCTTCCTGTCTTCTGCTTTTCTCTTCTTCCACTCCCCCTTGCTCTGTTCTTTCCCTTTTCCTCTCTCTCCTTCCCTCCTTTCTCTTTCTTCCCTTCCCCTTTTCCCTTCTTCCTCTTCCCCTCCTTCCATCTTCTTCTCCTTCTCTTGCTCTCCCTCTTCATTCCTCTACTACCTCTCTGTCCCCCTGGGCAGGGGTGGTTATGGGTCTAGCCTGGGGCAGCAGGGACAGGGGAAGCTGGCTGGTGGCCCCGCCCCTCGCAGGCCAGCTGGAGGGTGGGGCAGAGTGGGCCGCTCCAGGGCTGCTGCTCCGCGGGTGCTCACGGCCTCCTTCTCTGAGAGGTGAGGAGTGGGGAGGGCCAGGAAGAGGAGGAGGAGGTGGTGGTCGCGGGAGAGGCCCCTTTTCCCGGCAGTAGGGCTGGGTGTGGGAGCTGAGAGCCGCGGGGGTGGGGCCGGCCAAGGGAGCCAGTGGGGATGAAGTTGGCCCGGCGCCCCTGGGTGGTCAGCCCGGTGCTGGTTTGGTGGTGGGTGGGGGAGGAACCTGCTGGTTAGCACCTTCCGGGAAGGCCCACTGAGGCAGGGCTAGGCCCAGGTTACCTCAGCGGTAGAGCAAGGCCGGCGCTCCGGTTTTGTGTCCCCTCCCTCTCCCGGGCTCAGTGGCGGGCCAGGTCTGTCTTGCCAAGGGGCTAGCTGGCATTTTGGACACAAAGAGGTGGGCCCTGCCTAACTGTCTTGGCATGGTGGGCAGGTGCTGCCCGGGTTCTACTTCACCCGTCTGTCCAGAGCGCTTGGGCTTCTTCCTCATCAGAGTCCAGAGTTCAGGACCTTCCAGGCTGATGGTGTTCTAGTTGTTGTGAGGAGCACTGGGGGCAGCTGGGTGGTGCAGTGATGGATAGAGACCCCGGTCTGGTCTGAGTTCACTTTCAGCCTCGAACACTTGCTGTGGCTGTGTGACAGGCCTCAGTTTCCACAGCTGTAAAATGGACATAATAAGAACACCTGCCTTCCACAGTTAATGTGAGGATCAGAACAGATCCTAGTTACACGAAGCTCAGGGCAGAGTGGCTGGCACAGAGTGGCCAATATCTAGAAACGCATACTCCCTGCTGCCGTCTTGGGAGTCGGGGGAGCTGGGACTCGTGGTGGCTCAACAAAGCCAGTGGCCTTCCTTCTCCTTCTTAATCTACAAATCCTTCTCCAAGGCTCAGCTTGGAACTCGCCTCTAAAACAGTTGCCAATCCAGCCTCCCTTTCAGGAGGATCAGAGGGACATGGGGCAGGGGTCAATTTGGGCATCCTCAGAGGCCTGATGAGGAAAGGCCAAGGCAGCCTCCCGAGCATCCTGATGGAAGGCTGGGGCTCTGTTCAGTGAGCTGGGCCCAGGGCAGCTTGGGATGGGCCTCCCCCCATTCCCCGGTCTTTCCAGGGAAGCATGCTGGGACAGTCTCATCTTATTGGCTGAGGCTGGAAGGAACAACAGGCAAGGGTGTGTGTGTGTGTGTGTGTGTGTGTGTGTGTGTGTGTGTGTGTGTATGTTGGGGGGGACAGCAGGCTTCCAGGCTCTGAGCAGTGAAGTGATTCAGTTGGGGAGCTCTAGCCTGTTTTCAGTTCCTGGCAGATAGAAGCCAGGTTGAGGCTTTTTGGCCCTCAGGATCTCCCTGGGACCCTTTTTGGTCCGCCACCCAAGTGGAGCCATTTTAGAAGCAGGCGTTCACCCTACATCAGCCCAGGGGCCATAGAGTCCCTGGGCATTTAGGCGCATGTGTCGGCCCATGGGCAGGTGGCCCAGGGGAGCCTGAGTTTTGGAACGTCAAGAGCTTCGTCATCTTGGATGGGAAGATGGTGGGTTTGTCAGTTCCTGGCGAATGACCACCCACGTGGCCCCTGTTCTTCTGAAGCCTAACCCTCCGGGTGGCGTGAGCAGGACCCTTTCCCCTACCTTCGAACAGGGGCCTAGAACTAGGCTCCCTCTGCGCTGGGCAGGGGGATGGTCCCTCTGCCCTCTGTCGTAGGCAGCCCAAGGTGGTGGCACTTGTTACTATGGAGAGCACCTCGATGCCCCGGCTGCCCTTTATCCTTGTGAAGTCTCGCCTTAAAAAATACCAGAATCAGACTTTCTTGTCTCTCCTCACGGTCCCGAGTGTGACCATTTGGACGGATCGTTCAGGTTCCCCAAATCTATATTCTTATCTTCCTATTCTCTTCCCTTGATCCAACTGTCGTCAGGGGAGCCTGGGGGTCTCTGCGGGACCTTCCAGCTCTTATTGCCCACGGTGCCATCCTGCTGAGCTGAGAGCTTGAGCGCCTGTTCTAGAGTGGTTAGTCAAGTGGCAAAGGCCAGGGGTTCTTGACCCTGGGGCCGGTAGCCTTCCCCTCCTTCTGGCCACGGTCCCTCTCGCATCAGCTCTTAGTGCAGCAAGCCATCGTGGTGTCCTGGTAGATGTGGTCTGGTTTGGGTTCTAGACTAGAGCATTCAGTGACTTCAAGAACCCTGCCGGCTTTGGTCCATCTGTCGCTTTGCTTGAAGTCATTAACTGCTAAATGGGAGCTGGGACCCATGCTTTGGACAGAAGGAAAAAGGGCAAGGCAGGGGAGCCATCCCACGGGCTCAGGCGAGTGCCAGGCCGTACCAGCTGGTACTGGATCAGTTCAGCCCAGGTCAACCGGCGCTTTTAGCTAGAATTTTATTTTTCCAAACGCATGCGAAGATAGTCTTCGACATCCGTCCTGCAAAATCGTGCCGTCCAAATTTTCCTCCCTCAGTTTCCCCCTTCCTTCTCTCCAAGACAGCAAGCAGTGCGATATAGGCCAGACACAGGCAGTTCTTTTAAACAAAGCTCCATATTCCTCATGCTGCGTGCAGAGAGCAGGTCAGAAAGGGACAAAAGGGAAAAACAAGCAAACGCACAACACAAAGGTGAAGATACTCCGCTCGGGTCCCTGTCCAGTCTCCATAATCCACGTAGGATGTGGATGGCTGTTTCCATCCCAAGTCTAGCAGAATTGCTTTCCACAGGCGTTTCTGAAACTCCTGGGATTCACTGGAAGCTCCGGGTACAAAGGTCAGCCAACCAGAGAGAATCTCCGGCCTCCTGGAGCGTCCGGCCCTCGTGCCCACAAAGGCCTTGTAGGAAGGGGTGCTAGCACTGGACGGGAGCTGGGCCAGCCCAGAGGTAGCAGCGAGGGCAAGGGACAGGCAGCCTTTGGGGAAAGCGCGTCGTGGTAGGTGAGGGGCTAGGAACAGGCCACTTTGGGCGGGTCCCACGATGTGAGAAAGGTATCGGTTTGGAGAGAAATTGGAAGCGGAGCGTGAAGGACTTTAGATGGCCTTGCTGGGTTTGATCCTTCAGGTTCCGGGGATCTGTGAATATTATTGAACAGAGGAGAAATCTAGTCAGACTTTGCAGCTGGATATAAGTTAGAGCAGCAGACATACATGTGAGAAGTATCCCATCCCTCCCCCATGCTGCCCCCCTGAGCCAGGGCTGCCATAGGGGTGAGACTTAGGCTGCTCTGTGTACTGTTTTTCAGTTGTGTCCTACTATTGGGAGCCCACGGATACCCCAGCTCCTCATCAGCTCCCGAGTCTATCCAGGCTCATGTTTGTTGCTTCCACGACACCGTCCGTCCGGCTCGTCCTCTGCCGTTTCCTTTTGCCTTCGGTCGTTCCCAGTAACTGGATCTTCCCCGAAGAGTCCCATCTCCTCGTTGTGTGGTCGGAGTATCTAAGCTTCAGCTTTAGTATTTGACCTTGGAGTGAACGGCCTGAATTCAGTTCTCCAAGTACAGATTGTGTTGACCTCCGCGCCGTCCAAGAGGCTCACAATGGCACCACGGTTCAGAAGCCTCGGTTCTGAGGCGCTCGGCTTGCCTTAGAATCCGGCCCTGCCGGCCCTACGCCACTGCCGGCAAAAGCGTAGCTTTGACCGCACCAGCCTTTGTCGGCAAAGTGGTGTCTCTGCTTTTGAATCTGCAGGCTTAGAATGGAAAGCGGCGTGCAGGTGGGCTGTTCAGCTCCCAGAGGTCATTTCCCTCAGCACTTTTTCTGCTACCGAGGACCCGTTCCCTTCCGTCTGACAGAGCCCCTCTGATAAGCCCTTTCTGCCCTCCCAGGTGCCAGTGGTCAGCAATGGCCCCTGGCGTACCTCCGTGGAGGTGGGATCTTTCAGGAACCTAGTAATAGCTTTAGTTTGGATAACTGAAATAGTTTTCCCAAACAATCTGATTGTAACAAAAATCCCCCCCCCCCTAAATTAGTGAAATATCGAAATCCTCCTCCTCCTCTCCATAAAATCACAGCCTTGTCCAACCATCTCAGTCACGGCTGCCTCTTGGTGACCCTGTCTGGAATTTTCTTGCTAAAGATACTGAGGTGGTTCACTGTTTCCTTCTTCGGCTCTTCATTTCATTTCAATGTATCTAAAACTGAATTACAGAATTGAAAAAGAAACAAGACAAAGAAAAACATTGTTACGCTCATAGCACAACATACCAGAGGATGCAGACTATGTAGCGATAAATTTCAGGTTCAGGGTAGTGTCTATAAGAATAGAAAACATTGTATTCAGAGCTGTCCGTCCTTGTTTCCTTTTGTTTTGGTCCCAGCTGTGTGCTTTCCCTTTCCTCCCTCCCACCTCCCTTAAGCAGGCCACAGTTAAGCACTACTATATTTATGTATACATCTACACGTATAGATCGGTATATATGTGCACATCCACACCTATATTCACATGTCTGACTTACGAGATAGATTTCTTTCTTGACTGAATCTTTTTTAACTTTGACTTTGTCTGAGATCAGTGATTACTGGCCCCTACTGGTTTTTTCCGAATGAACTCTGCTCCTGATAATTGTGTTTGTGTATATTTCGTTTCCTATCCCTGCTGACTATTTGTTTGTTTGTTCGTTCATTCATTCATTCCTTTGCTTATTTATTTATTTGCTGAGGCAATTGGGGTTCAGTGACTTGCTCGGGGTCACACAGCTAGGAAGTTTTAAGTGTCTGAGGCCAGATTTGAATTCAGGTCCTCCTGACTTCAGGGCTGGTGCTAAGCAACATTGTGCCACCTCGCTGCCCCTTCCCCCCCCAACTCTTTTACTTCTACCAGTTAACTTGTCTTGCCGTTACTTAACTTCTCCACCCCCCATCCTTCCTTTATCTTTTCCTTTCCACCTTTCTTCCCTTTCCTATTAATCACCTTATCCCACTCCAGTGAATCTCCACACCCTTCCATGTCCCCAACTTCCCTATTCCCTTCCCCTCTTTTTTCTTTCTAGATTTTGGAGGGGGCTATACCCTTCTTGGTATATACCTATCTATACCCATGCACCCACACATTTATATGTATTTTTCCCACTTTAACCCATTCCTGATGTGAGTAGGATTTCAGAACTAGCAGCCCTTCTCCCCTGTCTGTGTTAGTTCTTGCTCTCATACCTCGCTCTTAATTCTTGTTTTTACCTTTTCCTACCTGGTTTTGCTTTGGGGAGTCATGTCAGCTCTCCCCCAATCTTTCCTTTGGACTACCCAATCATTAATGACAATCTTGGACACACGGTTTACGTTTCCCCATGTAAGACATAGTGTATTTTTATTGAATCCTTTGAGATTAATCTTTGATGTTGATTCTTATAAGTCAGATTTTCTATTGAGTTCAGGTTTGTTTGCAACAAAATCCGGAAAAATCTGACGGTTCATTGAATGTTCATTTTTCATTCGATGTTATGCTTAATTTCGTGGATATATTTTTGGCTGCAGCTCTAATTCTTTTGATGGTCCAGATATAATATTCCAAGACCTGTGGTCTTTTATCGTAGTCAGTAATAGGTCTTGTGTGATTCTAATGGTAGCTAGCGTATTTGAATTGGTTTTGTCTGGGAGTGAAAACCTTGTGGTTGGCCTTGAGGCGATCCCTAGGGCTCCTGTTTGCTGTTACAGAGGAACTGGCCTGGAGGTGTTTATACTTCACTTGGGCCAAATCTGAGTTCTGGGATTTCTGAATCTTCTCTGGTTGTCCCAGGAGGCCCCCTGTTCTGCCCAGCCTCTGACTTGCTTTCCACCGGTCTATGTTTCCCCCCGGGGCGCTATTTTGTTTTGTTTGTGGAGAAATCTGGGGAGCTTGTAATGTTCCAACCCACTCTGCCGTCTTCCCAGAATTCTCCCAAGCTCCTTCTCTAGCTTGTTTGACAGATAAGGTAACTCAGGCAAATGGAGTCAAAGTGATTTGGCCGGGGTCACACAACTAGGGAGTGTCTGAGGCAGGATTCGAAATCAGGAAGATAAATCTTTCTGATCCAAACCCGGTGCTATATCCATTGTGCCCCATATCAGCTATTTACATTATTGAAAGCCAAAAGGACTATGAATTTGAACAGACGGGAGAGAGAAGAGTGGAGATCTAAGATATGCAGAACTTCTCCATGTTTATCTTTGATCTGCTGCTGCCTTCCTCAATTCAATTAAGTTCTTCATTCATTTTCTCCCAGATATTTTAGAAGCATAACCAATCACATCCCCAGCTTAGCTCCTTATGGCTGAATGGGCCATTAGATAGTGAATGAATGCTATGATGAACTAGGCCATCTCTTTATTAATGATATTAGTCCATACTTTTCTTTTTCAATTCTATCTATACTCAATTTGGGTATCAATGCCATATTTATTATTTTTTTTAAATCTGGGTTTCGGGTGATCATTTTCTGTATTTAAGAATCTGTGTCATAAAGGGATTTATTACTTTTTCTCTGATAGTCTGAAAGAATTCACTTATGAATGTATTTGATGTCAGTATCTCACTTAGCCCCTCCCAGGGCCTTAGCCCTCCAGAACTCTCTTCTTCAGCCTCCCTTCCCATCTCCACTAATTATCCCATTCTTCTCACTCTGATCTTCATTCTCTCGCTTTCCTGACTCCTTCAGATAGACCAGGGAAGATTTCCACTCCTCAGTTCTAACTTTTCATCCCATTGTCTCCCCAACACAGTCTTGCCACCTCCTTAAGCTCTCATCCCTTCTCGTGGGTCCTTTGTTGCTGAAGGTCTAGAAAGGGGGGTATATGTTGATTTGCTCCTTCTGCTCTTATTTATTTTCTCTCATTCATTCTTTCTTTCTTTTTCTTTTCTTTTCTTTTCTTTTCTTTTCTTTCTTTTCTTTTTTTTTTTTTTTTTGCTGAGGCAGTTGGTGTTAAATGACTTGCCCAGGGTCACATAGCTAGGATGTGTTAAGTATCTGAGATCATATTTGAACTCAGGTCCTCTTGAACTCAGGGCTGGTATTCTATCCACTGTGCCACCTAGCTGCCCCTGCTGCTCCTGTTTCTTCATCCACAATCTCCCCTTCCTTCTGGAGTTAGAACCGCTAACCTGAACCTGTGCACTCTTAGCTGCTAAATCTAACACCTTTTCTCACCTCCTCCTGACCTCTGCAGTATTTGACAGTGACAGCCATCCATCCTCCTGCATGCATCTTTTAGGTTTTTGGTGTTCTTTGCTGGGTCATCTTCTCCCTCCAGGCCCTAGGGTGTCTAGTTCTAGTCTCCCCTCTCCATTCTTCCCTAGTGATTTCATCTCTTCCTATGGTTCAGCTTGGATCCTTTCTCTAGAACTGCTGACCCAGCCTGGATGGCTGGCCACATCACCCTCTTTTCTTTGTTCTGTTCTTACCCTTTCTGGGGCAACTGGGCAGAACTTCTCAAATGGCTCCTAAGTCCAAGTCTTTGTGCCCGGCCCTCTTCACCTCCAAACCTGGCCTTTTTCCTAATGCTAACCATACTCCCGTAGTGATCAGCACCAGCTGCCCCTCTCCTCGGCTATCCAGGCTCAGAACTTCTGAGTCTTCTTGCTTTCAAATCTCCCCCTCTCCCCACTCAGTATTCTTTTGCTCCCGCCTGTCTCTGGACTTTCTCTTATTTGGGTCCTCATATTCTCATCGCCTCCAAATCTACACGCTCTGAATATTCTGTGTGTGGCCCCAAGTTATGTTCTGAACGTCACAGCCTCGCTTGTTTGAATGGCACCATGTTGGCTCCTTGTTGGACATAGCTGAAAAGAGCGATTCCTTTGCCTGTGTTTAAGTTTCTCCCTATTGTGGCTGAGTCTGTTACCGACTGAGCTCTGCCTTCTTCCTTGGAGGGCTGCTTGCTAGTTCCTCTCCCACCTTCCCATATCTGAGCTGGCCAGTTCCTTCTCTTGGCTCACCCTATGCCTTATATATGCCCACTCGTGGAGACATTGCTCTTCCTTTCAGGAGGCTTCTTCAGCCCAATCGCCACCTCCCGTAGGACGTCTTCTGGGACCTTGGACCCCCTTGAGGAAATCAATGTTCCCTTTCCTCAGGACCATGAATCACGATGACTTCCCATAGGAGGCATACAGCAGTCACAAAGTGCTTTGCAAATCCAGACCCCAGTCCAAGGAAGAATTCCCATTATTGTTTTAACAGCTTTTTTTTTTTTAAATAAGGTTTTATTGATGTCTTTTTTTTGTATCACCATAGAGTTCTCCAGCATCTCTCCCCATCCTTTCCTATATAACAAATCCTTCCATATAACAAAGAGTATGTTTTAAAGCTAGAAGACAAAAAATCCTCCCAATTGATCAATACATCCCCGAAGAATGAAACCTGTCCATCCCCCTTGTGGACCTCCCCCCTCTGCAGAGGAGTAGGGCAGGGCCACTTCTCCCATCTTTTCTTGGAGCCACGCTTGTCCTTCGTCACGTCACAATGTCGGCTTTGGATTGTTTTGTGATCTTTCCATCGATAGTTGTAGTTGTTGTGTAGTTTGTTTTCTGGGCTCCGCTTCCTTCCCTCTGCATCGTTTCACGTAAGTCTCCCCATGCACGTAAGTCATTTCTTACGGCACAGAAATATTCCATGACATCCCAGGGTCGCCATTTGTTTAGCCATTGCCCTGTCTGTGGGTGTGCATTTTGTTTTTAATTCTCTACTATTGCAAAAAGCACCCCTCAAACATTTCGCTCTTCCTAGGGACTTTCATCTTCCCAATAGTCTCCTTGGGGTGTGATCCCAATAGCAGACTCTGGGTCAAACAGGCAGGGACATTTTGAATCACCTTTTGCATAATTCCAAATTGCTTTCGGTTTGTAAACATTTATTAAGCACCTGCTGCATGCCCATGGTAGTACCAAGTGCTGAGGATACAAAGAAAGGCAAAAGGCAGTCACTGTCCTCTAGAAGCTCACGATCTAATGGGGAAATAATAAGCCAAGTGACATATTCGAGACCAGATGTACGGAATAAATAGGAAATGAATAATAGGGAGGAGACTAGCAGAGGGAAGGCCCTGGATTGAAGAGGGCTTGGGGAAGGCTTCCTAGAGAAAGGAGGATTTGAGTTGGAACTTAAAGGAAGCCAGGGGGCTCAATAGGTGGAGCCAAGGAGGGAAAGTGTTCCAGGCATGTGGGGTGGCCAGAGAGAGTGCTGGTCAAAATGGAGAGAGTGAGCTCTAGCGTCAAAGGCTGCTGACTCTGGTTTTTAAGGGGTTGTGTTGGTTCCCAGCTTCACCGGCTATGGGTTAGCCTCTTCCCACAGCCTCCAAAGTTTGTCATCTTTGCCAATTTGCTGGTTGTGATGGGAGGTCAAACCTGCTGGCCTTTTGATTTGCATTTCTCTTCCTCTTTGTGATTTGCTCTCCTTCCGTAGTTGTTAATCATTTGCTATTCTTCTTGGGAGAAATGTTTATTTCTGTCTCTCGATTACTTCTCTGTTGGGGAATGGGCGGCCCTGGTTTTTGCTATTTGTCTCACCCTGGTTAGCTCCCATTTTAAGAGTTGTACCAATGGAGAATGAGATTCTTGTTACATTTCTTTTTTGAGTGATGTGACTCTTCTTCCAGAATAGCTTTCTGACTTTGTGAGTAGATTTAGAACTAGAAGGCTCCATATAAACGTGGTGCTAGGCTCATAGACACCCTCCCCCAACTCCAGGCCAACTGATCCCCATCCATTGTAAAGATGGGTGATCGGAACAGTGAGTAACAGAGCCAGCGTTTGAACCCAGGCCCTTTGTCTCCAGATCTTTCCACCTTGGAATACTTGCCATCCGTTTGATTCATGATTGTTTTCCTTCTGTCTTCAGCTCACTGTGGGAGCCTATCCTCTGGCTTGCTTTCACATTTGAGACCTTCTGTTTTAGTGGCTCCCATGGCACCCCCCTCCCTGGCTCCTTTCTCAAAATCGGTGGAGTTTGTATTTCTCCTTTCCCATTAGAGCTGTATGACATGTTGCAAAGGCTACTGGGTGACGGCTTCCTGAGCTTTGTCTCCTTGGGGTGGTGTGGGGGGCTTCTCTGACCACACAGGAAATATCCGAATCAAGCTTCTCGGTTGTCCATTTAGATATGTTGTTGTCTTCTCGATACCAGATTGAACAATTTTCTTTCTGTGCTTGTTTGAAGATGGGGGATGAGGGCTCTGGAGCTTGCTTCTTTGGGGGTGTCTTCCATCACCCTCATAGCCAAGGTCTTGAGTTTCCCAAGGTCCTCAGCTGCTGCTCCATTTTTGACTGTCTCTCTTCCACTCCTCTTCTCCCTTTTCCTCCTCCCCCTACCTCTTCCCCTTCTCCCTCCCCCTTTCCTCCCTTCCCTTCTCCTTGCCCCTCCCCTTCTTTCTTCCCCTCCCTTTCTTCCTCTTCTTCTTCCTCCTCCACCTTCTCTTCTCCTTCTTGCCTTGGGATCCTGTTTCAGACTTTGTCCTTTTCTGCTTTTGTGTTCAGCTGCCCTCGGTATTCTGAGGGGTTAGCTGGGCATTGCAGAGGAGGATGCTGGGAAGCCTGTGTCCTAGGCTTTGCCGAGGGTCGGGCGTGCAAGAAGTTCTTTGTGGGGCCAGGCTGGGGGGGGCGCTGTTTGCATTTCACCTTTCCCCTCTGTGGACATTACCCCGCTCGCGGAGTTCCGGCATCTTGACTTGGCCTGAATCCTCGTTGGCACTTTGGTGCCCTGCTGCCCTCGTCCTGGGGCCCGGCCCAGCCCCCACTCTCATGACCACAAACTTGGCCTCCGGCCCAAGAGCGTGTTTTCTATGAGCTCTTTCCCTTGAAAAAAAGGCAAGAAAAGGGCTCAGTTCTGACCCCCCATCCGAGGGAGGGCACCAGAAGCACAGATTGACCCAATCTCGGCCTCTTCGGCCCGGGTTTCCTCTTGCTTCGTCCTGAACTGCTTGACCTTAGTCAAGTCCTTTGACAGATGACAGAATGGCACCAGAGACCTTCAGAGCCCCTTTCAGCTCTGGATTGATGGGGAGCCCAGTGTGATTCTTTGTACACACGCGCCGTTTCTTATCCGAGGAGAGCAAGCGTAGCGGCCCGGCCCCACGCAGACTCGGTATGATGGCAGCCAAGAGTATGATGCCGGCGTGGTAGGCACCGGGCTCGCCTCTTATGGCTGGCATCCTTTTCAGTTGGGTCCATTGGAGGTCTCCTTGGCAGAGGTACCGGAGCGGTTGTCCATTTCCTTTTCTGTCTCATTTGACAGATGAGAAAACCGAGGCAAAGTGGGTGAAGTGACTTGCTCAGAGTCACACAGCTAGGGAATGTCTGAGGCCAGATTTGAATTCACCTCATCCCGCCTCCAGGCCCAGCGCTCTGTCGGCCGTATCCTTTGGTTGCCCTGGGCTCACTTCTGCTGCTTCCCAAATGGACCAGAGAGAGTTGTATGGGGTGGTAGGAAAAGGGGAGGTGCAGAGAGAGTTTGGGGAAAACCTCCATGAGAAAGCAGAATTGGGCAGGCGCAGCCCAGTCCTCCGCCCACTGCTGTGTGAGCACTCGGTCCTGACAGACTGTTCTGGAAACCTTTTTAAAGAACGCTGAATGGATCGAAGGGTTTCCTGGGTGCCGAGTGCCCTTCCAGGCAGGCGCTGAGGACTCAGGAGGGTGAAGGCATGGGCCCTGCCCTCCTGGAACTCTCAGTCTGCTGCTTGGCACTGAGATGGGGCCCTACCCGGCTTGAGTCCTGTCCTGGAAGCTTTTTGTCTATGTCTGTATACCCAGCATACAGTAGGCACCTCAGGTCTCTGATCTACCTCTTTCTTTATGGGTAAGGTAGGAGCCAACTGGGTCCTCCCCTACCTTTATAGAGATGAGGGTCCCCACGCGTGGAACACTGCGTGTACCATCAGGCTTTTGTCCATACTTGGATTGGTTCTGCTGCATTTCAAAAAGGTTTGTTAGGATGTTTGGCCCTCTGGGAGGGGGAGGGAGACAGGGAGAAATTTAGATGATGTTAAAAAAGAGAGAGCGATCGAATCTCCATTTTAAAATAATACAGTGTCCATCCGCGTGTCCCACTCCGTCTGTGTGTCCCCTGCGAATGTCTGTCCGTGTGTCCCTGCCCATCTGTGTGTCCCTGTATGTCCACGTGTCCCCTCCAAATGTCCGTCCATGTGTCCGTGTGTCCCCTCCAAGTGTCTGTCCGTGTGTCCCTGCCCATCTGTGTGTCCCTCTATGTCCACGTGTCCCCTCCAAGTGTCTGTCCGTGTGTCTGTGTCCATCTGTGTGTCCCCTCTGAGCGTCTATCCGTGTGTTCCCTCTGACCATCCGTCCATGTGTCCGTGTCCGTCCGTGTGTCCCCTCTGAATGTCCATCTGTGTGTCCCTGTCCATCTGTGTAAGGGAAGAAAATCCTCCGGCAGGGCCCTTTCAGCTGTGCTGCTCTCGAAGCCCTCCCCCGGCCTTGTCTGAGCTTTTCTTCCTTTCCTACTAGCCTGACTTGACCTTTCTGGGCCCATACCCAAACCTATTGAGCGACAGAATGGGGGGTGGAGTCGGTGACCCTTTCTACATTTTTCTGCTGCTGTCCAGGCTTGGCCTCTGGAGATCTGGGAACCCTTGACCCCCGAAGTTGGAAGGAACCCAACCCGTTCTCATTGTAACATCCCTAACAAGTAGTCGGCCAGTGTCTACTTAGAGTTCTCGTGAGGGAGAACCCCCCCCATCCTGAAAGACCCCAGCCTCAGTCTAGCTCCCCTTGCTCCTGGTTCAGCCCTGTGAACCCGGAAAGGGCAAGCCCACTCCCTTCTTCCCTGTGCCCACTCTTCCGGCCGGCCCTCACGTGCTGAGGGGGCTCAGCCCTTCCCTGCCCGGCTCGCCCTCAGCCGAACTGCTCTGCGTTCGGCTTTCCCGGGAAGTGGGGGCCTGGAACAGTTCAGAGCTTCGCCGATAAGAGCTGGCAGGGCAGAGGGTAACGACGGGGCTGCGCTTCCGAAGCTTGGGCGCCTCAAAATCTGTGCCCAAGACGGAGAGGTGCCTGTCCTTTCCCACCCCAAGATGGGGATCAGAAGAGGAGAAACAGAGGGCAGAAGGGGAATTATCTCAGGTCTCTAGCTGAGGGATCCAAGAGAGGGAAGGTACCTTAGCTAAATTCACAAAGCTGTTAAATCTCAAAGTCTGGTTTTGAATCCAGAGCCATCCCGACTTCCTGGCTATTTTTCTTATAAAGCGGTATTTTTGGACCCAAGAGTAAGATTTGGCAGATCTTCCTAACACACTTGCGATGTGTGATGCTTAATATTTTAACCTACAACGTCTTTCTGGATCTTAATTGTGTCTTTAGCTACTGTGACTGTAACTTTTCCTCTTAACTTGGTGGTATCTTAGAGGCAACATTGTCTTGACATCAAGGGGACCCAGATTCAAATCCTGCTTCTCACTTCTTGTTTAGCTGTTTTCCGGTTGTATCTGGCTGTCTTTGACCCCAATTGGATTTTTCTGGGGAAAAAACTACTGGAGTGCTTTGCCATTTCCTTCTCCATCTCATTTTACAGATGAGGAAACTGAGGCAAACAGGGTAAAGTGACTTGCCCAGAGTCACGCAGCTAGGAAGCGTCCGAGGCCAGATTTAAACTCGGGAAGGCTTAGCGCTCTATCCATTGTACCATTAAATGACTTCTCCTGGCTGGCAGCTTCTTCATCGGCTTGGTTTTTCTTGCGTGGATAGTTAACTAGGTCAAATTTTGGAGCGATCACGATCTCATTTAGGAAGCTTTGCCGAGTTTGGGGGCTTGGTGCTGTCTGGGGTGTCATCCCTGAAGGGGAACACCTGGAGGAGATCACCTAAAAGATCCCTCTTCCATCACCAAGGATCCATCTTCTTCCACATGGAAGAAGTACCTTTTTGTACTCTGTGTGAGTGGCCAACAGCTGTGACGAGCAGTGCTCTCTTGGTCTTCGGCCTCCCCCGCCACCACATCTTGAAGGAGTTGGCCGTCTGTCTGGAGGAGAACCTTTTGGGGAATGACATTCTTTGAAGAATAATGGCTGCCTCCTGGTTCCAAAGTGGTTGAATCAGTCTGGCCGTGTAGATGATTGTCTCCCTGGGGCTCCTCCAACACGGACCATTCCCCACTCTGTCCCCTCCAACACGGACTATTTCCCACTTTGTTGCCTCGTCCGGTCCCAGAGATGAGAGCTCTGGGTTGTTTATGTTGAGTTTTTCCTTAGTGATTTGCAGTGTATTTTCATGTTGTGGGGTGAGTTTGTGAGTCTTCTCTTCAGAACTGTCTCTTCCCCATCTTCCACTTTTCATCCTTGGAGAACAGCTACACCTCTAGAATTGTGTTAACTCCCCCTGTATCTTGGCTATCACAACCTTCTCAGAGTGATCTTTGCATCAGAGCTATTTCTCCCCCACCCCCCAATTCATTTCTCCTTATCTGAGCTGCTAAAAAACTTTGCAACTTCCTGCAGTTGAAATGATCTACTTTACCTTTTGTAATGTCCTTTACCCCTTATTTGGCTAAGGAGTATCTTCTATCCATAATTGGGAAGAGTTCTTCCATCTCCTCTGATTTTTAAAAGGGATGTGGCCTTTGAACATCCTTTGGAACTTATTGTAGTATATGGTAGAGGATGATGGTTTATCCTTTTCCCCTCACTCAAACTGCTTTTCCTTTTTTTCCTGGCAATTCTTTTCCAATGGGGGGTTCTTCCCCAAGTCATTTATGTTCTCGGGCTTATCAAGCCTTAGATTATGGTGTTCCTTTGTTTCTGATCGACTTTTCTAATTTTTGAATCGGTCTCGAAGCATCTTGATTATTGTTTTGGAGCACCGAATGCTCTCATAGTAAACAGACAGCAGACGTAAACAGAGCAGAGGCTCACGTTCTCCCAGAGGTCCTCAAACTTTTTAACCAGGGGGCCAGTTCACCGTCCCTCGGACTGTTGGAGGGCCAGACTATAGGAAAAACAAAAACTTTGTTTTGTGGGCCTTTAAATAAAGAAACTTCCTGGCCCTGGGGGAGGGGGATAAACGTCCTCAGCTGCCACATCTGGCCCGCGGGCCGTAGTTTGAGGACCCCTGCTCTATACCTTTGGTTCAGCCGAGGAACTGCAAAGAGGGCTGATAAAGCATGTTTCCCGCCTCTCAGGAGAGAGCGATGAGACGATATTATAGGGATGGCCATTTTTGGACTCAGTCAAGTGTTTTCTTTTGCTTGATTTTTCTTACTTAAAGCAAAGGAGAGCTCTATTGACGTGGATGTGGAGAGGGGACGGCAGTCATCGGGACTAGTCAACAGTGCGACCAAGTACCGAGGGAATGTTAAACACGTGGCTGCTATAGCCTAACAGACCTTAGAGGCCTGTCTTCTTCAGCCTTTGCCCAGTATCCTTTAGATGGTGAACGCAAAACTTTGAATAGATGGATAAATAAGTAAAATAAGCCTCACGAGAGGCTTTTGGGTGCCCTCTGCAGGGGGGAGAAAGAATCAAAACTGACTTTCAAGTCTTAGGTACATTTAGCCCTCACCACCTTGGAAGGGAAGGCCCACTTCTCTAACCGTTTTCTGAAAGCTAAGGAAAGGGACATGTAAGGGTGGGAGCAGTCTGCCCGGGATGGGGACTATCTGGAGTTTTTGAAGATTCTTCTCTTGAGCCTTGCCTTTTAGCACAACGTCATTGCAGATGAATCACTCCCAGTTGAAGGTTAGGCGGGAGCTCCTCAACTGAACAGTGAAATGGATTTTGAGACAGGAATTTCCTTGCACTTCTATCAGGGTCTGAAAAATGCTGTTGAAACTGGAGTTGGAGCTTGGAAAATATATCTGCTGTGAATTCCTGCGGGAATGGGGCCTCTCAGCTCTTATTTTCACTCCTACCAGTACAAAAAGCAAATAAAGCAGCCTGACATCCATTCCCTGTGATCCAAACATTGGTTGTCCGGTTGACTTCGCTGTAGTGTGTTTCACGTAGAAGTGCTATTTTGCCTTATAAATTTAGGTTGAATTCATTAAGAAACTCTCTCAAGTTTGCGGCAAAAACTCATTTCTAAAGCTGATCACTTTGATGATAGCAATCGAAGGCAATTTTCCTCGTTCAGAAGAATGGCCATTTCAGTCTCAATCTTACAAAATCCTGTCAGAACCTTTGCTTTTCTTGTCGTGATGTGTTGGGGGGTGCACGGATAACAGGAAAGAAAGTGTTACAGTACGATGGTACCTACGGCACCGTTGCGCTACAGCCGCAGCACCGAGATTCGTACAGGGATGAGAGCACCGTGTCCGGAATCGGTCAGAGTCAGAGGCGACATGAAAATGTCCCGGTGTGGCTGCGTGCCAGCGTGATGCGGATTCAAACACGGCAAAACCATTCTTAGCTCGCTGGCCGTGGGACAACGGGCGGCTCTATTATTGCTGACTCCTGGGCTAGACTTGGAGATGCTCACGCTCTATGAGTTCGAGATGGGGATGGGATGGAATTAGTCCAGAACAGAAGGTCCAAGGTGTGAGTGGAGATGCCCGACGGTGTTGCTAATGGGAAAGGAAGCCTAGAACTTCTCTTCTAGGGCTGGCCTTTTGGGCCCTTTGAGCTGATCCTTTCCCCTCTTGATTCGTGGTAATTTGTGCCCCACAGATGGTAAGCCTTCCGAGAATAGGGCCCGTATTGGATCTCCGACTGCAGCAGCAGCTTCACTGCTGGATCTTTCCCACAGATGGGGCTGAATTCAGTGCAATTCTCGTGTGTTGTTTTTGTCTGATCTTTGGGGTAGGAGAACTTCCCCCGGATTCCTCTAATGAGTGCCAGTGATTGCTCTAAGGCAGGTGAAAAGGTGGGCCCTGGCTGGCTGTGGAGAGCCTGGGGGAGGGCCAGACCTTTGGCTGTAAAGGCACACCCTGGGAGGGAGTAGATCCGAGCTCCTAGGGAGCTAGTCCGAGCCCCCAGGGAGCTGAGGGAGCAGGTCTGAGCCCCCAGGGAGCTGAGGGAGCAGGTCTGAGCCCCCAGGGAGCTGAGGGAGCAGGTCTGAGCCCCCAGGGAGCTGAGGGAGCAGGTCTGAGCCCCCAGGGAGCTGAGGGAGCAGGTCTGAGCCCCCAGGGAGCTGAGGGAGCAGGTCTGAGCCCCCAGGGAGCTGAGGGAGCAGGTCTGAGCCCCCAGGGAGCTGAGGGAGCAGGTCTGAGCCCCCAGGGAGCTGAGGGAGCAGGTCTGAGCCCCCAGGGAGCTGAGGGAGCAGGTCTGAGCCCCCAGGGAGCAGGTTTGAGTGGCCCCATGAATGACATCAGAGCAAGTGGCTTCCTCTGTTCCACCTCTGTTGGTGAAATTTTTCTTTAAGGATCAAGCCCCGGTATTGGGAACGTGGAAGTGAAGGGCGGGAGGCCGGCTTATCCTGCTGCTCACTTTCATTTGTGGAGAGGACAATGTTTTAGGGCTTGGTGAACTTGGCTGGGCCAGCCAAGAGACCTGGTGGGTCTGGTTCGGGCCTTCTGCGTTCCCTCAACTTGCAACCAGAATTTGGGAACGGGATTGTAGCGTGCTGAAGCTAGGAAGCCTTTGGCTCGTCTATTACAGCTCCCTGTTGTACAGCTTGGGGAAACTGAGGCTTGGGGAGCTCAAATGTCTTGATTAAAATCACGTAGGTGGTAAGGAGCTGAGCTTCATTTGGACCCTCTGCTCCTAATCTACTAAGCCACGCTGCCCGTGAGAATCGGTTGGTTTGGCTCAGAGGGAAGAACTGACTAATTCCCCCTGGGAGAAGGTTGAGAAGGATGGAAATAAAGGCATTACACCCTAGTGGTGGGCAGCTGGCGGGGGGCTGCAGTGAATAGAGTGTTGGGCCTTCCGTCAGGAAGACGAGTTCGAATCTGGCTTCATCCACTTAACTGGCTGTGCAACCCTGGGCAGGTCACTGTTCGCCTCAGTTTCCTCATCAGTAAAATGAGCTGGAGCAGGAAATGGCAGACCACTCCAGTATCTCTGCCGAGAAAATGGGGTCACAGAGAGTTAGCAGTTCAGAATGACTGAACTGATAGCCACTGGACTCTGATAGAAGGCTGCATTCACCAGTAGCAGGAGTGTCCCAAGTTCAAGCAAATCGTGGGAGGGGGCAGAATCAGAACCCAAACCTGACTGGGCTCTGGGCGTCGCCGACCTCAAGGGGGGTGTGATTGATCGGCTCTGTCCGAAGCCTAAGAGAAGAGGCAGAGAGGAGTTTGGGAAAAAAATCCTTCGGGGTCAAATGCCACTTCTGCTGTTTAATAGCTGTGAAACTGTAGACAGGGTTAGCTTCTAGGAGCCTCAGTTTCCTTACCTGTAAAATGGGGCTAATCCTACCTATGAGACCTGTCTAGTGGGGCATTTGTGAAGAGCACCTTTCGGGAACAGCAATGACTTGAATTTTTCTCTCAGTCTGTGGCCCCTTCGTAGAGTGACCTTTGGCAGTCTCAGAGTTTGTCCCTTCTCAGGCTACAGGAGCATTTAGAACCTAGAACCATGTAACAGTAGAGACTGAAAAGAGGGAACAGCTTTTTTTAAGCACTGCGTGTGCTAGGCTCAGTGCTATTTGCATATATGTTTCCATTTGAGCCTCACAGCTACCTGTGATGTGAGAGAAATGAAAATCAGTCCCATTTTATAGCCGTGGAAACTGGGACACATAGAGCTAAGTGACTTGGCTAGGGTCTCACAGCTATTCAGTATTTGAGTCCTGATTTGAACTGTGGCACCCTCTAGTGGCTTGGCATGGCAAGCCTGGCTTTACAGCTGTAGGTGTTGAGCTAAAGGCTTCCTGGGAAAGGGACCACTTCCTAGGAAATCACTTGGTCGTCCTCAGTTTCCTTTATAAAGCAGAGAACTGAACGCTTAAAGACTAAAAAGCAGCAGCGCTGGGGGTCTTCTGGGTAAGGAGGCCAGAAAAGTGGATTCAGATCTGAACTTGGACACTTCCCAGCTGTGTGACCTTGAACAAGTCACTTTGCTCTGTGTGCTTCAGTTTCCTCATCTGTAAAATGGGAGTGATAGTAGCAAGGCCCTCTCAGGGTGCTCGTGAGGATCAAGCGAGCTAGTAATCGTAAAGAGCTCGCCAAGCAGCGGGTGCGATGGAAATGTTAGCTATTCTTGATTCCTGGTGTATGAACTTTGAAAAGGTGATGAGCTCTCGTGGGCAGAGATGCCGGAGTCTGGAAGATCTGGGCCCGATTCGTACCGTGGGCCCTCATTAGCTTCTTTAAACCTCAGTTTCCTTGTCTGTCAAATAACAGTCACCTCCAGATGAATGAAAGTCTCAGGCTTTCCCAGCATGCTCTTTCCCTAGCACCTGAGCAGGCGGGAGGGTTGGGGTGCGGTGCTACTGCTGGGCTGGAACAATGAGTCTTCCTCCACGGCCCCCCAAAATTCATTTTCCTTAACGGTTTTGTAGACAAGGAATGGGCTGATTTTCTGTCTCCAGTGACTCCACGTGGCGCAGCCGGCTCGGGGTGTGAATTTCGATCTCGGTCGCCCGGCGGCCGGGGGCCCCGGCAGCGGTGGAGCCCGGCGTTTCTAGGGAGAAGTGAAGGCCGGTCGGGGGTTGGCACCAGCAGGTTCCACTCTGGCACCTCTGGGAGCCATTTGCCACATGCCGGCCCAGCCCAGTGTGCTTTTGCATCGGCCCGGCGCCCGTGAGACCACATGGTGACTGTCGGACGCCTCGCTGCAAGGCTCCCGGCTTTAGGGTCCGAGACGCGGATTTCAATCCTATTTCTGCCCTTTGGCCTCGAATGCCAAGTGGAGCACTCTGTATGTGATCTCTAGGAGGGGAAAGACTTTAGATTGCAGAAGATTTTGCTTTGAGTCCCGGAGGCAACAGGAGGCGACAGGAAGCCCCTGGAGTTGAAGGAGTGGGAAATCTCTGTTTAAGGAAAGTCTCTCTGTGAGAGAATGGAGGATGGACTGGATCAGGAAGAGGATGGAGCCCAGCTCCCTCCCCCACCAGCAGCTGCTGCTCTGGGCCAGGGAGCAAGGGCTGAGGGCATGGGCCAGGCTGGGGGCAGGGGCAGGGGAGAGCAGAAAGACATTAAGTGGAAGTGAGAGGTCGAGGCAACCATTTGGATACAGAGGATGAGAAAAGGGAGCCAGGAGTCCAGGGTCCCACAGACCTTTGCTAAGCCTTTTACTTTCCTGGGGTGCCTGTCTCCCTTCCATAAAGTGAGGGGATTAGCCGCTGAGGCTCTGCGTGGCGGTGGGTCTGCTCCAACATGGTGTCTTTTGGGCCCTGTGGCCGAGCAGGTTCAAATGTAACGGGGGCATTTTTGACAAAATAAATATACAACTGAGCTTCCATAAGTGTATTTGAAAACCAAGTCAGTCTGTGTGGAAGGGATCCTGGTGGGGGCCGGTGGGGGCTTGTGCTGGGTCCCGGCGGCCCAGTGTGACCAACGGGGCCGGAGCTGGAGGCCGGGAGCATCTCGGCTTAGGAGCGGACACATCTTAGTTGTGTGGGGGTCACCCTGCCGGCGTCTTTTACCTGCAGGAAATGGGGTGGTCCTTCTCAGCCCCAATGAAATGAGCTTCTTCTGGAGCTGGGGGGTCCTGGATCTCGAGGGGCCTTGAGGGCTCCTCATTGTACCTTGTCTCTGCCTCTGCCTCAGGGGAACTGGCTTTAGATGAGGGCCACATTTGGGCTGCTCGGCCACCCTTTCTTTTCTTGCAAGATCTGTATGGCCTTGGGCTGTTGGTCCATGCTGGGTTTCTTTCCTTCCTTCCTTCCTCCCTTCCTTCCTTCCTTCCTTCCTTCCTTCCTTCCTTCCCTCCCTCCCTCCCTCCTTTGTTTCCTTCCTTTCCTCCTTCCTTCCTTCCTTCCCTCCTTCCCTCTTTCCTTTCCTCCTTCCTTCCTCCCTCCCTCCCTTCCTGACTTCCTCCCTCCCTCCCTTCCTTCCTTCCTTCCTCCCTCCCTCTCTTTTTTCCTCCTTCTCTCCCTCCCTCCCTTCCTTCCTCCCTTCCTCCCTCCCTCCCTTCCTCCCTCCCTCCCTCCCTTCCTCCCTTCCTCCCTTCCTTCCTTCCTCCGTTCCTTCCTTCCTTCTTCCCTTCCTCCCTCCCTTCCTTCCTTCCCTCCTTTCTTCCTTCCTTCCCTCCTTCCCTCCTTCTCTCCCTCATTTACTCATTCATCATTCATTCAACAGGCTTTTATGAAGTGAATTGTCAGGGGCCCTGAATGCCAGACAGAGCACTTTATATTTATTCCCAGAGGTAACGGGATTTAGGGGAGGACACGGAATGTGTGTGTGTGTGTGTGTGTGTGTGTGTGTGTGTGATGATGTGATTGTGTCTGTGCTTTGGGGAGAATCTCTTTGGTGGCTGACTGGAGCGGGGTGAGACCTGAAGCAGGCAAACCCCTCCCTTCCCAGCAGGCTATTGTAATAGCCCAGGCGGGAGGTGATGAGGGAGGGCCCGCTGGAGGGGCTAGCAGTGTCCGAGGGGGGAAGGGGGCGTATCCCAGAGATGCTGTGAAGGTGGAAGCGATAGGCCTTGGCAACAGCTTAGATACGGGGAGGGCTTGTGGGAGGGAGACTGAGGAATCCAGGGTGACTGAGCCTCCACAATCACAGGGCAGGGGGAGGGGTTGCCAGAAACCCATTGGATGAGGGGCTTGAAAAGGAAGTGCATTTTGTGTGTGAGAGAGTAGGTAGGGAACGTATCCCTTTACCCTTTGCAACACTGGAGTAGGGACCGTGTGCAAAGGTTACTCTCCCCTCTCATTTGGGGAGATGCCTGGGCTTTATCTCATCTCCATAGCAACCCCCGGGCCCTTTCCACCCACTGGGCTGTGGGGGAGGTTTTTTTTCCCTTTTTTGTTCTCAGGTTTTCCTCTCCCTCTGTCCCTCCAACCCATTCTCCAACCCCAGCCAGATCCTTGTGTGGCCGAGGAGGGAAGCGGGGGCTTTGTCTTGTTTCGGGGGCCCTAGCTTTCAGGCTCCCTCCAAAACGCAGGGCTAGGCTTACAGGGTGGAGTTGTCCTCCAAGTGAGGAGCCCCAGAAGCCTCCAGAAAGGTTTGTAACAAAGGCCTGAGCCCCAAGCCCCGGCCCAGGAAAAAGCTACGGAAACAGCCGTCCTTGCTCGGGCAATTCCCTCCGCTTGGCTGCCGGGGCTTGGCTGCCGTGAAGGAGGCCCCGCTTAGACCTCCTTTCTGTCACAACAGGGCCTCAACCTTGGAGAGCTCCAAGGCCCACACGGATGCTCCTTTTCTCCCCCATCTTAGCGGAGGAACTAAGGCCCAGAAGTGAGCTGGCGTGGGGGAGGAAAGGGGGGAAGAAGGCCCCGAGGGGGTGTGTGAGGCTGTAGATGGGGCTGGGTGGGTTGGGCTCAGACCTCCTCCCTTCCTCTATAGCTCCTTACCTTGGGACTCTTTCATGGGACAGATTATCGTAGAACAAGTTCTCTCCGGTTAGAGAACTCATCCTGAAGCTGCGTGGGACCTGTGGTCTCACGCTTGGGCCTCTGGGTGTGAGGTAGGCCCAGTCCTGGGCAGGGGCTTTAGCTCGACCATTTTGAGGAGCTCCCATCACTCCCCTCTTCCCTACTACAAATAACCAGATGAGTCTTATGAGGAATGACATTTGGCTTGGGCTCTTCTGTTATTGTTTCCCATGGTTCCCACTGGTTCCCCACTAGGGGGGATCCCACTGGGGCCGATGGCAAGGTGACTCGCTGCCTGCACACCTGTGAGTCCTAGTTCCCAATCATGTCCTTGGCATGTTCATCCCCGACCTGGGGTGGAGGCTGGGAACCCACCGGGGAGCTCACTGAGCACATTCTCTGGGAAGAGAAACACCAGGGTCTCTGATGGCTGTGTACACGTGGGTAGGGCAGCGGTGTAGACCAAAATGACCTGAAGAGGGAGTCGGGGGAAAGCCGGTCATTCCTGGAGGCGAGGAAGGAAGCTGAACGAGAAAATTAGCTCCAAAGGTTGAGAGGAGCAGACAGGAGATACTCGGGCAAAGTAGATCCGGCCTCAACACAGCAAAACGGCCAGGCCCGATTGTGGCCGGCCTTCTGGCTTAACAGTGGGGCACTGAGCCCCTGGCCCCAGGGGGGCCGGAGCAGAGAACTGGCAGGCTGGACCTCAGGGGATGGGGTTCCTGCTCACGGTGGGGGCCTGCCCAGGTAGTGGCTTTGGGGCAGATGGGACCAAGAAGGGAGAAGCTTCTCTATTCAGGGACAGGAGCTCTATGTAAAGGGCGGCCAATGTTGCTGGGCACTCAGAGGGCACAGGGAGGACGGAGGCGAACGGTTCTCTAGAAGTGCTTCGTCGTGTCTGTTTTGGGTTTGGATTCCTGAGTTTGGAGCAAGTAGCTCTAAAGAATACCACCAAGATGCCCGTGTTTGTTCTCAATCATGACCAAGGGTCAAGCTGTTTGGAACCTCTGGTCCTCCTCCCCCCATTCCTTCCTCCCTCCTTCCCTCCCCCCATCTTTCTTCCTCTTCCCTCCCTCCCTCCTTCCTTCCTTCCTTCCTCCCTCCCTCTTTCCTTTCTTCCTTCCTCCCTCCTTCCTTCCTTCCTTCCTCCCTTCCCTCTTCCCTTCCCTTCTTCCTTTCTTCCTTCCTTCCTTCCTTCCTCCCTCCTTCCCTCTTCCCTTCCTTTCTTCCTTCCTTCCTTCCTTCCTCCCTCCCTCTTCCCTTTCTTCCTTCCTCCCTCCCTCCTTCCCTCTTCCTTCCTTCCTTCCTTCTTCCTTCCTTCCTTCCTTCCTTCCTTCCTTCTTCCTTCCTTCCTTCCTTCCTTCCTTCCTTCCTTCCTTCCTTCCTCCTCCCTTCCTTCCTTCCTCCCTTCCTTCCTTCCTTCCTTCCTTCCCTCTTCCCTTCCCTTCTTCCTTTCTTCCTTCCTTCCTTCCTTCCTTCCTTCCTTCCTCCCTCCTTCCCTCTTCCCTTCCTTTCTTCCTTCCTTCCTTCCTTCCTTCCTCCCTCTTCCCTTTCTTCCTTCCTCCCTCCCTCCCTTCCTTCTTCCTTCCTTCCTTCCTTCCTTCCTCCCTTCCTTCCTTCCTTCCTTCCTTCCTTCCTTCCTTCCTTCCTTCCTTCCTTCCTTCCTTCCTTCCTTCCTTCCTTCCTTCTTCTCTCTTCCTTCCTTCCTGTGAAGGCACTGGTGAGCCCAACACATATATGACCTATGAGGGCAGAGGGCAGTCTCGTCCACGACTGGGTGAGGCTCTGTGTCTGGAGGATGGATGCCTCAGGGTCTGACTAACTGGGTGCCAGGGCTGATGGGGCAGGTACTATTCTTAACTTGAGCTAAACTATGCCCATGGGTGCCTGATGATGCCATCGTGGCTGTTGGATCCCGCAGTCCTAAGGGAAAAACAAAGTGGCAGCCAGAACCAGTGGCGGGGGGTGGGGCCTGGAAGCCAAGGCTCTTTCCAGGATGTGTTCTAGCAGAGCAGGCGTGTGGAGGGTTTGAGAAGAAAGATAGTTGGGTCCTTCAGGGTCCTGAGAAGATGAAGAGCCTAAGGCACATTTTGGGACCCAGGTGTTATTGGTTACAAATGCTTTATAAGGAAAGCCACTGAATTCTAGGATGAGAATGAGAGGAAGAGGAGCTACCCAGAAGGCTGTGGAGGAAGAGGTGTCCTCCAGGGTGTGCTAGACTCAGTCCAACTCCAGGCAGGAACTCATCACTGAGAAATTAGGATGACTTTGTGAGGTAATTCCCCCCTTCCTTTTCCCCCAGTGTACCCCCTTCCTCTTTTAAAGCTCCCAAGTCCTGCCTCTTTTTCTCATTCTGTTTAGAAACAGATTTTTTCTGGGGAAATTTTGACTTCTTCCCTTCAGCGTGTTTCCAGGTTGGCTGTTTTTCTGGAGAAACACATGGCTTTTTCTGCAATTTTCTTCAACCCTTTGACCTTGTTTTAATATCCGTTGCTGTCTCATGAACTCGTTCGATCCTGTTTGCTCCGTTCCTGTTTTGGGAACGTTTGCCACCTGGAGAGGACCTCTTGGACCACCCTGTGGATCCTTCTTCTGCTCTGTTCCCATTTTTTGTTCCTTATTTTCCTCTAGTGCTCAGAATTCATTTTTAAAAAAATAATTATAACTTTTTATTGACAGAATAATGGGTAATTTTTTCCAGCATTATCCCTTGCACTCACTTCTGTTCTGACTTTTCCCTCTCTCCCTCCACCCCCTCCCCCAGATGGCAAGCAGTCCTTTACATGTTAAATAGGTTACAGTATATCCTAGATACAGTATATGTGTGCAGAACCAAACAGTTTTCTTGTTGCACAGGGAGAATTGGATTCAGAAGGTAGAAATAACCCAGGAAGAAAAACAAAAGTGCAAGCAGTTTATATTCATTTCCCAGTGTTCTTTCTTTGGGTGTAGCTGCTTCTGTCCATCTTTGATCAATTAAGGCTTCCTTTATCGAAGAAATCCACTTCCATCAGAATACGTCCTCATACAGTATCATTGTTGAAGTATATAATAATCTCCTGGTTCTGCTCATTTCACTTAGCATCAGTTCATGTAAGTCTCTCCAGGCCTCTCTGTATTCATCCCGCTGGTCATTTCTTACAGAACAATAATATTCCATAGCGTTCATATGCCACAATTTACCCAGCCATTCTCCAATTGCTGGGCATCCTTTCATTTTCCAGCTTCTAGCCACCACAAACAGGGCGGCCACAAACATTTTGGCACATACAGGTCCCTTTCCCTTCTTTAGTATCTCTTTGGGGTATAAGCCCAGTAGAAACACTGCTGGATCAAAGGGGATGCACAGTTTGATAACTCTTTGGGAATAGTTCCAAATCGTTTCTCCAGAATGGCTGGATGTGTTCACAATTCCACCAACAATGCATCGGAATTCATTTTTAGAGAGATTAAAGAGGCTTTGGGGGGGAGGCGCTTCCTGCAGATGTCCTAGGATTTCTGTGGGACTTTGTGCCTGAGCCATGTGCTTTAAGGCTTTGCTTCTGGCTCCAGTTTTCACACACTTCTCTAGGTGTGCCTCAAGTTTTTTTCTTTCTTTCAGCTTCTTGTCTGAGGCTATGGGAGCCAGCCTCTGGGTACCTGTGCATGGAAGGCCTGGGCTTTCCTTGCTGCCGGTGCCATGTAGTCCCAGGATCCCAGGAGATAGCTCAGGCTGGGAAAAGCCAGCTTCCAGCGCTCCCAAAGGCACCTGACCCTTTTGCTCCAATGCCAATCGTGGCTCTCCCCAGGCCCAGCTTTCCTGGCCTAGGCCTAGGTTTGAGCAGCAGTAGTTGCTGCTGGCTCCATCCTCTGGTTCAGAACAAAACCATGGGCTTCCCTTGCTCTGGGCTGGACTAGAAGCTCAAAGCCATACCCTACTCCGGGTTTGGGATACAAGCCCCCCACGACTGCTGCAGCTGCTGGCTTTTGGACTCTCTCTTACTACACGAGCCAGGGCCACCCGAAACAGCTCCCTGCCCTCCCCCAGCCATCTTCCCCCATCATGACACAGGACTCCTTTCTCTCCATCCAAGTACATGTCCCTAAGCTCACCCTGGCCTTCCCTAACCCAGCACCGGACACTTACTTCCCCCATCCCGGCTCAGGTCCCCTTCTCGATGCACTTTGGATCTGGGGCCCAGAAGTGGCCCCATCGCAACCGCCAGGCTCAGTCCTGGGCCGCCTTTGTTTATCCCCGGGTGCGCCGTACTTATCGCCCCTCCCCACCAACATTTACTAACCGATCACCTCTCAGTCACTGACCTGGACCGCACAGAGAACTCACTGGGACTTTTTCTGGTTTTGTTTCCCAACAGGCCTCAGTCTGGTGTCGCTTCTAGAGCTGTTTGGAGGAACTGTGCCCGGGAGCTGAGCTGCCACGCCTCTCACTGCTCCGCCATCTTGGCCCCGCCCCCTGC
Organism: Antechinus flavipes; assembly: GCF_016432865.1. Lineage (NCBI taxonomy): Eukaryota > Metazoa > Chordata > Mammalia > Dasyuromorphia > Dasyuridae > Antechinus > Antechinus flavipes. The sequence goes on along the minus strand of NC_067404.1, from coordinate 84,582,048 downwards.
GCCAGGCCCATTTCAGGTTCATTTTACTCACTCCGTTCCCATTGTCGGGTGCCGTCTGCCCAGTCCTGCCTCCTTTTCTTGCCATTGGTTCCCATTAAGAAAAAGCTTTCGGACAGAGCGGCCCAGAACTGGGTTGGCTCGGAAGGATCCCAGGTCATTCTGCTGGAGCTGTGACATCAGAGTCAGACCTGAATTCACTGAATCCTCACCACAACCTTTGGAGGGAGGGCTGGCTTTAGCTCTACTTTACAGTTGGGAAAACTGAGGCTAAGAGAAATAAAACTGCCTTTCCCAAGAGTCCCAGGATTCACACTCATCTGATCGTAACATAGTGACTTCCCCATCACTGTAAATATGTGAGCAGAGACTTGATGGAGCCCCACCCACAGAGATTATAAAAAAGATGTCTTGACCGTGACTTGGTCTGACCCTGCAGAAAAGAGGGCCTAAAACGGCCATGTCCCTCACCCTGCTGCTTGCTGGGTACTCAGAGGAGTTGAAAGCAGAGGGAGCAGCCGTGCCCTCCCCCCATTCCCATCACTACAGGAGGTGAGAGCAGAAGGAGAGGTCACAGAACCCCCTCCCCCCCCCTGCCATGCACAGCACCGCCCCCTTCCCAGATCGCCACTGGATCTCTTTTCGGGGGAGCAAAGAGCCGGCGGGAACGTGGGGACCCCAGTTGCCGTGGCTGTAACGTCATGGGCCGATGCCCCCTGAGAGGCCGGGCAGCTTTGGGAATGGGGAAGGGCCGGATGCAGAGCGAGGGAAGGAGGAGGAGGAGAAAGCAACAGGGGAGAGAGGAAGTGGCCTCCTGGGACATGATGGGGCCCAGCTGGGTCCCGGGGAGCACAGAACTCTCTGCCTCCAAAAGAGTGGGGGCCTCCAGGGGGCAGCGATCCACTTGCCGGCAGCTCCGGCCCACGGGCTGCCTTCTAAGGATTCTTTATCCACAGGGGAGGCTTGCTCACCGGCCCGGGGACCATTTGGCGATCAATTTCAGACCAAAGCAAAATGCTTTTTATCCAAAATGTTTTAAACAGGAACTCCCGCTCGGTCCTTTGGCCAGTAGGTCTGGGCCATACTCTCAGGGTGTGCCTGACTCTGTGGGAGCGCCCACCTCCCCGAGGCTCCTTCTAAAAGCTGCTCCCTGAAGGGGCGATGGCCACTCTCCTGCCTCCGGCCCCAGTGCCCACCCTGGGGCTCTGTGCAGAGTAAGCACCCAGTGTGGACTCTTTCATTCATTCTTTAATCTGCAGCCACAAGGGAACTTCGACATCTTGTACGGTATCTTCATATGGCACAGGAGGAAACTGAGGCACTGAGAGGAGAAGGGCCCCGGACAGCTAAGCGGCGCGGTGGCCAGAGCTCCGGGCCGACAGTTAGGAACGCAAACTAGCGTGCCAATCTTGCCTCGCATACTCCTTAGCTGGGTGGCTCCCAGAAAACCACTTAACTTCCCTGTGCCTCAGTTTCCTTGTCTGTAAATTGGGGATGATAAAAGCCTCTCCCTCCCATGGTTGTTAGTTGGGAGATAACATATCAAGTATTTGGCGAACTCTGAAGTGCTAAAGGAACCGCTCAAGGCTGCCAAGACTGGCAGTGATGTGGCCTTCTGAGTTCCCAGTTCTTTCTCAATGAGTCAAAGGTCTGTCTGTCTCCTCTCCCTTGTCCTGGAGGATATTTGGGGGGAGGGGGAGCCAAGTGCTTTGCAAACCTTAAAGCTGGGGGGTGGGGTGGGTTGGGGAATTATATATATTATATATAATATGCAATTTATATAATACTATGTATTATATAGCATGTTATACATAATATATTTGGGGGGAGAGAAAGGACAAAAAGGAAAGAAGGGAGAAAGAGAAAGACAGACAGAAGAGAGAGGAAGGAAAAAAGAAAAAGAAGAGACAGTGTGTGTGTGTGTGTGTTGTGTGTGTGTGTGTGTGTGTGAAAGAGAGCGAGAGAGACAGAGAGAAAGAGAGAGAGAGAGAAGGAACTAGATTGTGTGTGTGTGCCAGAAAGAAACAGATTGTGTGAGAGAAAAAGAAAGAGATTGTGTGTATATGAAAGAGAAGAAGGGGGAGACAGATTGTGTGTGTGTGAGAGAGACTGAAAGAGAGATAAAGAGCATGTGTCTGTGTGTATGTGTGAAGAGAAAGAAAGAAACAGATTGTATGTGACTGTGTGTGAAAGAAACAGATTGTGTGTATGTGTGAGAGAGAAACAGATTGTGTGTGTGAGAGTGTGTGTCTGAGAAACAGATTGTGTATATGATAAACAGATTGTGTATGTGGATGTGAGAAAGAAACAGATTTAGTGTGTGTATGTGAGAGAAAGAAACAGATTGTATGTGAGTGTGTGAGAGAGAAACAGATTTTGTGTGTGTGTGTGTGAGAAAGAAACAGATTGTGTGTATGAGAGAAACAGATTGTGTGTTTGTGAGTGTGTGTGTGAGAAAGAAATAGATTGTGTGTGTGAGAGAAAGAAACAGATTGCATGTTTGTGTGTGAGAGAGAAAGAAACAGATTGTGTGTGTGAGTGTGTGTGTGAGAAAGAAACAGATTGTGTGTGTATGTGAGAAAGAAAGAAACAGATTATGTGTGTGTAAGTGTGTGTGTGAGAGAAAGAAACAGATTGTGTGGTGTGTGAGAAAGAAACAGATTGTGTGTGAGAGAGAGAGAAAGGGGGAGAAACAGATTGTGTGTATGTGTATGTCAGAGAGACAGAAACAGATTGTGTGAGTGTGTGTGTGAGAGAAAGAAACAGATTGTGATTATGTATGTGTCAGAAAGAGAGACAGAAACGATTGTGTGTGTATGAAAGAGAAAAAGGGGGAGACAGATTGTGTTTGTGTATGAGAGAAAAACAGATTTTGTGTGTGTGTGTGTGTGTGTGAGAGACTGAAAGAGAGATAGAGTAAGTGTGTGTGTGTATGTGTGTGAAAAACACAGAAACAGGTTGTATGCATGTAAGAGAAAGGGGGGAGACACAGATTTGTGTGACTGTGTGTGAGAGAGAAAGAAACAGATTGTGTTTGTGTGTATGAGAGAGAGAGAGAAAGGGAGATACAGAGAGAGTAAATGTGTGTGTGAGAGAGAAAGAAACAGATTGTGTATGTGTGTGAGAGAGAGTAAAAGAGAGATACAGAGAAAGTGTGTGTAAGAGAAAAAAAGAAACAGATTGTGTGTGTGTGTGTGTGTGAGAGAGAAAGAAACAGATTGTGTGAGGAAGAAACAGATTGTGTGAGGGTGTATGTGTGTGTGTGTGTGTTTGTGTGTGTGTGTGTGTGTGAGAGAGAGAGAGAGAGAGAGAGAAAGAGAGACAGAGAGAAATAGATTGTGTGCATGTGTGCCAGAAAGAAACAGATTGTGTGTGTGTAAGAGAAAGAAACAGATTACGTGTGAGAGAAAGAGATTGTGTGTATGTGTGTGTCAGAAAGAGAGACAGAAACAGATTGTGTGTGTATGAAAGAGAAGAAGGGGGAGAGAGATTGTGTGTGTGTGAGAGAGAAAAACAGATTGTGTGTGTGAGTGTGTGTGAGAAGCATTGTGTGAGAAAGAAACAGACTGTGTGTGTGTGTGAGAGAGAGAGAAAAATAGATTATGTGTGTGTAAATGTGTGAGAAAGAAACAGATTGTGTGTGTGAGAGAAACAGATTGTGTGTGTGTGAAAGAGAAACAGATTGTGTGTGTGTAAGAAAGAAACAGATTGTGTGTGTGAGTATGTCTGTGAGAGAGAAAGAAACAGATTGTGTGTTTGTGAGTGTGTGTGAGAAAAAAAGAAACAGATTGTGTGTGTGAGAGAGAAAGAAACAGATTATGTGAGTATGTGTGTGAGAGAAAGAAACAGATTGTGTGTTTGTAAGTGTGTGTGAGAAAAAAAGAAACAGGTTGTGTGTATGAGTGTGTGTGTGAGAGAAAGAAACAGACTGTGTGTATGAGTGTGTGAGAAAAAAGAAACAGATTGTGTGAGAGAGAGAAAGAAACAGATTGTGTGTGAGTATGTGAGAGAGAAAGAAACATTGTGGGTTTCTGAGTGTGGGTGTGAGAGAAACAGATTGTGTATGTGAATGTGAATGTGAGAAAAAGAAACAGATTGTGTGTTTGTGAGTGTGTGTGAGAAAAAGAAACAGATGGTGTGTGAGAGAGAAACAGTTTGTGTGTGTGTCTGTGAGAGAGAAAGAAATAGATTATGTGTGTGTAAATGTGTGTGAGAGAGAAACAGATTGTGTGTGTGAGAGAAACTGATTGTGTGTGTGAGTGTGTGTCTGTGAGAGAGAAACAGATTGTGTGTGTGAGTGTGTGTCTGTGAGAGAGAAACAGATTGTGTGTTGGTAAGTGTGTGAAAAAAAGAAACAAATTGTGTGTGTGAGTGTGTGTCTGTGAGAGAGAAAGAAACATTGTGTGTTTGTGAGTGTGTGAAAAAAAGAAACAGATTGTGTGTGTATGAGAGAGAAACAGATTGTGTGTGTGTGTGTGTGTGTGAGAAAGAAACAGACTGTGTGTGTGAGTGTGTGTCTGTGAGAGAGAAAGAAACAGATTGCGTGTTTGTGAGTGTGTGTGAGAAAAAAGAAACAGATTGTGTGAGAGAGAAAGAAACAGATTGTGTGTGAGTATGTGAGAGAGAAAGAAACATTGTGGGTTTCTGAGTGTGTGTGTGAGAGAAACAGATTGTGTATGTGAGTGTGTATTGAGAAAAAGAAACAGATTGTTTGCTTGTGAGTGTGTGTGAGAGAGAAACAGTTTGTGTGTGTGTCTGTGAGAGAGAAAGAAATAGATTATGTGTGTGAGAGAGAAAGAAATAGATTATGTGTGTGAGAGAAAGAAACTGATTGTGTGTGTGTGAAAGAAAGAAACAGATTGTGTGTGTGAGTGTGTGTCTGTGAGAGAGAAAAAAACAGATTGTGTGTTGGTGAGTATGTGAAAAAAAGAAACAGATTGTGTGTGTATGAGAGAGAAACAGATTGTGTGTATGTGTGTGTGAGAAAGAAACAGATTGTGTGTGTGTGAGAGAGAGAGAAAAAGAAATAGATTATGTGTGTGTAAATGTGTGAGAGAGAAAGAAACAGATTGTGTGTGTAAGAAAGAAACAGATTGTATGTTTGTGAATGTGTGAAAGAGAAAGAAACAGATTGTGTGTGTATGAGAGAGAAACAGATTGTGTGTGTGTGTGTGTGTGTGGGGGGGGGGGGGCGTGTGAGAAAGAAACAGATTATGTGTGTGTGTCTGTGAGAGAGAAAGAAATAGATTATGTGTGTGTAAATGTGTGTGAGAAAGAAACAGATTGTGTGTGAGAGAGAAACAGATTGTGTGTGTGTAAGAAAGAAACATATTGTGTGTGAGTGTGTCTGTGAGAGAGAAAGAAACAGATTGTGTGTTTGTGAGTGTGTGAAAAAAAGAAACAGATTGTGTGTGTATGAGAAACAAATTATGTGTGTGTGTGAGAAAGAAACAGATTGTGTGGGTGTGTGTGTGAGAGAGAGAGAAATAGATTATGTGTGTGTAAATGTGAGAGAGAGAAAGAAACAGATTGTGTGAGAGAAACAGATTGTGTGTGTGTGTGTGTGAAAGAGAAACAGATTGTGTGTGTGTAAGAAAGAAACAGATTGTGTGTGTGAGTGTGTCTGTGAGAGAAAGAAACAGATTGTGTGTTTGTGAGTGTGTGTGAGAAAAAGAAACAGATTGTGTATGAGAGAGAAACAGTTTGTGTGTGTGAGAGAGAAAGAAATAGATTATGTGTGTGTAAATGTGTGTGAGAGAGAAAGAAACAGATGTGTGTGTGAGAGAGAAACAGATTGTGTGTGTGTAAGAAAGAAACAGATTGTGTGTATGAGTGTGTGTCTGTGAGAGAGAAAGAAACAGATTGTGTGTTTGTGAGTGTGTGAAAAAAAGAAACAGATTGTGTGTGTATGAGAGAAACAGATTGTGTGTATGTGTGTGAGAAAGAAAGAGATTGTGTGTATATGTGTGAGAGAGAGAAAGAAATAGATTATGTGTGTGTAAATGTGTGAGAAAGAAACAGATTGTGTGTGAGAGAGAAACAGATTGTGTGTGTAAGAAAGAAACAGATTGTGTGTGTGAGTGTGTGTCTGTGTGAGAGAGAAACATTGTGTGTTTGTGAGTGTGTGAAAAAAGAAACAAATTGTGTGTGTATGAGAAAGAAACAGATTGTGTGTGTGAGAAAGAAACAGATTGTGTGTGTGTGAGAGAGAGAGAGAGAAAGAAATAGATTATATGTGTGTAAATGTGTGTGTGAGAGAAAGAAACAGATTGTGTGTGTGAAACAGATTGTGTGTGTGTGAAAGAGAAACAGATTGTGTGTGTGTAGGAAAGAAACAGATTGTATGTGAGTGTGTGAAAGAGAAAGAAACAGATTGTGTGTGTGGGTGTGTGTGGGTGTGAGAAAGAAACAGATTATGTGTGTGTGTCTGCGAGAGAGAAAGAAATAGATTATGTGTGTGTAAATGTGTGTGAGAGAGAAAGAAACAGATTGTGTGTGAGAGAGAAACAGATTGTGTGTAAGAAAGAAACAGATTGTGTGTGTGAGTGTGTGTCTGTGAGAGAGAAAGATACTGATTGTGTTTGAGTGTGTGAAAAAAAGAAACAGATTGTGTGTGTGTGTGAGAGAAAGAGACTGTGTTTGTGAGAGAGAGAGAGAGAGAGAGAGAGAGAGAGAGAGAGAGAGAGAAAGAAATAGATTATGTGTGCGTAAATGTGTGAGAAAGAAACAGATTGTGTGTGTGAGAGAGAAACAGATTGTGTGTGTGTGTGAAAGAGAAACAGATTGTGTGTGTGGGTGTGTGTGGGTGTGAGAAAGAAACAGATTATGTGTGTGTCTGCGAGAGAGAAAGAAATAGATTATGTGTGTGTAAATGTGTGTGAG